>NW_024423343.1:68646001-68649191 GCF_017311325.1 Ursus maritimus
CACTTTCTTTGTCTTAAAGTGTGTTACTAACCTGCTTTGAAATGTAACTATATAAAAGTATAACTGTTTAACAAAATCACGCATTCCATTTCAGTCTGATTTACCTTTTGTGCTGTTATGAAAATAGACTCTTGGAAAACCAAAATGACAAAACAAAGTAATCAAGGTCTATTTAATAACAAATGAATTTTTTATTACATTTTATTAGATGTGCAAGAACTCCAATTTGGGGTGTGATTTCTTACTTATTCTACTGTACATTTTGGTATTATCTCTTCTTGAGTTAGAATAGAAAAGTCTTCTACAGGCAGCTTCAGGGACCAATTAAGTCCATTAAATTATATCCAGTTACATAGTGAACTGGACCACTGCTGTCTGGGGCTGTCTAGAACTGTGACAATTAGGAGATGGAGAGAGGCAGAAAGAGAGATTGATTTTATATGTCACTGAAGCACACTGCAACAATATGCCAGCGTGACTTTCAAAATGGCCTTAAAATATTCCAAACTCAGGGAGTTTCCTTGCTCCTGAGTGGGAGTTGACAGACTGTCTGGCAGCATTAGAAAGAGGCAGAGAAAAGCTGATGTCTATATTGTGTCCTCTAATAATAACATTCTGCCTCTTTGCGGCATCTCCCCTTAGAAAGATCCGTCTGTTTGTTGTGAGGTGTGTGTGTGTGTTTCAGAGAGCTTGCCTCCCCTTGTGCAGGGGGCATGATTTCACCTCTCACATCTGGGAAACCCGAACCGAAGGACACTAACCCTCCCAAGGTCACCTAGAAAATTAGTGTTGTGGCCTGGGGGGTTTGGGGAACAGAACCCAAGTGTCCCGACTTCAGCTCTGTGGCTGCACACTCAATCATTTTCGATTACATGTAAAAAAAAAAAAAAATCACTGGGCGGGGAAAGTGAGAAATTGATCAGATTTCCTCCGCTTTCCCCTTAATTCCCCTCCCCCTTACGAAGATAAAAACTCGGGAAAGAAAACGAGGTGTCCACTTTGCAGTTCTTAAACTGGGTCCCCCAAGCCACCCCCACTCCCCCACCCCCGACACAAAGCGATCGGGCTCCCAGGGTTTCCTCCCGTCCAACCGCGAGCCCTGGAGGTGAGGAGTGGTTAAAACTCAGCCCTCACCTCCAGCGGGTCCCGGGCTCCGCGGCGCCCAAGCCCCGCCCCGCGCGCCCTTCCCCCCACCGCCTCGGCGCGCCAGCCCCTCTCCCCTCTCCCAATCGGGCGCACCCACCCCAGATGCCGCCTGGCACCGAGCGTAGCCGTCGCCGCCGCCTCCGCAGCACTTTCCACTTGTACTGATCACCTCCGAGCCCCGCTCTCCCTGCTCGCCGGAGCGGAGCGCGGCCCGCGCGCCAGCCCTTGGCAGCCTCGGAGCAGTCGGGCTCGGGGAGGCAACTCCTTGGGAGCGCCCTGTCCGGGGTGCCCTCTGCGCTCTGCGGTGTCTTTCTCTCTGCCTGGGAGGAGGAGGAGAAGAAAGAGGAGGAGGAGGAGGAGGACGACGACGACGACGACGTCTGGTCCGGGCTGGGAGGTGGAGCAGCGGCAGCCGCCGCCGCCGCCGCCGCCGGAAAGGGAGAGGCAGGAGAGATCGAGACTTGGAAACCCCAAAGTGCCCGCGACCCTGCACGGCAGGCTCACGGCAGGCTCCCTTCCAGCTTCATGGGCAAAGTGTGGAAACAGCAGATGTACCCTCAGTACGCCACCTACTACTACCCCCAGTATCTTCAAGCGAAGGTAAAGGGGAGCCGGGGGGCGGGGGACGCCGGGGGCGCGCGCGGGTCGGGCCCGGGCAGGGGCGCGCGCGGCGAGCCCCCGCCACCCCCGGCGGAGTTGATGGAGGGTTGCTAACTATAGCGCTGGCCTGGGTGGCGCGGGGCGGCGCGCGGGGCGGCGGCTGCCCGGGGAGAGGAGTGCGGGGATCGGGTTACAGAAAGCCGTGGGGGGAGAGACTAGACAGGAAAGAGCCGCCGGCCCCTTCCTGGCCCGGGAGGCGGGGAGGGTCGCGGGGCCGAGCGGCGCCCCTCGCCGAGCGTTGGCGGCTCGGCCGCGGACGCTTGGGGCCCCGCGGCAGGACCCGCGGGCGGCGCGGCTTTTCGACCGATTCTCCTGGGCCTCGCCCTGCGAGCGGTAACTCTTGCCTTCCCTCGGAGTGGTGCGCAGCCTCCCGCCCCCCAGGGACGCCCCTCAACCTCCCGCGCGCGCGATGACTGGCGCTTGGGGGTGGTGGTGGGGGGGAGGACGGGACGTTTTCTTCCCCGCCTCCGGCCTTGCGCGCCCGCCCCTTGCCTTGATCTTTGTGCGGTGTGGCACTTCACCTGGTTACTGATTTCTACTTTTACGCTGGTGTTTTGGGTAGAAAAGTGGCCAAAGTTCACTCACCGTTCATTGATGTCCTTTTTAATCTTCCCTGTAGCTTTTGCAAAGGAAGACAATGGGCAGATTTCAGTGCAGAAAAAGAAGTGACTTTAGTTTAGAAGAATACTATCCTATATGTTGACCACAGATCCATTTCCAGTGGTGCTTTCTCAAAAGTGGCCTTGGCATACTCTTAGGTAACACAACTGGTGACATGTAGGCGTACAAATTGCAACTGACTTTCCAGGGACCCTGGGTGCCTTGTTAGTGGGCCTACCTTATTTTTAGTAAGATTTGAGGCATTCCGAACGCATAAAAAAATACATACATATATAGACACACATATATATGTATTGGGCCTATCGAGATTGAGGGTCTCAGTGCTTTGGAAGCTTCTTTCATAATCTGGGAGGATTGAGGTTGGATGCACCAGCCCTCTTCAGCGATTAGCATCTTCTGTCACTACTCCAGTGCCCTTCTAGATCGCAAAAGACTCAAGTATGGGTGCAGTGCCTGAACTTATTTTGGTAGGTTGTAATCATGTCCTCCTTGCTGGCAGAGGACATTCCTGGCCTGGTGCAAAGAATCTCTGATTCAATCTTGATAAGCTTTCCTTTCTTACAGTGTGTGTGGTCCATGTTATGTACCTACAACATAGCTCTGCATTTGCTCACGTAAAAAAAGGACACTTGTCAGCCCTGAGACCAGAAATTTCTAGCAATCAAGGGCCTCCTTTTTACTCCCCCCAATATGCATCTTACTTTGGGTAGCCAGAAAGCTGCAAGATGGTAGAAGCGAGGATACCCATTATTCATTTCTGTGT
>NW_024423343.1:68649201-68994986 GCF_017311325.1 Ursus maritimus
ATTGATTTTATATGTCACTGAAGCACACTGCAACAATATGCCAGCGTGACTTTCAAAATGGCCTTAAAATATTCCAAACTCAGGGAGTTTCCTTGCTCCTGAGTGGGAGTTGACAGACTGTCTGGCAGCATTAGAAAGAGGCAGAGAAAAGCTGATGTCTATATTGTGTCCTCTAATAATAACATTCTGCCTCTTTGCGGCATCTCCCCTTAGAAAGATCCGTCTGTTTGTTGTGAGGTGTGTGTGTGTGTTTCAGAGAGCTTGCCTCCCCTTGTGCAGGGGGCATGATTTCACCTCTCACATCTGGGAAACCCGAACCGAAGGACACTAACCCTCCCAAGGTCACCTAGAAAATTAGTGTTGTGGCCTGGGGGGTTTGGGGAACAGAACCCAAGTGTCCCGACTTCAGCTCTGTGGCTGCACACTCAATCATTTTCGATTACATGTAAAAAAAAAAAAAAATCACTGGGCGGGGAAAGTGAGAAATTGATCAGATTTCCTCCGCTTTCCCCTTAATTCCCCTCCCCCTTACGAAGATAAAAACTCGGGAAAGAAAACGAGGTGTCCACTTTGCAGTTCTTAAACTGGGTCCCCCAAGCCACCCCCACTCCCCCACCCCCGACACAAAGCGATCGGGCTCCCAGGGTTTCCTCCCGTCCAACCGCGAGCCCTGGAGGTGAGGAGTGGTTAAAACTCAGCCCTCACCTCCAGCGGGTCCCGGGCTCCGCGGCGCCCAAGCCCCGCCCCGCGCGCCCTTCCCCCCACCGCCTCGGCGCGCCAGCCCCTCTCCCCTCTCCCAATCGGGCGCACCCACCCCAGATGCCGCCTGGCACCGAGCGTAGCCGTCGCCGCCGCCTCCGCAGCACTTTCCACTTGTACTGATCACCTCCGAGCCCCGCTCTCCCTGCTCGCCGGAGCGGAGCGCGGCCCGCGCGCCAGCCCTTGGCAGCCTCGGAGCAGTCGGGCTCGGGGAGGCAACTCCTTGGGAGCGCCCTGTCCGGGGTGCCCTCTGCGCTCTGCGGTGTCTTTCTCTCTGCCTGGGAGGAGGAGGAGAAGAAAGAGGAGGAGGAGGAGGAGGACGACGACGACGACGACGTCTGGTCCGGGCTGGGAGGTGGAGCAGCGGCAGCCGCCGCCGCCGCCGCCGCCGGAAAGGGAGAGGCAGGAGAGATCGAGACTTGGAAACCCCAAAGTGCCCGCGACCCTGCACGGCAGGCTCACGGCAGGCTCCCTTCCAGCTTCATGGGCAAAGTGTGGAAACAGCAGATGTACCCTCAGTACGCCACCTACTACTACCCCCAGTATCTTCAAGCGAAGGTAAAGGGGAGCCGGGGGGCGGGGGACGCCGGGGGCGCGCGCGGGTCGGGCCCGGGCAGGGGCGCGCGCGGCGAGCCCCCGCCACCCCCGGCGGAGTTGATGGAGGGTTGCTAACTATAGCGCTGGCCTGGGTGGCGCGGGGCGGCGCGCGGGGCGGCGGCTGCCCGGGGAGAGGAGTGCGGGGATCGGGTTACAGAAAGCCGTGGGGGGAGAGACTAGACAGGAAAGAGCCGCCGGCCCCTTCCTGGCCCGGGAGGCGGGGAGGGTCGCGGGGCCGAGCGGCGCCCCTCGCCGAGCGTTGGCGGCTCGGCCGCGGACGCTTGGGGCCCCGCGGCAGGACCCGCGGGCGGCGCGGCTTTTCGACCGATTCTCCTGGGCCTCGCCCTGCGAGCGGTAACTCTTGCCTTCCCTCGGAGTGGTGCGCAGCCTCCCGCCCCCCAGGGACGCCCCTCAACCTCCCGCGCGCGCGATGACTGGCGCTTGGGGGTGGTGGTGGGGGGGAGGACGGGACGTTTTCTTCCCCGCCTCCGGCCTTGCGCGCCCGCCCCTTGCCTTGATCTTTGTGCGGTGTGGCACTTCACCTGGTTACTGATTTCTACTTTTACGCTGGTGTTTTGGGTAGAAAAGTGGCCAAAGTTCACTCACCGTTCATTGATGTCCTTTTTAATCTTCCCTGTAGCTTTTGCAAAGGAAGACAATGGGCAGATTTCAGTGCAGAAAAAGAAGTGACTTTAGTTTAGAAGAATACTATCCTATATGTTGACCACAGATCCATTTCCAGTGGTGCTTTCTCAAAAGTGGCCTTGGCATACTCTTAGGTAACACAACTGGTGACATGTAGGCGTACAAATTGCAACTGACTTTCCAGGGACCCTGGGTGCCTTGTTAGTGGGCCTACCTTATTTTTAGTAAGATTTGAGGCATTCCGAACGCATAAAAAAATACATACATATATAGACACACATATATATGTATTGGGCCTATCGAGATTGAGGGTCTCAGTGCTTTGGAAGCTTCTTTCATAATCTGGGAGGATTGAGGTTGGATGCACCAGCCCTCTTCAGCGATTAGCATCTTCTGTCACTACTCCAGTGCCCTTCTAGATCGCAAAAGACTCAAGTATGGGTGCAGTGCCTGAACTTATTTTGGTAGGTTGTAATCATGTCCTCCTTGCTGGCAGAGGACATTCCTGGCCTGGTGCAAAGAATCTCTGATTCAATCTTGATAAGCTTTCCTTTCTTACAGTGTGTGTGGTCCATGTTATGTACCTACAACATAGCTCTGCATTTGCTCACGTAAAAAAAGGACACTTGTCAGCCCTGAGACCAGAAATTTCTAGCAATCAAGGGCCTCCTTTTTACTCCCCCCAATATGCATCTTACTTTGGGTAGCCAGAAAGCTGCAAGATGGTAGAAGCGAGGATACCCATTATTCATTTCTGTGTGGTCCCCACATATTTGCTTTCAGGGACCCAAGGTAGGTGCTCATTTTTTTGTGAGCTACAATGTAAATACAGGTTGTTCAAAGAAATTTTGAGGTATAAGCAATGCACTACCTTTTAGATATCATATATGTTTAATGCACTTGTTTAAATTATGCGGCATTGTGCGCCTAAAGGACAGCCTATTCAACACTTAACTGTATGAATAATAAATACATACACTCAGGTGAAGAAGAAAAAGGGCCGTGTTTCTACAGGCACATTCACCTTAGTAATTTTATGTACCATTAGTAAGTTAGAAACCAAGTACATAGCATTTAATATAGCTAATGCAATGCCATTTGGCTCTTTTTGCCCCGTAAATAATTGAAGAGAGAGACAAACGGCCAGAGCCTGCTCCAGTAATTAGGGTCGGAGCCCAGAAAGCTTTAGGGCCCATTTTCTGAAAGTGTGCTTCCTGCATAAAGCATTTAATATTGATTTGTGTTACAGTAAATGACATTCTCAAAACATATCTTGCTGTTTCTACTATGAACTGAAATCCTATTACTCCTGAATTTCTTTGTTTCAGGAGAAAGACACACGTACTGACTTGACCTACATAGCATGGTATTCAAGTCTGACAATTAAACCTAAATTCCCTATTGTAAAGAATCTTCATTATCTCAGAAAGGGGCATCTCCTAAAATGTAAAGTGACTAGATGCAGATTTTAGGTAAGCACAGTTTGAAACACCTACCTCTGTTTTTTTTCTCCCTGACATATTTGTTGCTAACAGGGTAGTGTGAGTCATTTAAAAAAGAGAGAGAGAGAGAGAGAGACTTCGTTTGATTCGTGGTTAGTTTAAAAACAGGTGTTGGCCAATCTACCTAAAGAGTTAATAGTCTCTCTTAGAGTCTGGTCTCTGGTGATGGTCCTTGCCTAGGTGTGTGTGTCTTTTAACCTTCCTGAAACATGGGATAGAAAACATCAGTCTGTTTAAAGTACAGTGATGTGTTTGCTAGTCAAGTTGTTTTGAAACTTCTGTTTGGAAGCTGTATCAAAAACTGAGGAGTGGCATATCTGACTCAAACCTGCGATCCAGAGACGGATGTGATGGCTTTGTGTTTCTTTTCATCTGAAGGAATACATAGCAATTAGAACGGCACTTGAAAGGAGTTTTGTTACCATACTTTACAAAGCTAACCTATGTCAAATGATTCTTCTTGAGTTAATCATCCAATCAGAGTCTGTCTTAGCCATTTTATTTAGTACTTTTCCCCCATAGAAACATGTTGGTTACTTCTACATTTATTAACAGCAGCGACAAGAAAAATCTATGGAGCTCTGTTACGGTGTGTGACCATATCAGTATGTTTTGCACTTTGACAGAAAGAGAAAATCATTGGAAAAACAGTACAGCTGCATTAAACATAAAGTAAATCTGAGGATGCTGTGAAAGGACAGGACCTGAGGGGAAGTGAAGGAGATTGTGAAATTTTCATAATATCTTAGTGCAGAGTGACACAGATTGCAAGTAACCCGATTTTACATGCGTGTTGGGAGTTTTTGTGTTCCTCTGTCAGGGTGGTCTTATCACAGCAGGCTCCCTTTATCACCTGACACGTTCATTCTGAGAGGTAGTTTGATGTAGCTTTGTAAATATAAGCACATACTGTTCTAAAGGATTTTCTGAATTACAAATGACCTAAGCTATATTAGGAAAAATTAAATTTGGTATCCACTTTTCAGCTACACAGAAAAGAATTCTGATAATTTAACATATCTTAACCTAAAGATTTGCATGTGCATATTTTCAAACATTGGCTGTATTAATTTCACTTAGTATAAAGGCACCCCTCACGGTCTGTTTATTTCAAAGATACTGCAACGTACATTACTGCCAACGCATGTATGCAAATACAAACGGGAATTGAAATACTTATTCTATTTCTTTTGAAGAAAGGAAAATACAAAATGTTCTTTATATGCTTAGCTAATATTTTGTACCAACTAATGCAATTTGACACATTTGTGATCTTTATTCATAGTTATCAAAAGATATTTCTATAAAATATACCATATTCAAAGCTTGCTTTTAAAATTTTTATGCATAAACAGTATCGTTTATGAAATGTCTAAAACAAAAGTTTCTTTTAAAGCTCTATTTGTATAAGTGTGTGCTAAAGAATGTATTTGAACCTAAGCTTCAAAATGTGAAAAATAATGGGTGATATAATTTGGGATTGTATTAATAAAGGCAAGTAGAACAAAGTAGTTTTTCTGAATTGAATTTTTGTGTGCATTAACATTTTGTTGAATTCTTAACTTTTACTTAGTAGCCATAGGAATATTGTGTCAATCTGTTTCTGTAGGAATTAGGGGAAATGATTTGATACATAGAGCTACTGAATATATTAAGGTTGTTGAGCCATACAGAGGCATGATATTAAGACTTAGGGTGCTTTGTGCCCTAAAAAGTAACCACATTTATACAGAGAATAAAGTTTGCTTAAATATATCAACACAGCCATGCAATATTTTACACCCTTCTGAATACACCTTAGTTCTTTAGGTGAGTGGGAGAGCGTGGCTATCAAGAAGTGGTGTGGGAAGACTCAAGGTCATGGGATGGTTAAAATGAAGATGCATTATCATGCACTATTGTAGCATTCTTCCCTTCAAATAGCTATTTCTTTTGGATTTCCCATAGCATCTATTAGATTTTTATTTGTTGGGAGCTAAATCTTGAGCTACTAGGAAGAAACAGGAAAAGATAAGTGAAGAGAAGTAGGAGAGTTTTCAATCATTTAGTATTAGTATAACTAGATATGCCTTATGTGGTTGGCAATCTTGGTTTTAAATTTAAGTTCAAATATGGGCAATTTCCATGGAATACAGTTTCAAGGAAAAAAATTTTAAACTTTACTGATATCTTACTCAGACTTTGTATTTCGCTTAATCGTTTATTGGAAACTTTAAAATTACCCCAGCTTATTTAATGAGTACTGAAATTTTAAGTTATGGGTCTTAGTTAAAGACAAAGGGGTCTTTCTTCATTTTCTTTTTATTAAATAGAGGGTTTTCAGAAAATAAAATATTTTTCGCCATGTCTGCTTAACCAGTAAAAATCACACGAGGGATATGTGGAATGAAAGGGTAAGTGCTTAGTACAATCATATTGACACTTACACATTGTTCATTCTTTTTAAGGATGAGGAATTTTTTGTCTAGTTTGTTTTTTATTGGATGCTCAGTTCACTAATGTTAATTCTGCCCTAGCCTGGCCTCCTATCCCACTGTATGGCTCTCTGCAAGGGGTATCAACACCTCCCTAGTTTCTTGCCTGATCCACAGAACAGTAGGTGCTAAATAAATGCTTGTTAGTGACTATTATTATTCAGAATAAGTACATGCAAAACCTTTTTAGACCAGGAAAAGAATTGTAGACCAAAATCGACAAATGTAATAATCCAGTCTAATTTTCTATGGAAATCTTATTATAGTTTGATTTGTGTTTTGATTTATTTTGTGCCTATCGTGACAACTATAAGCTGTTTTATGAATTAGGATCCTTAAGAGGAATCGCATATTAATTGGTCAATGCTTAATTTATGGAATCAAAGTGCCTTTTTGTACATTCTTCATTAAAGCATATGGTGCCAGAAAAAAAAAAATCTCATAGTATTATACTGAGGGGGGAAGTGTTACATGTGATGAACTGGTGACTCAGCCTGGGCTTTGCTTCCTGTCAGTGACCCCCACCAACACAATTCCAATTTTTTCCTGCTCAATTTTCAAGAAAATTGCCTTTTTAAAAAAATGTATTTCAGACTCGATAAAAACATTTATTCGTTTAATGGATAACAGCTAAACTATAAACTAGCATTGAGGTGTTCAAAATTAGTTCTCTCTCAATTACTGACTGTTGCATAACCCTAAACATGACATCCATCGGGATTAGCTTGTTACCCCATTCATTGGGATGAGAGGAATAAGCAGAACTGTACCGAGTTGCTGTTAAGTACAGGTACTATGTTCAATGTAACATAGCTTTATTAAAGAAAATGTAGTAATGATATGTGAGTGATTTAAATGCAATGCCATAATATTTGGTATAAAATCAAACCATGTATTTAAAATTGAACATTGGAGTTGGAGATTTTATGTGGAATTATTTTAAATGTTCTGGTTTCTCTGTTCCGTTATTTTAATGGATACACAGTAAAACCTGATGGGAGTGGTCTGTGCCTCATGAGAGGTACACTTGGATGAGACAGACTTAATGGTGGGAGCTTGGCCAGATGATGGTGCATGGCAGAATGTCTCCTTAGAGTCAGGTGTGTGAAACGTACATGCAAATTTGAGCGCACACACAAATTTGATAGTAGAAACTAAACATTTCTTTCCTTTTTTAAAAAAATATTTATTGAGAGAGATAGAGCACGGGCAAGCCCATGAGCTGTGGGGGAGGGGGACTCGGGGTGGGGGGGGCTGCAGAGGGAGAGGGAGAGAGGCAGAGAAGCAGACTCCCTGCTGAGTGCTGAGCACGGAGAGAGCAGAGCCTGGAGCCTGATGAGGGGCTTGATCCCAGGATCCTGAGATCATGACCTGCGCTGAAACCCAGAGTCTTGGGGCTTAACCGACTGGGGCACCCAGGCACCCCTAATCATTTCTTAATATGAAGGGAAAGTGTGAAGGGGATGGTGATGGCTAAGCCAAAAATCAACTGAATATGTATCTCCCATAGCTGAATTCTTTACTTTTTCTTAATGTATTCTGTCCCCTTAACATAATTGCATTAATATTTTAATTTTTCAAATAAGCACTGGAAGAGAAGTATGTCAAAGATGGTGAAAGAGAGAGACGAAACGGAGGGGGGCAAAAATCAACAGCTAGACCTCCTGGGAAAGAAAACATGCAGAACTGAACGCTGTCCTCCATACATTGTCTTTTAGCTAATTCTTAAATGGATGCGTTTGTCATTTTAGAAAATGGAGAACAGTTTTCTAGATGACAAATATGAAAACCTAAATCCTAAAAGTGAGATTAGATGCTAACATGAGCAGTTAACTTGCTTATAACTCTGGTACTGTAAACACAATGTCTGGTGGATGATTTCCAACGTGGGCTGGAATTAGGTTAAGTGTTAAGCTTGTTGAAAAATTGCTGAGGTTCACGAAGGTTCATGAAGGACTGAAATACTAACTAATCGGTTATATTTCCTGAGTGATCCCAGAGCACCGTTCTCTGCACTTGAAATTGGAAAAGGTTAGGAAGTGTATATCTGGTCCTTGCTCTCCAGCATCTCACCAGCTACCAGGAAGGACAAAATAGACACAGTACAAGAAGTGAGTGAAGAAGAACATTTACGAAATCGTACACCCAGGAAGGCAGCATACCAAGGGTCTGCGTGACAGACAAAGCACTAAGATCCGTGGGGTTAAAAACTCTGCCACGTGTTTTGTGAGAAAAAGCAAAGGGCAAATAAAGGCCACAATAGACCTGGGAATTTTAGAAAGAAATCGGGGCTTTAGATTAATGAGTGAAAATTTCTTGAATTTATAATCAGCATTGTTGTATATTTTTTGCCCTTTTTAATCCTCTTATGAGTACTTAGAATTTTACAGAATAACACTTTTTTTTTTTTTTTGGTACTTTACCTTAACGCCTTCCCCTCAAAGTTTCATATTCAATTACCTTAATTTTCATTATTATTTTTCAAGTTTTATGCTTATAAATGTGCTACTAAGCCAACCTATTCAGGTTGTGACAGGCTGAGAATATAATGCTTAAATGATGACATAATGGTTATACAGAATTGTTACTCTTACTGTTTTCAGCCATTTGAAATGATGTTTATTTCTCCTAATTTATTAGGCTTGCTCACGGCAAAGGGAGAAAATGTCTAGAGTTTTGTTATGCTGCTAATTACATCATCGTGTGCCTGCAATCTACATGTTGATAATGTATCCAATGTGAGCTGTTATTTCTTCAGAAAATAACCCTTTTTTTATTATTCATGATCTTTCATAGATATAACTATTCTTTTTATTTGGTTATCCTCTAGCTTTGATTCTAAAAAAAGCTTTCTTCATCTCTGCAAAGGAAACTAAGTCCTTCAGGAGTCATATTGTCCTCTGTTTGCCTCACTGGGGGACATGGAACCCACCCTTCTGGCTGCCCATTGAACAATAGGTGCTATTGGGCTTCATCCCAGATGAGGAATGATTTTAGGAAAAGGTTTTGTGCAATAAAACTAAATCATTTCATAGATATCACAAATAATTTTTACCAATTTTGTAGGAAAAGTGCATCATTTTCCCAGCTCTGCAAGTGTGTGGCCCCATTTTAGATGATACCAGCTTTGTTTTGTTTTATTTTTATCAGTTGAAAAATTTACTAATTAAAATGGGCAGAATTGGATGGATACATCATGGAATACTGCTCTTAAGTTTCTTGGTGATTGGGGGGAGATCAAAGTTGCCAAAAATGAATTCTAGATTTTAAACTTACATTTTTATTCTACTTAAACTCCTCAAATAACACTATACTATTTCCCCTATTTAACACTTTTTAAACACAGTGATTTTGAGAGTTGCAATTGGTAGTATATTTTTATTGGAGAACTTCTAAGCCCTTCCTTGCCTATAGAGTAACAATAACAGCTTATACATTTTTTTTTTAAGATTTATTTATTTGAGAGAGAGCAAGAGAGAGAGAGAGAGCAAGAGAGCGAGTGCATGCACATGTGCACCTGGAGGGTGGGGGTGGCAAAGGGAGAGGGAGAGAAGCAGACTCGGCAGCTGAGTGATCCTGATGTGGGGCTTGATCTCAGGATCTTGAGCTGAAATCAAGTCAGTCATTTAACTGACTGAGCCCCCCAGGTGCCCCAACAATACCAGCTTATAAAATAAAGTCTCAGATAAAATATTCGGTTGTAAGCAAAAGTAGATTTTATTAGAAATTTGTAATACTATCAACTTTACCTTTGTCTTCTCAACAGCATTTGGGTTCATCACTTAACAGGATTTGACCAATACAGACATTAATAAAAAAAAAAATTTGCCAGTTTTTATTTTCAGGTCACTAACTGAGGTGTTCCCAAAACCTTCTCTGCCTCACAAAGCACACCTTTGATTAATTTCATTGTTTTAAAGATGGAAGCCTTAAAAAAAAAAGTTCCTAATCTCAGCCTCTTCCTAGGTTTCGTTCCACATGATTATTTGCACACTTTAATTTAAACAACCCTAAAAGAAGTGACTACCAAAAAATTTTCTATAGCAGAAATTCTATAGCTGGCAGACATTTTTCTAGAGCTCTATGTGATTTGTTCAGTGATTGGGTATAAACTTAGCTTACAAGTGAATTGTTTTCAAGTTTGTTCTAAAAAGTTCACTTATCAGTTATCTAGAACCTGAAACTCATCTAATATATTTCATATATAAATTGTTACTTTTTTTTTTTTTTTAAGATTTTATTTATTTATTTGACACAGAGATAGCCAGCGAGAGCAGGAACACAAGCAGGGGGAGTGGGAGAGGAAGAAGCAGGTTCCCAGCGGAGGAGCCTGATGTGGGGCTCGATCCCAGAACTCCGGGATCAGGCCCTGAGCCGAAGGCAGATGCCCAACGACTGCACCACCCAGGCGCCCAATATAAATTGTTATTCTTAATGGTAGGGTCCCCAGCCAGCCTTTAAGAGCCTGTAAAAGTGGCCCACTTTATAATTCACAGGTGGTTGTTCTGTACTAATCTCATCCTAGGACCAAAGCACTGTGCAACGTTTGGGTGGGGGGAGAGCGTGAGTTTTCCGAGTTGGAATTCCAGGTTCCAGGAACCCATCTTTGCCCCCTTCAGGGGAGTGCGTAGGTTTTCCTAATTCACCTGAGGGGCAGTGGGAAGACAGGCGCTCCCTTGCAGTCCTTCAGTAGGGCTTTAAGCTTCTAGGCCTGGGGACTGGGTTTCCAGAAGAGATGGGAGGTGTTGCTTGCGAAGTCCCGTGAGGTGTGAACTCGGGAGCTTCCTGCTGCGGTGGGAGAGCCTGGGAGCCCTCCTTGTTCCTCACTCCCTGGGAGACTAGCTTCCTACTCACCTGTGTTCAGGTGCTGGCCTCAGAGATAATCTCTTGCTCCCTTCCCCTCCCACCCCCAGTCAAAAATCTCACTTTAAAAAATACAGTCCAAAGCTTCCTATTAGTGCTTTTCATCCCTTGCTCGTCACGGGCTCCATTATTACAGCCTTCCAGTTTTCCTTGCTCTCCTTGAGCGTCAGATCAAGCAAACAGCTTCTGAGGCTGGAAACAAGAATGAAAACAACAAAGAGCAAACTGTCCTGTTCCAGCGCTTCTCTTCTTTTCCTCTAGTCCTGGTCCAACAGTGGCTCGTAACTCATAGGGGAACTCCAGACCTTGGGCATCTAATGGCGGCACATTCCGCTTCACCTCAGATTTTTACCAAAGCAGCCTGTGGAGCACACGTTAAGAACCCTACCCTGAGAGGAAATCAAAATGGAACCAAACAATGCTTAAGAGGATGATTCAGACCATCGACCCCTGGTATTTTGTTTCTGGACTGTGGCTTGACTCCGGGTGGGTGGGGGGGGGGAAGAGCTAGACAAGACCCAAGGGCCTACAAAATGGAAATGGGTGAGGATAAAGTGCATGGGTTTGATGGGTTTGGGTGATCTCAAGAGTGTGTTTCCACTCTCTCTTCACATTTTCCCCTACTCCCTCCTTCTTTTCCCTTCTCCCCTGTTCCTGCCCCCAACTTTTCGTCCTACACTGGAAGAGCGGTGTCCCTCTAGACTGACTTCTCACCAGCTGTAGGTGTGTGTGCTGTGCTCCTGGTCAATCTACCATGGTGATTGTTGCATACAAGCTCTTCCCACTGCAGTGGGCCCAAATCAGGGACCAAGTGTGTCGGACTTAATTTGGCCAAAAAAAAAAAAAAAAAACCAAAAACTTTACTACCTCTTAATGCTACAGATTATGATTAAGAATTTGCTAACTACAATTGCCTCTTTGAATCAGATTTTCTTTCTGATTCTTTATCCAATTTTATATGGAAATTTAAAATAAAATTTTATTTGGCAATGTATAAATGTAGTTATAGAAGTGCAGACATGATGTAATACTTTGAACAAAAGAGAACATAATTAGCATAATAGAAAGTATTTTGATGACAAATGCGTCCTCCCAATGAGATTAGAATTTAAATATGAGGTAGTGAAATGGTAGGCCTTGTACATTTTTCTTCACCCAAACTGATATTTAAAATCACATATAACCGTCTTTTTCTGTTTCTGGAATATTTCACAGAACGATTCTTTATCTAAAAAGAATCACAAGAGTATTGTATGTTGTCTAATTTGCTACAGGCTAAAAAAAAAAAGGTATGCTTCTTTGGTCATCGTTCTTTAGATTTTCATTTTAATAGCAGAAATCTTAAATGTTGATTTTGATTGCTTTCTTAAAGAATAGATTATCTCTTAATGTATAAATAGGATTTAAAATGACAGTGGGTGATCTGTGGTGTTCTTTTCTGCCCCTCTGTCTCTGTCACAGAATTCAGATTCATGTTTCAGCAGTACAGGATGTTCTTCTGTGCACATCCTTTGAGCCTTCAGAATTTGATTTGACTGTGTGGTCTGACGATAGCATGTTCAGATAAGTACATTGTGATAGTAATCTGTGTGTCTGGGCCCTAATGAACATCTGCTTGCTAGGGCGCCACATGGCAGCACCTTTCTTTGTTTTTCTTCCTTTGCCTTTTTGATCTGAATCTTGTTAAACCCTGAAAATGGGGCTGGTTTTCAATATGCAAATGTTCCTATCTCCCTCTTTTGGGGGGGGGAAGCCAGATATTTTAAATATGAATGCATTGGGAATTTAAAAGGAGTCTGCCAAATGCGCACAGCTATAGTTCTGTTATTGACAACTCAGACATATTGTACCAAAATCACCTCGTTAAGATCACATAGTTGGAGCTACCTGGCAAATTTAATAAAATCCAACAAACACCGAGCAGGCATTGTATCGGGCCCTGGAAGGTGCAGATATGTAAATAAGACATGATTTGGGCCATCGTGGAGCACAGTGGGATAATTTTGTTTACTTGTGTGTTTATTTAAAATTTTTATTAAGTGGAACGTGCGTATAGTACACAAATTTTAAATCTAGAGATTAATGTACTCTTGGGATGGCCCCCCAGGTCGCTGTATAACATTCCAGCACCTGAAAAGCACCCTCATGTCCCTCCCCAGTTTGTACTCCCTGAAGGAAACCACTAGTCTTTCACCTGTCTTTTTGTGTTTGGTGTAGACAGGGTCAAGATTCGTTTTTAGTCTTGTCCCCCCCCCAACTGTGTGCCATCATATGAATATCTAGTTGATCCAGCACCATTTATTGAGAAGACATTTTCATTTTCCCCTTTGGATTTCATTGTGGCCTTTATTGTAAATTAGGTGACCACATTTGTGTTTTCTTTTTCTGGACTTTCTGTGTGATTCCATGTGGATCCTTGTGTCTGTACTCTAGGGTCATAGTTACTATAGCAGTATATTAAGTGTATGTTCTTCAAAGTGGTCTTAACTATTCTAGATCTTTTGTATTTCTTTATAAATTTTAGAATCAGCTTGTCAATTTCCACAAAAAAGAAATACAGGATTTTTATTGGACTGGGCTTAATGAAATCTGTATGCTACTTTTGGGAGAATTTGATGTCTTCCAAACTGTAAATATAGCTCTTCTTAAGTATTGATGAACTTGTGACTTTTATTTTGTTTTGTGTTGCAAACTTATGACTTTTAAGTAGTTGATAATAAGACATAATGGAAAGTATTGTTTTAAATGCTTGTTTCTTAAATACAACCAATGATGTCTTCAAGATCTGTAGTATGATAGTTGGCATAGACCCTGTTAAGAAAATGATGTTTTTGAAGAGGGAGAGAGGCTATTTATGATCAGAGATCAAAATTAGTTTTGAAAAGCAGCTGACTAACTAAAGCACACTGTTTGAGAACAGATGACATTTTTTTTTATTTTTCTTGAATGCATTTCAGAGTATCACTGCGTTTCCCCTTAGTACTTTTTATTCTCCTTTCTGAGACTTTATTTGATGTGCCATCCCGTCATCCTGTCTTATAAATTTATAAGCCTAATGAGAAATTGAAAATTAGTTTTGTTTGGAGACTTTTCTGACACTGCTTGTGATGTTTCAAGATGCCCTGGAGGTTGTGCCCACAGAGGTTGGGAAGTGCTGCTCAGGTCTGAACTTCTAAGCAGCAGAACATACCGCTCCATGGGCGTTGGCTCCTTCATGCTTTTTCTTAAATGTTTAAAAAATCCTACACATGTTTTGTTCATGCTTTATAGTTAGGGTTTTTAAGCTTTGATGACTGCTGTATTCAGCCAGCCAGAAACAACTACATAGAACTTGCAGAGCTTATTAGTTCTGGCTAGGTTCGCTTAGGTTGAGCAGAAGGTTGAATAGACACCTTCCGCAGTTCCTTTCAACTCCAAATTTTATGATTCTGGGAATTTGTAACATCCAGGAATCACAGAATGTTAGACCTGGGAGGAACTTTTAAGATAATCCGGTCCAGGCTTCTCACTGTGCTGGTGAGGAAAGCTACCCCAATGTAGAGAGACAGAAGCTGGGCTGGCTCCCAGGGACAGAGCAAGGGTTGGGGGGCCCAGGCCTGATCTCACATGACTGGTCAGTGCAGTGGCCTGGAGATGAGGAAGAGAAAAGAGGGGCCACACACAGTTCTAGCAGTCATTCCAGGAGGTTTATCACAGAGGTCGAAGGGTGTGAATGGGCCAGTGTCACCAGCCGCTATCTGATGAGAAGCCAGTTGTGGTCACTGTGTCTGAGGTCACCCCTGCAGGCTGGACCGGCGAGACTTCTGCACTCCCTTCCACTATTCTGGTTGCTTCTCCTGGTTTGCCAGGACAGTCTCCAGAGCTGATCCTGCTTTGTTCTCATGTTTCTAACCTTGCAGATTAGCTGGGAAGCCCAGAGCTGGCCTCTGCTCATCCTCCACGGCTTTTGGCCCATTTGTGACCTTGTTCTGCTTCTGGATTCTTCCTTTACCATGTTCCTAAACGTCTTTGTTTTTGCAGCCCTGGGTCCGGCGCCAAAACCCTCTCATTTTTTCAACACGCCTGGAGCTTTCCCACACTAGCAGGATAGAGTCCAAACTACTTCATTCTTGCTAACCTTTTTCTGTCCTGCCGTCACTACCTGCTGTAATGTGTTTGGTTGCCGCAGGAAAAAACCCGCAGAGCCTCTGATTAAATACCTCTTTATTTCTTGAAGCCAACCATTCTGATGGGAACCACCTTCTTCCTAATGCCAGGCACACCACTCTAGTCTCTAGCATCTCTTGTTTTTTCATGAGATATTTGAACATAGTTGGAGGCCTTTAGCACTCATCATATGATCAGGCTTTAGGAACTCTGTTTTAGTCAGTTATGAGGGGAACCTTGGGAAAACAAAATGCACAGTGGGTGGCATCAACAAGCCCATTATACCACTTGGACATAGCGTTTCCCTCATGCTGTTTTATCATATAGTCATTAAGTACACTAGCTGAAAATATCATGCCTGGCTTTATGCCATGCATTAGGGAAAGCAACTACAGGAGAAATTAGGAGATCTTAAAGAAATAAGAATGATTTTTCCACACTTTACCAAAAGATTCACCAGTAAAAATATATCCTTAGTTCATTTACGTATTTCAAAGGTTGTTGTAGATCACTGCCTCTTTGACAGGAAGTATAATTTAAAGTTAAAGCCATCAGGAACCGTGGCCTATTAAAGACTAACTAGATATTAAGAAAAATAGTTTCTGAAATAATTTCAGTCATTTGGAAAGGATGAGGATATTTTGTTATATTTGATTCACACCCAGCATCTTAGGAATGCGTGCTTGAGTAAAGCAAGTTACAACCGTAGCTACTTTTGTTTTTTTCTCACTGTAGCAAGAATCCTCTGCACTGCTTGGTTCAAACCTTTTTGTTTTTCTTCCCGTAAGTGTGTGTAACCATAACTGGAAAACTCTGGAAGGCACGGGATGCACAAAAGGAAATGGCAGAAAGGGCTGTGAGCGATGGAAAATACGGTTAGGACGTCTGTATTATCTGTGAGAAGACGGAGTGGTTTGTGGACCATTGGTAGTTGATGCGTGCAGTCAGGGAGGCTTCCAGGGTGGTGGGATGTTTCAAGGTTGGGGGGACACATGCCTTTTTAGACATTTTAGGTGGTTTTTTTTTGTTTTTTGTTTTTTTTTTAACCAAGCAGTTGACTGCTTGAGCTAGAAAGTTCTCTCAGGTGGATCGAGCATATCATCTTAAAGCATGTTGATCCAGCACATTTTATTGTTAATGTTTGTACATAAATTGCTCTGAGTCTCTGTCCAAACACAGAAGTAGCCTGTATTTGGATTTCCTTTACTTAGTTAATATTCAGCTATGGACGATGGGTGGGCATGCTTGACACTTTCGAAGTCCTGCGCATTATCTGCCTCAGTTAAAACGTACATGTTCAACGAGAGTGACGTCAAGTACAAGAAAGTGAGGGTTCCAATAAGCATATGAGTAATTATTGTCTCTCAGTATACAGGGAGTTTCCCGCCTGGTCCAAGTTTACTTCCTAAACCAGAAGTTTCTGGTTGGAGTAGCTTTCATCTAACTTCCTCAACATATGATGAAGCTTTCGAGCAATTTTTTACCCACATCGTTGAGAATATACAGGCAAATTGAGGCAGACATATCAAATTCTCTGTTGGTTATATACTCACTCTTATGTAGCCATTCATAGGCACTTCATAAAATCTCGTTTTTAGGATATTTAAAATGAGATGTGAGAGTTTACTAATTTGATTTTTCCCTTTCTTATTATATTTTAACTCCTGTCGAGTGGAATTTCATTTAGACTGTTCTGTATAATAAATTTACATTATAATATAATTTACATGTTAGGGGAAAGATTGAAAAAGTCAGAAGATATCAGAAAGAGAAAGCATGGCAAAACATTATATATTTATTTTTAGTAACAGTTTAAAATAACATTTTGTTAACAGTAATTTGTATACCTGTGGTCTCCTTTATAAGAATGTAAGATTCTAAGACAAGAAGTACGTCTTGTTCATATTTGTGCCTATTAAATGCTTTGCACATAGTAGGTACTTAATAAATGTTGATTAAATTGAGTCCATATCTTTTGTTTACTTATATGATAAAAAGAAATATGAACCAGAGGCAGAATTCTTTAGGAATGAAATGCTTCTGCTTAAAATACATACGTGATTAGTCTAAAAATGGGCAGTTAGTCTAAATTACCTAAATAATTTTCTCAGTCTCTAGCTTTCCTACTGGGCTCCGTGTTCATGGCTAGACCCCATCACTACTATCAAGCTAGTCTGTTATTGTCATATAAGTGCTTCTTGAAGTACCGAAACGAAATATTCAATGACTGCCTTAAGTTAAATACAGTGAATATCATGTGTATAGAAATGGGAGGCCCGTTAAAATGCAGTCTCTACTTGATCCGTGTAATTTTTTAAATAACATATGGTTGGGGCATTGTTATTGAAAAGCACTTAAATTTTTTAGAAGGGTTACATTTCTGAGAAATATATTTTCTTAGGATTAGCTGGAGGTCTCTAAGAGCCAGAACTGTGTGGAAGGGTGTGTGATTATGTTTATCAAGGTTCTGGTAGGAAACATAAAGTATGTACTTAGCATATACTGAAACTTGGTATTTAAAGGATGTTTAATAAATGAGAATATTTACAAATGTGTTGGCAGAAATTGGGGAAACTAGAAAGGAATAATGCCATATTCTGAGGCCAGCAAAAGATGGGCACCTACCTTTGCAAGCAGGGTCTAAGGGCTAGGTCGGGAGCCGTTATTGGAACTTAGAGGGGTAGCCTTGGGAAGAGGGCTGCCAGAGAGGAGCAGTGACCTTCAGCCGAGGACGAAGGCCAACCCATCTTCGGCAGATATCCCTCCCTCTCTTCCCACAGAGGAATCTCCTGCCTGTGCCTTCTTTTGGAGCCAGTAGGAACCTGGAGGGAAGAGGATTCCTTTGATGCAGGGCATTATAGGTCAGCCTCCCAGGGCATAGAATAGGGTGGACAGACAGAGGGAGGTTGGGGGTTCCTTAAATATTTGTTGGATAAGTGACTGGCTGCTTACCGCTTTTCCTAATGGATGGTTTTGTTTCCTTTTTTTTTTTTTTTAAGATTTATTTATTTATTTTTAGAGACAGGGAGGGTGTGTGTGAGTGTGCCAGGGACAGAATCTCTTAAGCAGACTCCCTGCTGAGCGCAGAGCCCCAGGCGCTTCGTCTCAGGACCCTGAGATCAGGACCGAATCGG
Source organism: Ursus maritimus (assembly GCF_017311325.1). Lineage (NCBI taxonomy): Eukaryota > Metazoa > Chordata > Mammalia > Carnivora > Ursidae > Ursus > Ursus maritimus. Next base: position 68,667,322 of record NW_024423343.1, read on the forward strand.
AAATCAAGATGCAGTTGCTTAACCGACGGAGCTACCCAGTTTTGTTTCTTTTAATTAACAGTGGTACTTATTGCCTTTTTAAAAATCTGCATTATTACTCAAAGAAGATAAGCATTAGTAAGTGGAGTGCCTACTATGTGGAAAGCGTTTTGCCAGGCCTGCTGCTCTCAGTCGTGGATAACTTTCTGAGAAATTAGCTGTTCGTGCAGTTGCGCCTTGCTTTACGTAACAGATGCTGAAAGCAGTGAAACAAGTGTTGATAGCAAACAGTTTGAAGTGGCATTATAAGGTAATTCAAAATGCCTCATTTCAAGTAAATTTGGGGAGCTTGCTTTTTAGAACAAGCCTGCGGGGCATCCCTGTCCGGTACGACTTTCAGAGATGGTAGAAATGTTCACTATCTACACTGTGATACAGTGGCCACTGGCCCCATGGGGACTGTTAGGCCCTTGAAATTTGGCTAGTGCAACGGAGGAACTGAATTTAACATTTTTGTCTACATGTGGCTAGTGGCTGTCATATTGGACATCGCGATTGTAACAAATTGTTAAGTCAATATGCACGACCCAATTTACTTCCTGTATGAAATCTATTTTGAAGTAAGAAGTTGGGTGTAGCATTTAAAGATTTTCAGATTACTAGCCTCCATATATAGGAACCTTATAAATACTGGTCACCAGAATGTAAAGGGAAGAAATTGAAAACAGGTAAGGTAAAATAGGTCCTAAGGCTTTGGATAATAAAAGCAAAGCAAAAAATACAAGAACCTTTCCTGTTATATAGTATAGGCTTTATAAATGTAGCTTATATTTATTTAGACTGAGTTCTGTTTTAAAAAGACTGCTGTGTCCAGGTTTCTTATCATTCAGATGTCTACTTCAATTAAAAAAACAATACTTTATTTCCATGATGTAGTTATTCTGGATATTTGATCCTTAATTACCATACTTGTTGCTTCCATGTGAAGGGACTTGGTTACAAAGAAGATATTCGAAGAGTGAAGATAGGAAATTAATATGTATACAGCTAGAAGAATATATGACTGATAATATATTAAAGGCCTATGTATCTTCTCTTCAAGATTTTGATATGTAGTACCTTCATTTTTTTTTGTTTCTTTTGTTGAGTTTACGAGGTATACAGGTGTCTGTATGTGTATGTAACGTGTGTGTATTCAGCTTTATGACAAAATGCCTAAATCTGATCTGAGAGTTCTCTTGGAGTTTATCTGAAAAAAAAAATCACTTGAAGCTCATAATTATTTCATAAGGAAAAGCAGATTATCACATCATAGTATAATATATTACCTGTAATACAGCTGAAAATGCTTCTCAGGGCATTAAGTTCATGGATATTTGTTTTCTTATTATTCTCATTCTACTTAAGCCTACCTTTGCCTACCTTTTTTCACATTGTACTTTATTTGACCTGGCTTAAATAGGACATAAGGATTATATGTGAGACTGTGCCTTTTAAAAGGAACAAGTTCTAAGTTCAATATGACAGATTTTGAAAATGGCTCAAGAATGTTTTTGTTTTGGGGTGCCTGGGTGGCTCAGTTGGTTTAGCCATGACTGCTTTCAGCTCAGGTCATGATCCTGGAGTCCCAGGATCGAGTCCTGCATCGGGCTCCCAGCTGAGCAGGGAGTTGAGTATGCTTCTCCCTCTCACCCTCTCCCCTCTCATGCTCTTTCTCACTCTCTTGCTGTCTCTCAAATAAATAAAATCTGAAAAAAAAGTTTTTGTTTTTTTTTACTGTGGTGACCTACACATAACATTTACAAAATGTTTTAACTCTTTTTAAGTGTACAGTTCCATGCCATTAAGTACATTGACCTTGTCGTGCAGCCATGACCACTCAAGAACATTTTTTAATCCTTAATATTGGAGGTGATGTTTCCAGTTTCACAGAGATTTGTTTCTTTTCCAAAAAGAACAACAAGAAAATCATCCACAAGTCCCCCTTCATGTCTGAAAGAAACATCTGCTAAAATCCTATCTAATGGCATTTTAAAGTGGTATTAAATTAGCAAAGCTCTTGTACACTTGTTTGTTAATGCACAAAGAACTTGTTGAAATAACTTTAAAATGAAAATGGCACTTTAAATAGGAAGAAACAGTTGTTTTGCTTCTTTCCATATCACTTTTGAAGGAATTTGGTCAGAAGCCCAAGTAACATTCTGGAACAGTGACCCAGTGTGCTGGAGAAAGGTTGTGATGTAATGTATGGGCTCTGTCACATTTTGTGACTCTCCTTCCGTTGTTTCTTAAGTTTGTATCATAATATTCAGACTGAAGCTTCTTTTCTTTTGTTCATTTAATGGATTTTTTGAGGTGATACTAAGACAACAATGAAATTTTTAATCATTTTTATGTGTGATAAAACACACGACTAACAATGTTCTGTGAAAATATGAAAGTTAAAACCAACTTTTCTTCCACAACAGGGTTCATCCTACTTACCTGTTGCCATGGTAACCAGGTAAACACTAATAAAACTAAATGGGCGTCAAAGTTTCCCATATAATTGGTGTTGAATATTTTTCATAGGACCTTTTAAAAAATATGTTAGCTGGGTAGGAGAGGAGAGGTTCAAGTAGTGGAAGAAAAGAAGGCAAACTTTATTTGAATATAGAAAGAGAGTTGAGGGAGTGGAAATCTGTGTTGCTGAGAAAAGAGTTTTCAGAGCAGACTGTTCTGGTATTTTATACCAATTATGTGCAGCTATTGCTTTGAATAAATTTTGCTGCCCTGCTGAGATTTCCTTTTTACAAATCCTGGAGCAATTATAAGATGGAAGTCTGGAATGTATAAACAATGTCCTTTGAACAGTAAATGAGCCTCATTCTTATAAAACGAAAGAGTAGGAATGTACTACTTTTATCCTATGGTTCTCTGCCTTTTTTCCTCCTTAATCATAGCACTAGTGACTAGAAACTAGTGACTCCTGCAAGAGCGTACAAAAACATGAGTTTTTGCGTAGAAATACTTTTAAAGTATAATTTCCATCAAATTAAAATTTCTCTGTTGCTGCAACATAATAACCAGGATACTTAATACCTGCTCAGTATGGCTACTGATTATATATTCTGTCGTATTACTAAGCTTAACATAACTGTACATCAGTTTGTAATAAATTACCTTTTTCTATAGACACAGAAACAAAACGCTGCACCAAGTCAGTGTTCATGGGGAAAAAAAACGACACCCTTGGAGCATAACATGAGTCTGAGTTTCCAAATGTCAACTCGTTTTATGTGACAGAGCAATCGGCACTAATCATGGCAAACAATATATAAAATCCTAAGGAGAAGTCAACTGTCACTTGGAGTTAACTGTAAAAAGCCTGAACTCCATTATTTTCCTGAACTTACAGGTCTTATACAATGTTTACAATAAGGTTTGGAGAGTTGCCTAGCATTGGAATATATACAATTAAACAACACAGTTGAACAGCCCTTTTATGTCAGTACTGCTAAAAGACCGCCATTATACGTGCGTGATAGTCATTCTTGGAACTCTCAACCTAAACAGGAATGGAGAACATTCATTTGTAATTCTATCTAAGTGCATGTGGGATTTGATTTTATTTTATTCACACAAACCCCCATGGAAACTAAAGATAGCAGTAATAAAGGGATCACTGAATGAGAATTATTTCTTTGACTGTCAAAGAATTTAATACTTTTATTTTGTTTGCAACTGAGCCTAAGCATTCAGCTCTTTGGACTTTTATGTGAGCTTATATAAACAAGGGAGATTGTGTTTAAATTTATTACAAAGTGAATTTTATTTGTTTGAAAATAACTTTGCACTAGAAATTAGTACAAAATACACTTCCTGGTTTCCTCTTTCAGACATTTACTAAAAATAGCAAATGCAAAGAGACAACAGAATACCATAGGTTAAAATGAGTCCAAACACAGACTAAGAGCTAAATCCACATCATGTTTATTAAAGTTCCATTACGCTAATCTAGTAGTAATAGCCAATACCTGAAGGGTTGATCCTTCAGCTTTGATGGCAACAAGAGGCAAAGATACGTAACTGGAGTAATTTTTTTTTTTAAGGGGAAATATTTAAGAGATTGATTTATAGTTCTGTGCTTTAGTTATGTAACTATGTATATTTAATACATATACTGGGTTTTCTCTGTAATATTTTTTTCCTGTCAGTTTCCCAGGGATGTTTGGCTTTATAATAATGAAAATTAGTTTACATCAACATGAAATAAAGCGTAGCAAGATCATATAACTCCATACTGAGAAGAAGGTTTGAATTCCGTTTAGGCCAGTGGTTCCAGCTGTTTTTATCTCCTCTTTCCAGTCTGTTGTCTAAAATTTGAGAATTTGTCAAGCGCATTTCTAGAGAGGTTTGAACTGCTTGACAGAAAGTTGACCTGTTATACGGCCAAAAGATTTTTTTCAGAAAAAGACTGTCATCCTGATCTGTGAAAGGTTTGCATCATGATATTTGAATGGCTGAGTGTTAGAGCACCTCAAAAAATGAAAAGGTTATCTGAAGTATGATTTTTCAATAACAGATTGCCTCCCCTTAACCCTGGCCTAAAGCTAAACTGAGTTTGGAGCCTTCGATACAGACAACTTTCTTTTAGTCCTTTACTTTCTCTTATAGTGTAAATCCTTCTACCGACTTCTCAAAATACTTTGTGAGCTTCCATTTATAATTAGAATATATGAAAGGTTATATTGATGTAGACCAAGGATTTTCCAAGCATGATTTTGACCCTACTTTTGGAAATAAGGGAGGAACTTTTGGGAGCATTAGTTGACGGTTGGACAAGGTCAACCAAATGCCCCAAATATCCCTTATATAACCAATGGATCTATTTTCTGTGAGTGTGGCTACACCGTGCTTGGACCTGTTTGTGTGTTTGGGATACTGAAAGCAATGTGATCCACACACATTTATGAAGTGCTATCGGTGTTTTTTTCCCCCAAGAAAATAACATTTCAAAAATTTCCTCCACTCCTGATTTTCCATGATTTGAGGAAGAAGTTTGGTTATGATTTTATAAACTTTAAAAATATCTCCTTTCAATTAATATTTTTCCAGACTGAGGAGTCCTAATTTTAAAATTATACTTGCATGGAAATACCTCTATTCTTTGAATCATTTTAGTTGTTTTTCATTTTGTTGGAAGGGCAATAATACAACGTCCTGTAGCATCCAAGATGTGCTTGAGTTTTGTACATACTAACATTAGATCTTCGATTCTATTTCCAATAAATAATTCTCCATGCCCAATGTTAAATGCTCTTTTGGGTTATGGTTCATGTTGGGCAGCTACTTTCAGGTAGTCCAAAATGACTTCCGAACATTGTTCCAGTTGTAACTCATAGTTTAGTGGGATGTCTACTTTACTTTAGTCTCGTTCTGATAGGTACTGAAGATCATCTGTCATCTCTTTGACACGACTTTCCCACAGCTCATCCTCATCAGCTCCGTATGTCAGCGTGATGAGAGAGTGGAGAGTTATATGTAGATGTGGGTGTTTCAACGTGTACCGCTTCTTTTAAGTGTTATAGAAAAATGTTAAGTTAAGCTAGGCATTAGTCCGAGAGAGACCATTCTTAGAACTTACAGTAACTTCAAGGAACTTAGCTCATGATTTTTATGTTGGTTTCTTGTTACATATCCTTCCATAATAATGTTCTTTGCACACGTGTTCTTAACTACACATATGGAGGATTCAAAGGTCGGACATATCCCCACTCTTGGGGAGAGTGGAGCATAACCAGGGGAAGTACTACATAATTAATGGCCATTAACAACCCAAAATGAGGGCCATGGATGGTCTGAGGAGAATGGTCTATGGAAAACTGGAGAAACAGAGCTCACTTCTCTCTAGGGGAGATTAAAAAGGTTCTGTGGAAGGGGAACATTTGTGCTCAGCCTTGAGAGACATGATGGGGTTGGTGGCAGAAAAGCCTTGTTATGTTGGAGGTGATGGGAGGACCAGTATGCATTCAGTCTGGCAAACCATGTAGGAAGATGAGGCAAGTGAAAAGTCCCTAGTCTTATCCTTTGGACAATGGGAGCCATTAACGTTTTTATGCTGAAGAACGACAATGTTTTAGGGAGATTAATTTAGCAGATGCATGAAGAATGGGTTGAAGGTGAGGGTAACTCTAAGTATAATAAGGCTTTGTAAGTATTTTAAAGTTGATTCTCTGGGAATCTTGTCAAAGATTTCATAAAAAACCCCTAGCTGAGGTACCGTCTATATTCTTCAAAGGAAATTAGTGTTGAACAGCTCTTTTCATTACTGATCACAAAAGTATTTAAGTATAAAATCAAATGTGCCTGCAACGTGTACAAAATATATCTAGCCAAAGTGATTCTGCATTTTTCTGTTAATTATTTGAATTTGAAATCCACTTTATAAACTCAAGTACTGTGTAAATCCATTCTGCACAGTGTAGGAATTTCCTGGCAGGTATAAGCTATGATATAATTAGAATTCATTATAGTAAGGTAAATTGTTTTTAACAACAATAACAAAAATAATGATAATGATTACAGCTAACATTTATTGAATATTTGCTGTGTGCCAGGCACTGTTCCAAGGAGTTTATGTGTATAGGTATGCAAATCACTATTGTTAAAATATAAACATATAGTTAGGTATGAATATATCTTATGTTAAACAATAAAAAAAGGGAAGAGAACAACATACTAATGTGGTTGATAAATAGAAAAATTTAATCTATAAAATTGTCACTTTTCATATAATCAAGAAAATACCTATGTACAGGGCACAGTAGGAAATGAATAATGACACTGTTTTATATTGACAATTGAAAAAATCTATAATGTAGCTAATATATGCTAGAAAGTAAAAATAAATTGGATGTACAGAATAATATTTGGGAAGTGAGACGTGGAGCTATTCCAAGCAGAACACCAGCTTGGATTTGTTTTTCTTTTACCTCTGCACCTGCCCAGCAGCCTCATGGATTTAAAAATACATCTGCACAGTTTTACCATCTTGGTTCAAGAGCCCCACACTCAGTGAAAATCACAGTTCTCTGCATTAGACTTGAGATGCTGCCAGTGCAGGTTGAGCATCTTCTATTAAGAGGCTTCTTGGGGCGCCTGGGTGGCTCAGTTGGTTAAGCATATGATTTCGGCGCAGGTCATGATCCCAGGGTCCTGGGATCAAGCCCCACATTGGGCTCCCTGCTCAGCAGGAAATCTGCTTCTCCCTCTCCCTCTGCCCCTTCCCCTGCTCATGTTCAAGCTCTCCTCTCTCAAATAAATAAATGAAATCTTTTTTAAAAAAATCTTCTTTTTCATTCCTTCTCTCAGAAATTTATAACCCTGCCCTCCTCCCTACTTTTCACTGTTTTATCTATTCACTATGAGGTCAGCTTTTTGTTTCCTTAACTTTATTTTTTGAAATCTCTGTTTTTTACTCACTTATGGAGTTACGTTCCAGAATGTGTATCTCCTATAATTGTTTATGTTGTCTTGTGACAATTCTTTCAGTGCTTCCCCAGAATCATTTTCAAGTTGCTTGCATAAGTCTGTGGCTTGAGAGAGAGTTCTAGGGATACCAGTAAGACCTGAGAGAACATAGGTCAGGATTTAAATGCTGAGATTACTGACTCCCTGAAGAAAAACGAAAAATGGTCTCTGGTGGGGGGGTACCAAGGTGGGCAACTGGAAACTTTTGGATAGTGATTCTGGCAGAGAGTTGTCCAACTCTAAAGAAGCTAGAACCTTACCAGTGGAATGACAGGTGTAGAAAACACTTGAAGCCTTTAAAACCCTGCAGCCTAGAGTTGCCATTAGGGGCCACGTCACCTGTATGTGCAGAGTCTAAGAAGACTTGGGAGTCAGGGCTGTGGTGGCAGCAAGGACCCCGGGGAGGAGGACCAGACCCAGGCAAGAACTTTTGGGTGTTTCGTGTCCCAGGAGGCAGACAAAGGTCTCTGTTCCAGCCAAGGTTGAGAGTGGGGGTACACTTGGAGAAGAGTCATGAAAGAAGGATCTAGTGTGAGCTAGCCCAGGTGCAGTGGGAGAGTAGGTATCTAGAATGTGTGTAATTTGTATGTAGTTTATTCTCTAAGCATCTTCATGTTTGCTTATGAAAAGTTACCAAGTCAGGCGTTTTGTCTGTTTTAAATGATTTTCTGAACATGCAGTGCTGAGGACTCAGAGTGGGGATTGAGGGCATTGTAAGAAAAATACCAAAGCATGCAACCAAGTGACTGTCTGTGCAGGAGAAACCTGTATTCCTTCAGGCGGTGGTAATAGGACATTTCCCAAGAAGTGGCATCAGATAAGAGACTTTTTGTGTAAGGGTCCCTTGGGGCTGGATTTTGGCATATGTACATGTAGTAATCCCAGCAGCGGTAAATACTAACTCTGTCATGCATAAGGACAGAACTAATGCTAACAGGTTTTCGGTGAGTTGTTACTAAGCTAGCCCTGCTACCTCTTTGTATGCAAGAGTTCAGATCTCTCTTGACCAGTAAATTAGATGTTCCCTTTCAAAGCTGAATTAATGAATAAAAGTTGCTCTAATGATTTCTAATATTATAGTTTTTTTAAAAAGCCTTGGAGCACCTGGGTGGCTCAGTTGTTTAAGTGTCTGCCTTTGGCTCAGATCATGATCCCAGGGTTCTGGGATCGAGTCCTGCGTCGGGCTCCTTGCTCAGCGGAGAGCCTGCCTTTCCCTCTCCCTCTGCCTGCTGCTCCCCCTTCTTGTGCTCTCTCTCGCTATCTCTCTCTTTCTCTCTCTCTGTCAAATACATAAATAAAATCTTTAAAAAAAAGCCTTAAGGATGAAGTTCCTTCAAACTTTCCTGCCCAGTATAGAAGTTAATCGTATTTACTTATGCTACAGGTTTTAACCAAATGATCAAAATTGCATATCCCACATGCTGGGCATGACACTGTTATTTCAAGCGAAAGCTAACCAAAGTAATCATAAAGTACTTGGCTGCTTATCGAATTTTGCTGAAATTGGAGGAATGAAAATAAGTTTACTTCCATTAGAACTGATTTTATCTGGACACCTTTTCAAAGCTAGACCGTAACAAAGCAGACCCAAGATGAGGGGTGTGTGCACTTACCCCTCTAACCATTCGGTGACAACACTATAACCGTAATAATCCAAAAGTAAATCGATGGAAACATGAATCTCTGTTCCCAGAGAGATTGTTAGTAAGCCGCTTGTGAGCAAGGTCATGCCTTCAATTGCTTTGAAATCGCTGTTACGCACATAGTGGATACATACTAATAAATACCTGAGTGACCCAGATCCATATATAACAACACCCTATTCTTTGTAAGAAAACAGATGATGCATTTTAAAAATTCCAGATGCACCCATTTCCATCTCCTTGCCCCCTCCCCCGGTACTTCGACTCCCTGAAATCAGAGTGTGTTGTATGGGTGATGGCATGTTTGAGGGGTTGTCAGCCTGGATTCAAGTCCACTTCTTCCAGAGGGGACTTCTGGATTTGTGTGTCCTTGTGCTAGCCACCTGGGGACACTCTCAGTCTGAAAGCACTTGAATTTAAATGCTCTGCTGGAGGTTTTCCTCTGGCGCACGGGTCGTGTGGGTGTGGTACCAGCTGATAGTTGTAAACTCTCGGCAGAGATTTTTTTCTTGTCTTCACCCAGTCACGAGCTTGAAGCAGCACATGTCCTCACTGTCTCTTCCAGCATGGTAGGTTGATTTCTGGTTTGCCCTTCCCCAGAGAATGTGACCTTCTGGTGTCCCAGTTGTCCGTGGCGCTCTTCTGTCTGATTCCTCATTTCGGAGCATCTCTTATTTCCAAGGGTCCATAAAATAATGGTGGCTTCTATTGTTGGTGGCGTCTTAGACGTGATGAAAGACAGTACTTTCAGGGTGCAGTGATCCAGCTGCTCTGTGGCATTTGAAAGCCCAGACCGCAGTTTTGCCAATTGGGCTGCCCCTGGGGCCAGAAAGCTTATTTTGTATAGAAGATAACCGGTTATGATGCCCGTGTGGGTCTGAAGGTATGAGTCGATCGGAATGACAGCTCATGTTCTTAGCAGTGTTAGTTCTGCTCAGCCTGTTTGGGATTTGGGAAACAGGGTCCCCCTGGAGTTACTTCATCATGGTTCTTTGCCCTGCCTAAGGTTCACTGGGGGATGGCACTCAGATGATACAATCGGGAGTCCAAGTGGCATTTAAGCAGAAGTCCCGATTCTTTTCATTAGCTCTCACTAAATACCCCGTCTTTTCCTTAATGGCCACACTTCTCCCTTACAGACTTGCTGGTCAGCTGGTCCCTTTGCGTTTCTCATAGCAATTAGTCTTTGCCCGTTTCTTTGCTCTCCCGCGTGCGTACTAGAATGCCCTCCTGAATTACACTCTCCACTTGATAACAGACTATTTATTTCTCTCCTTCATGAGTGTTTGCAACATTCTCTTAATGCTTCTGTCCCCAGGTGATTCTCTTCTTCTTTGGGAAAAGAGACAGGAGGAAGAGAATTAACATGTATTTATTGCCTACTATCATCAGGTACTTTATGAAATTATTTTATATAATCCGTGCAGCAACCTGTGGCAGGTAATTATTATTATCCTATTTTACATAAGAGGAGACTGAGGTTCACGGAGGCCAAGCACCTGCCCCAGGCCATAAAGCAGGTGAGGAGTTGAACCAGTCTTTGAAACCTGTGTCAGACTGCAAAGGGCCAGACTGGTTCATTCTATCTCAGCGGTTCATCTGAGGTCTGAGCTTCGCCGAGTTTTTGTTTGTGTTAGCTTCTCTTAGGCTCTCTTAAGTGATTTATCCACAGTAAGGATTGAACACACGTGCAGAACTGAGCTAAAACAGAGACTGCATCTGACTGAATCACAGGTATAGTCAAATGAAATTTGGGCTTTCATTTTGAGGAGAGAGAGAGAGTGTGTGTGTGTATGTGTGTGTGTGTGTTGTATACTTGTTGGTTTTGGTGACTGTGTTAACATTTGAGAAACGCATCCTTTTACCTCAGTTAAAAACAAAAGCTGACGCCTTGCCGATCCAATTCTCAAACTTAAAAATCTTAAAATTAGCCTGGTATCTGCTTTGGTGTCTCATTTTTACATGGATGACGACTTTTGAGTTTCTCCCTCTTTGGGACTTGGTAAAGCATCAGTTGAAAGCAAACACTATTTTGTATTTACATTTAGCTGCATTCTAAGAATCTCTGGAACTTAGGATATAATTTATTGAGTAACTTTAATACCCTAAAAGAAAATGGTTTTAGAAACTTTTGTTTTTATAGATGTGATTGACAGACATCTAAACCACTTGGGATGGCAATAATTGCAATAAAATTATAATAAAACACTTTGAGTGTATATATACCGTATGCTAATAACACATGAATACAGGTTAAGCTAAAAAAAAAGCTTCTCTGATCAGTGTTACGGTTACCCAGAGAGGAAGGTTTTATGGAAGCTAGGTGACATTCATAATTACTAGGTTAAGGATTGAAAATCAGAAGTGTGCGTGTGTGTGTGTGTGTGTGTGTGTACATATACCTGTGCTCTACTAAGCCTAATATATTTACCTGGCCTCTTGGTCCCTACTGGTTGATCAGACGCAGCCATAATAAGCTTGGGTAATCTGAACGAGCCTCCTAATCTTACAGGCTGTACCGTGAATTTTGATGATTGGTAAGTACTCTCAGGAGAAGGCGTTAGAGAGAGGAGAGAATTCTGTCCCACAGTCCTCACTCTTGGTTTCTGAGCCAAGCCTGTTTTAATGATTCCATATCGGGATTCCTTATTCTTGATACGTCTGTGATCTGGTTAGTGTCTGACTTCCTCACACCCTTAGACGTGGCCTCTCTTTGAAAGTAAATAGTAGCCACGGTAGCCTGACTGCAGGCCTGGGGGGCTGACAGATGATGACTGAGAGTGGGGCCTTTCTCATCTTTATCGAATAAAAAACTTGAATGGAAAATGAGGATTGAGTTGGTCACTTGCAGTAATGTTGGGAGTTAGCCAGCAATATTGAGGCCTCATGTTTTTCAGTGTAGCGGGCAATGTATATTTGTTGTGCAGAAACTGTATGCAGCTACCTTAGAGAAAAACAGGATAGACAGTACTTCTAGTCTTGGATTTCTACAGAATGGAGCCATGAGATGTTGGAAGTGCTATGGTGGTGGTGTAGCGACTATGCCAAATTCAGGTTTCACTCTATCACCTACTGTTGTCATTAGTAGTGACAGGTTGACCAATTACTCTGTCTCTTTGGAAAACTTTCAAAGAAAGATTAACTTATTTGACTATTTGTCATTATAATCGTCTGTTTGATAATAACTCACTTCGGAACATCTTCAAAACTCATTTGCTTTAATGCCCTTTCAAAAACTCTTGGCAAGAAGATAGTTAAAGGCAAATATTGACAATTATATTTTTGGAACTTTAGTAGTATGCTAGCCTGTAAATAAGCACACTACAGTTACTCTTGGGCAATTTCACACCTAACGGAAATCCTTCCTTACTGTATACAGAAAACTACATTGCAGAATGTGACAAGATTTCTTTCTTTCTTTTTTTTTTTTTTTTAAGATTTTATTTATTTATTTGACAGAGAGAGAGACAGCCAGCGAGAGAGGGAACATAAGCAGCGGGAGTGGGAGAGGAAGAAGCAGGCTCCCAGCGGAGGAGCCTGATGTGGGGCTCGATCCCAGGAATCCGGGATCACGCCCTGAACCGAAGGCAGATGCTTAACGACTGAGCCACCCAGGCGCTCCTGTGACAAGATTCCTAAATAGGAATTAGCCCACTCATGTGGGCCTTACAGGGGCAAGGATCTTTTCTTCATATCCCAGGGTTAATGACATGTTCAACAAATATTTGTTGAGTAAATGGACAATTGAATGAATTTAGGAAAATGTATGACTTTCATTTTTTATTGTTTTTTATTTTTTAAAAACATTTTATTTATTTCTTTGAGAGGGAGAGAAGAGAGCATGAGAGGGGAGAAGCAGACTCCCCGCTGAGCAGGGAGCCTGATGCAGGACTCAATCCTGGGACTCCAGGATCATGACCTGAGCCGAAGGCAGTCACTTAACCAACTGAGCCACCCAGGTGCCCAGAAAATGTATGACTTTTAAGTAAATGGTAATCAAAGGTAAACTATTTTAAAAAATCAATGTAACATCCAGAGAGCTGCAGGGAGATAACATAAGAACCCATATATCTACCTGAAAGTATTAATAGTCGTTAATGTTTGCCACATGTGCTTTACTTCCTTTTTTCTTTTTTAATAACAGAGATAAAATATTGCCTTCCCTACTTCCTCACAGGTACCTCTCATTATGAATTTTGAGACCACTGTTCACATCTGGATACTTTTCCTACATTTATGTGTATTAATAACATACAGTAGTGGATTATTTTGTGTTTTTAAATTTACATTTATGATAGCATACTCTATGATAGAGTATCGTTATGCAGTTTGGTCCATGCAGACCTACGTTTTTGAGGAATGTCCGTGTTGTTTACATATTGTATATCTGTTTTATTGCTTAGTTTTCTGTCTTATGCCATAATTTATCCAATTTTTGATGCATAATTAAATTGTTGCACATTTTTTCCCTGTTATGGAAACGTGCCTTTGAGTATCCCTAACTGGATCTCTTTGTGTGCATGTGCAGAAGCTTCTCTAAGGAGGATTCTGGAAGTGGAGTGGAAAGTCTTGGTGTGTTGTGCAGTCTCTTGGCATAGTGTGTTGTAATGCCACCATTTATCGTTTCACCAGCATGCAGGAAAGGACCGCTCTGCCATATTCTTTCAAAGGGACTTTCGTATTTAGTAAAGAGGGTTTTTTTTTTTTTTTAAGTTCATGGTAGATGGGTTAACTGCTATATAATTTCACAAAATTCAAATTCTTTTTCATAACCATAGAGGAGAAAGGAAGACAACATAATACACCAAACACTTGTGAGTGCAAGAGGGGATAGTCCTGGAATGAAATAGAAGGTATTAGGTTAAAAGCCCTTTTGTTGCCCTCCATTGGGGTTGCTTTGAACTACACTGCCATGCATCTCATTCAGAAAGGGTGGTGGCTAAACCTCCCAGTGACATTCCCGGCTGACAAGATGACATAATAATCATTTTTCAGCCCTCAATACCCAGTCTTGTAGCAGCCTGAACTGATGCTGTTTGAGAGGCATATTAGGAAATGAAAGTGGATATCTAACGAAGGTTCTGGATTAAATAGCTTAAGTGGCTAAGAATCAGCTTTCACAGTCATTGGATTAACCATCCCGACCACTCTGAACATCTTCGTGAACCTCTTCTTTTTTTAGAAAAGATCTCTCTTTTATGTGGAAGCTACTTAGCAGAAATGAAACCCTAGTTTTGTCAGAAGGAAAAAAAAGCCTTATGACTAATTTTATGGATCATGTTTTGTTTTTGGTTTTGGTTTTTTTCCCTCTCTCTCTTCTCCTGACAGTGGGCTCTGTTTTCCTCTCAGTTCTGCAGGAAAAGCCCATTTCCTTACCGTGCTTTCCTTTCATGTAAAAATAGCAAGTGTTAGACAGCCTTTTTAACCTCAGTCTCTTCCATTCTTCTCAGATACTCATTCTTCAACTGAAACGTCTGTCTAAATTGAGCAAATGACCATGGCTAATATGATGCTTCTTTTGTTTAAATTCTCTATTTTGATTGCCAAAGATTTCCGTTGTTCAAAGTATGGTTCCTATCTAGTCAGTACTAGAAGCTCAGATATCACGTGGTTGTCAGGTTCCTCCTGGGTCTACTCACTGCCCTTGTAGTCAGCCTTCCCTTTCCTGCCCTCCTCTGACCAGTGTGATATGGTCAGAGTATAGGTCAAGGGAGGGTTTCCTCAGGGCTGCTACCTTGAAACCTCCTGGGCTGAAAGGCATATAGAGGAGCAAAGGGCAGGGATCCCATCCTTGTTGTTTCAATATAGTCCTTAGCACATTTGTGAACTCAGTAAATACTAAGCACAAACTCTTGAAGGTCCACTTGCCAGTTATCTGTGATAAATGGCACAAAACGGGTTGGTTTTCCTCCACACACAATATGCGTTCAGGCCACTTGAATACCCTCTCCCCCATGAAGTTAGTGCCTGTTCAAGTTTGGAGCCCCTAGGGCGAAGCAGAAGAGAGTTTGGGAAGGAGATGGGTGGGGGCAGAGCATGTAAAACAACAACAGCTAAAACATAATAATAACTCCTGTTAACTGTTGTTCTGGGTCGTTGGCTCTGCTCTTCGCCTTCCATTGTCATAGAAAGCTGAATATTGAAAGAAATTATAAATCAAGAAGGTGACAATGGTGATGCCATTCAGCTGCCTGTTAGCCCGAGGAATTCTTTCAGAGAAGCAGACAGCCACATGGTAATGCCTGGAAGCAGCCGCAGGTCCGCGGGAAATTAAACTCTCTCTGCTTTCCCTGACCCCCCTTTCTGTTACATTCTACTGGAAATGTGTATTTGTGAAGAATTTCTGAGTCCTTTGCTGTAGGCAAGTACTCGTGTGGGCCTAATGGAGTACATAGAGCAGTGAAAGGGGAGGTTGTAACTCAGGGAGGAAGGCAGTGAGTGGCTGTGATGGATGAGAGCCGGGGAGGAGAGTGTCTTCCTCGGTCTTGGTAGCCCTGGGTGCTCTGCGCAGCCCCGGAGCTCTCGGAGAGCCCGGACCCAGCCGTGGGCTCTTCTGCCGGAGCGGACAATGGTGCCGGCTCTGGCCCTTCAGTGACTGACTTCTGTGCTGACTTTTAAAAAGCAAAAGGAAAGAGATGGAAGTCACACCCTGCCCCTCCACTTACTTGAATTGGATTGACTTAAGTTCTAGAACTGCAGACCAAGCCATAGGCATCCTGCCTACCTCTGATGGTCGTAATGCCACCATTTTCACTTAATTGCTCACCAGAGCATTGTCCCTGTTTTTTTTTTTTTTTTTTGGTTGGTTGGTTGGTTTTTTTTGGTTTTGGTTTTTTTGAAGCACAGTTTCTAAGAGGATAATATTAAGCTTCATTGTGCGTTTAGCTCTTACCGTAGTAGACTGGATGAAGAACAGAGACAAGAGGATGCTGAATGTCTTCAGAAGAGCTCCAACAAGGTCACCACACAGGGAAGTTGGGGGAAGGCCATTCCTCAGGGAGCTTAGGGACCAGAGAGAAAACACACCTCCTTCCTCCCCACCTTCAGCGTCTAGTCAGTATGGTGGTTATGATAGTGAAACTAGAGTAAACTGAGTCCACACCAGGATTTTGGCAAAACAGCCAAAGAGAAAAATACAAAAAAAACAACAGGTTGTCTCTGGTTGAAAAGAGAATGAGAAGTGTTGCAGCTTCTGGAACTTTCTTCTCCTGGTATTTGCCAGCTGTCTGACCAGTGGCCAGACCCCAGCAGTTAATTGTACAGTAACCTTAATCAAGACTCAGCCTCTCCGAACTGCAGTGTCCGTATCAACAAATGGTGGTTTGTGGGGCCCCAGGTTGTTGATCCCCACACCCCGTGGTGACATGATGAGTAATGAAGGTGCCCAGAGATGGTCGCCACCTCCTTTCCCTTCCCTCGTTTGGTACCTTCCAGAGTCATTAAGTGGCCTCAATTTCCTATTCCCCACAGAAAGCAGATGCGTCCCGAAATTTATGACCAGAAGCGGAACATTCACCTTGATTGACTTGCTTCAGGTTAAGATGGAACAGTTGGGGGTGGGGTGGGGTCATCACCTGTTTCAGGGAGACTCTACTTTCTGTGAGCCTTCTTGTTTTAACTTATCTAGAAGGTTAATGGATTTAATTATGTGTTAGATTGTAATTAAGGATTCTTCCCAATTAGTGATGCTGGTGTAGGAAAAGCCATAAATTCTCCCATGTCTCAGTTAGCTTAAACTTGAAATAAAGTAGTGTTTAGATGAAGTTCCTCTCTCCTAATATATACTTTTGTGTGCGTTGCGTTCAATCAATATTGATGAACTGATCTTTTAGAAAGAAGATAAGTGCATTAAACGTTATCTCATCTGTCCGGTAAGTCCGGTGCTGTGCTTCAGGTATTAGTGTCAGGCACTATTCTGACACTTCACTCTCCAAGTAATGGAAAAGTGGAATAAATTATTTACTGAGAACTTTGGTCATAAAACGCTCCCTGATCACCTGAGGCAATAAGATTAGCCATAGAAGGGGAGATAATATACGATTTGGTCAACAGGTTATAATGATTAATGAGTGGAAGAAAGAGGAAAACATTTTAAAATAGGTCAGAAGTGTAATGTTTCTGTCGGCTTGTATTTCTGTAGAAATTTTTAAAGCTAAGCATATGTATCATTTTCAGTTTTTCGAAATATGCCATTAAGAATTACGGATTTAAAGTTTCCTCAAAATGCATTTAATCTTTTAAGCATTTGTGCCATTAAAAAGATCATGGAGGATCAAGTAAAAGCATTTTAAATGTAACCCTTATAAGCAGGAAGAGTGGCAGCACTCCGGGTGGTGTCCTGTTTATTTTTCTAAGATGAAACTAAATGGCATGTACTTAGGAAGCCTACTAGAGTTTTTTTTAGAAGGGAGGCAACAACTTAGTAGCCCTAAAAAAGAGTGGATGCTTAGTAGGAAATAGGAATACATAGCACAGTGTTAGAAAAAAGACCAAGAAAGCTCTCGAATGTACATGAAAGAAAACTATCTAAAATGCCATAGCTAGTCTATCAGGATTGTTTGGAACAAAAATGCAGACCCAGTAAAGGCCAAACAATTTCCAAATGTAATTGCATCACAGGAACAATTAGACCACACAGTGGGCATTAGGTCTTGTCTCCAGCAGAGCCATAAAGGTGCTGCCTGAATTTCTAAGGAGCTGTTTATGCTGATGCGATTTTTGCCAGGGTGCCTCTGATGTGTGGTTTGAAAGAGTCCAAGCAGCACATAAAGGCTGTGTGAGTCTAAAGGGAGTGAAACACAGGGACCAGCCCCATCCAAGAAGCCGTTCTCCACACTTGTGTGTCTACATAGTATTCATTATTGGCCTTTGCGTTTAAAAGTTTCTCTGGAGATTTCCTTCTGAGACCCAGAACCCCAAGGCATAACCCACAGTGCTTACTACGGGTCTGAGCAACTTCTTAGGGTGTGGTTGCCATGTAACCATCTCTCCACTCCACATAAAGACTTCAGTACCTTTAAGTATTAGTCGACTGGGGAGAAAAGTGGTTAAAATGTAATTTCATGTGTGAAACAACTTCTGTAGCAAATTTCTTGATTCGCTTAACTCGCGACCCTTTAAAGGGTTACTGAGAGTACATGAAGGTGTGTGTTCATTCAGCTACAATCACTGTCCCTGAGTAAATATCCGGGGTTACACACCGGAAACAGAGTTCCCGTCCTCTGCTGTCTCACGTACTGTGCAGCCCAGAGTGTCTGTAGCCGAGCATCTACTTAATGAATATCGGCTAAATAAATAAATGAATTTGGACAACCAGGCTGTAATAGAATTAGGTGTAAAGAGGAGAGGTAAATGGTCTTCTGCATAAGGTGATGAGTAAAGCTTGAGTGTGATGATAGGCAAAAATTGATGCCAGCAATATTTTTACTCTAAAGGATATTGAACATATACTCGAGACATCTTCATATCTTTGTATAGCTGTTGTACTCTTAGGCAATCATCTGGCTCCAAAGTGGTGGGCTGCACCCAACACAGCCAGGAACTCACTGAGGAAGTCACACGATACGTGAAAGTGTGACATTCAGGCTGGCACTGATTCATGCACAACTCAAATATTGTATGTTGCCTGTTTAGCAAATCTCTGGTCTGTGCTTTGAATCCTGTTTTCCAGTTTCAGTGTGTATTTGTGATATTTCAATACCCACCTTACATTAAAAACATAAAGCAAACTGGCTGTTTTTGAGGCCCTTAGTACTGCAAGAAATTGTGTTTTCTGCCCCCTCCGTTTGTGGCAGTGACGCTTAGGAATCAGACCCTGTTCAGATGCAAGCTCTGCTGCTTATTTGCTGTGAAAGCCTAACGGAGTCGCTTAACCTCTCTGAGCCTCAGTTTACCTCTCTGGAAAATGAGGACCCTACTGCTAATTCACAGGATCGTTAGTCTTCTCAGCCTCAGTTAAGCTACACAGAGTCCGTCGGAACTGGCTAGTTGAGGTTTGCTGGAGAGGAAGTGCCTGTTTTCTGGGTTTGGCCCCGCGTGTCTGCTATTACTGTCGATGAAATGGCCCACAGAGAACAAATGCAGGGCAAAGCTGACTTTATGAAAACGTGTCGAATTGACCTGGTTGGAATTCAGAAGACAGTGGATGCCGCAGGAGGAGGTGGGAGAAGCAAGAAGCAGCTGAACTGGGGGGAGGGGGCGCGCGGGCGGTCGGCTGCTAGAGCTGCGTGCCCCACGGCAGCCGGTGGGTAGAGCTGATGACCTCGCAGTGCGGGGCTGGCCTGGACAGTCAGGATACGAGGAGCAGGAACCACTCAAAGAGCTTTGGCTCCCATTTGGTGGAGGAACAGATAGTCCCACATATCTTGGTATCTCTTGAGGTTGTTATTAGTAATAGGCAGAACGTGATAGCTAATGTTTAAATTATGCTCAGTATACTGTGAATCATTAGGAGAACTCTAAGTTATGCTCCGGATATTGTGCTTAAGAAAGCAGGACAATCTGGGGCGCCTGAGTGGCTCAGTCGTTAAGCGTCTGCCTTCGGCTCAGGGCGTGATCCCGGCGTTATGGGATCGAGCCCCGCATCAGGCTCTCCGCTGGGAGCCTGCTTCTTCCTCTCCTACTCCCCCTGCTTGTGTTCCCTCTCTCTCTGGCTGTCTCTCTCTCTCTCTGTCAAATAAATAAATAAATAAATCTTTAAAAAAAAAAGAAAAAAAAAAAAGAAAGCAGGACAATCTAAAATATGACCTAGAAAGCTTGTCATGAAAAGACTTAAGGTAGAAATCTGTATTGTATTTTATTTAAGCCTCAATTCTCTAGATTAAAAAGAACAACAGAATTTAATGTGGAGTTCATTGTGGAGTCAGAGGGAGCTGACTCTTGGCTTCTGGATATTGCAGTTAGCAACAGTTTCCTCATCTTTCAAATGGAAATACAATTACTACCCATTATAGAGCTAGTAAGAGGTTTAAAATAATCCCTGGAAAACCTTAGCATGCTACCTGAAGTACCTGCCAAACAAAGGTTGGCTTTCATTACAGGTGTGTTCTTGCTATGAATGTTAAAACTACTATTTTACCTTCTCCAGATTATTTTTCTGAAACCATTAAATTCCACTCCTCTGGTATCACCTGAAGGTCCTTGTTCTGTACTCCTTTGTTTGCTCTAGATTTCTTTGTCTTTCATTCAGTTTCCAAACATTGTTTTTCTATTGGAGAAATTGCCGCACATTAAAAGCTTGGGAAAGGAGTTTATATTCCATCGTGTGTGCTCTCTTTCTCTTCTTTCTTGGCTGGGTGTCGGATATGTCCTCACCATGTGTGTTCACAGTTTTCCTTCCCAAGCTCTAAGCAGTGCCCATGCATCACTGCTGCTTGCCAGCCAGCGGCCATATGCTGAAGTGTGCAAGTACGTTCCTGCTAGTCTTTGTTCGACCTGCAACATTCCTTTTCTCCTTTCCTCTCCCTCTTCCTGCTTGTAATATTCCTTTTGGTTTAACAAATTGTCACAAAAAACATTCTTAAAATGAAACTGGGCTTCATCTCCTTCTTGTGACATAATTGTAACAAGTGAATTTGTTCTCCACAGAGGGAAGGATTGTGCCATTTCTACACAAACAAAAATAACAGCTTTCACTCTTTCTTACGTGCCATTCATAAAGTGTCAGCTCAGGTGGAAAAGGCCAAGGCTTCAACTGAAGTTAAAATGAAAGCACTGAGTTTCAGTCAACGTCAGATACTGGTCTTTATCTTGACAAGAGGATTTACACACTTTGGAACGATAGCTCTGATTAAACATTTGTTGGCACGCACCATGTGGCATTCTAGGAACCAGGATCTATCTGTACTGTAACTTTGTACACTCTCCTATTCAGAGAAACAAGAGCTACGGGGGTGGGTCAGGTTTAACTTTTGAGAATGATCAGAGACAAATATTTGACTGATGAATATAATATTTGACTGATGGATGTTCAAATAACAATTATCCTAAGGGTACTGAAAAATCAAATAAACGGAGAACTTTTCCATCTCACTAGTAATTCTACCTAAAAGGAATTTTAATTCCTCACTTCAGAGTGATATTTTAAAAAGGTAAATCTGATCCTATTGTCACGCCCACCCCCAAACGGACAACACTGCCTGAAATCTTCAGGGCAGGGGCTCATGGGTACCCTGAGAAGAAAGTGCAGTCTCTTTCATAGAACCAGGATGCCTTCGAGAAACTGGCCCATCGTGCTGCCTCACCAGCTTCCGGACACATTGGCCATCCTTCACTTCCTCATGCTCCATGTCCGCCTGCCTCAGAACCTTCCAGGACATTCTCCCCTTCTGGCATGTTTTCCCCTGTTCTTCGTATGGTTAATTCCTCCTCAACCTATACTTCTCCTTGTCACACTTACTTTCTGAGAGGGCTCCCCTCTTTCGCTGATGTAATTTGGAGCCTCAAAGTTGCCATTTTTCACGGTCTCCTGTCCTTTGTATGACATTTACCACAATCTGCAAGTGTATATTTATTTGTGTGTTTCTTTAGGATCCATCTCACAAACAGATTGTTAAGCCCCATGAAGACAAGGATTCGGATTTAGTCACAACTCTGCAGAGTGCTGGGCACAGTGCCTGGCACGTAGCAAGCACTCAATAACTCTGTGCCGAATTGGTAAATACGCGTATGAGATTGTAAGAGAAGGATACGTAATTGAGATGGTTTGCGTGTGTCTTTGCTTCTTTTCTCTCTCTAGTTTGCTGTAAATATCCTACCTCTCATGTGATTTCCTCAACAAAACCCATAATATTATTTGAGTAGCAACAACGTTTATTGAGTTCTGAGCTGGGGGGTTCTACACACAGGTGCACGAGATGCAGCTTCTCCCTTAGTAGAACTCCTAAGATCAGCAGAGAGGTAAATATTTACCTCTTTGGAAGGCAGCATGAGGGGACCCAAGGTACCCAAGGGCTTAAGTTTTGAGGAGAGCTGGACAGGGTAGTAGAAACTTTCATAAAGGAGGTGACATGGAAGCTCATTGGGTTTAGAAGCAGTCGACTTTTGCTAGATGAAGAAGGTTGGAAGGCTGCTCTTGGCAAAGAAACTGAAATGGGCCGAGGCAAAGGGCCATCGGGGTTCGTGCGGAGAGCAGTACTGTGTGGCTGGGAGTGAGTGGGGAAAAGGTTAGTCATGCAGAGTGGCAGGAAATGATGCTGGAAGGACAGACAGATTGGACTTGGGTTCCGGATCATTTGGGTGATTTTGCTAACAGGTTTGGATGCTATTTTGTAGGCCACAGAGGCCATAAAATATTTGAAGCATGTGAGTGAGAGAGCAGATCTGTGTTGTAGAGACGTAATGCTGGAGTTCTATCTGAAGACCTTACCAAGAGAGTTCAATTTAGTGGTGGCAATGAGTTGCTGACAGAGCGGGAGGGGAGAGGGCAAGGAATAATAGCCCAACTTTGCAGAAATTAGGTTGTTAAGGGAAGACAAATAATGATGGGATCTCTTTTTAAAAATCTTTCTTTTTTAAAAAAATTATGACTAATATGTTCTTAATAGAATTTGGAAAATGCAGCAGATTATGAAAAAAGAAAATAAAGATTACAATATGGTACTGGAAGGGAAAGCAGAGTCAAGGGAAAGTGCTCTTCCAATGGTCAAGGTGAGGGGGGAACTTTTGGAAAAGATCAGAAGGATCTTCCCTTAGAGAGACCCCTTCGTTCGTTCGTTTGTTTGTTTGTTTGCAGATCCTAATTTTCTCCATCTAGAGGGGCCACAACCTTCTTGGTCTCAGGGCTTTTGCTTTTATTTCTTCCTGTGTCTGGAGTAGTTCCTCTTGCTTATTCCTCCTCTCCTCCCTTTACCTGGCTCATTTTTACTCCTTCAGGCAAATGGTAGTAATCATCATCATCATCATAACAATAATTGCAGAAACATACATTGATCACTTGCCAGATGCTAGGCGCTTCCATTTGTTATCTAGGTTAATCCTTTCAAGATTTCTGTAAGGTGTGTATGGATCTCATTCTTCTTTTTTTTTAGGTTTTTAAAATTTATTTTGAGAGAAAACGTGCATGTGCGCGAAAGCAGGGGGAGGGGCAGAAGGAGAGGGAGAGAGAGAATTGCAAGCAGACTCCCCACTGAGCATGGAGCCCCATACAGGGCTCAGTCCCACAACCCTGAGACCATGACCTGAGCCAAAATCTAGAGTCAGACCCTCAACCGACCGAGCCACCCAGGTGCCCCATGATGATCTCATTCTGTAGATGAAGATACTAAGACACTGCCACATGAAGTGCCTTCAGCAGGTATAAATATCACTACTGAGGGAAGCCTTCTCTAACAGCTCACATCCCTGACCGAGTTGGGAACCCCTGTAATGTGTTCTCATGGCCCCTACGTTCTCCTGGAAGACTTGCATCATGCTAGAACTTATGTGCTAAACGTCGATCTTCCCTGTTAGATCGTAAGCCCCGTGGGGGTGTGTTCTATGTCCGTCTTGTTCCTGGCTGTACCCTCCAGGGCTTAGCTTTGTGTTCACATGGTACACAGTAGGGTGTTCAGTTAACCAACCAATTGACCCTGAAGACTGCTGCTCTTGTGGTAAGTTAGTCTAAGCCTGTAATGCACCAACCTGGTAAAAGCACCCGCGTTGGAAGACAATCTTTTTGTTAGCTGAGTTCCATGATAACCCTGGGGCCTTGAGATAATGAGGGCTTTGGGGTTTTCTGGGGGCTTAAATGCCTCTAGATCAAACTGGGTATCTTCCTTTCCATCTCCTCTCAGTCCCCTTTATTCCGTGGTGCCATCTTGTAATTGATTTGATTTTCTAGGCCTTGAACTAGTCACATCCTCACACAAGTCTAGACAGTAGGGACTCCAGGCCTGCCAAGGTTGATGTTCAAATTCTCTGAGCAGCTCATTTTAAAGATTCAAGTTTGCTTTTACTCAGGTTTTATCCGTCTGATTTTCATTGAACTTTTAAGGCTTTATAATTTGGAAGAAAGAAATAAGAGATCATAGAAGACGATTTTTCAAGGTAATGCTGCATTAAAAGTTTGATTTTCCTATTTTATCTGATGGATTGGATTTAAGTAGATTTGAAAATTACCAATAAATGAATTTTGTTAGTACAAAAAATATAAATTCTTAGTTTTTACATTTTAGTTTAAATGTTGGTTGCACTGTACATTTTAAAATAAATACAGGAGTCGTCCCCCCCTTATCTACGGTTTCACTTTTTGCACTGTCAGTTACCCATTGTCCACCATGGTCTGGAAGCTGACGGTCCTCTGTCTGACATATTGTCAGAAGGTCAGTAGTAGCCAAACGCTATGTCACGGTGCCTGTGACATTCACCTCACTTCTTCTCATCACGTAGGCATCTCATCATCTCACGTCGTCGCAAGAAGGGTGAGTACAGTGCAGTAAGATATCTTGAGAGAGAGAGAGAAACTGTATTCACATAACTTTTATTACAGTATATTGTATAATCGATCTATTTTATTATTAGTTATTATTATTTATCTCTTACTATGCCTGATTTAGAAATTAAACTTTTTGTAGGTGTATATTGGTTTGGTACTATCCTCAGTTTCAGGCTTCCATTGGGGGTCTTGGAAGTATTCCCTGTGGATAATACTGTATATTTTTGGATTAGTTTTGGACCTGTTGCTTATTTATTCTAGTTATTGAGAGATAAGAACTATGTAGGCACTGGAAGATGAGCACTCATTTCAATAGATTTATCTCAGGTATTCTGAGCACAACAACCAACATCCAGAGAGCAAGCATTTAAATTAATTTTGACATAAACAAATACATTTCAGGATCCTCACTATTTCTTTAAAGTTAATAGGAGGTGTCAAGAAAAGCAACACACTATGAATTTTTTTTCTAGTTTAGACGTTAAGTGAATGTTTTGTTTTTTGATTGTTTTTGCTTTTGTTTTTCCCTTGAAAATTGGTCATGGTAAGTAAGTAAGGCAGTTAAGACAGGTCAACATGAGTTTCAAAATATTGGCTTGGGAGCTGCTTCAGTCTTTATCTTTGTCTTCCTGTTTATTTATAGACTGGAAAAGGAAGACAGCCTTTCCTGCTTTTGCAGTTTCCTAATGATGATATCTCAGTGTGTGATGAATAAATCCAAAGGAAGAAGGCATTCTTTATACATCTGCAGAAGAAACCACCGCTCTTAAAAGCTGGGGGTCAGGGTTGTTAGGTTCAAGCGGTTAAGTGATTTTCACCATTTCACTTTGTTTAAAAATTAAGGCAACTTTTTCAAAACTTTCCTGGCCTTATAATGTATATTATAAAAAGAATATCAGAATAAACAGTATTATAAAAGGATATAAAGGTAATTGTTGTGAGCCATAGTAAAACTACCTCTTTAGGCATTTCATGGCTGGTCCTGATACTTTTGTTACCTTTGGCATGAAATTAAAGTTAGGAGAGCCTATGATCTGATTACCCCTATTTATGACAGTATTTTGCATTCATTCAATCAACACTTTCTAAGAGTGCTGGGTGCTAAGAATTCATAGATGAGTAAGACCTAGCCTGTGCTTTTGGAGAGCCCGTAGTCTAGGGGAAAATGAGATGATTTAATCTTCTCCGTGGTCATCAAGGGCATCATCCAGTCCAGTGTAAGAACCCCTGTTGTCTCTCTTGACCCCCAGTGCTCAGAGGAGCCATGTTCCAGTCTGTCTTGATTTTGGGGTCTTCAGAATTTCAGCAAGTTAGTTAGAAATATTAGCGTGGGCAAGACTCCTTCATTAATCTGTTTATTCGTAAGTATAAGCTGCCATTTGTGGCCGAAATGTCCTGTACCACATACTAACAATACAAAGGTGAAAGCCCATTGATGTCTTCAAGGAGCTTACGATTCAGTTGGGGAAAAAAAACAAGTCAGCATATATGATTTCCCCATCAGAGCAGTAAGTGCAATGAGATCGGTAACCATAGACTTTCGTGAACGACGTAGTAGAATCCTCCAGAGACAGGGCTATGAATCTGGCAACGCTGTTTCAGTTTCCTCAGGCAGCTGCATTTCCCAGCTTCTTTTGCAGTGAGGGTGGAGTCCTGTGACTGGGTTGTGGTGAGTGGAATGTGGGCAGAAGTGATGTAAACCACATTTTCGACTGGGAAGAAGATCCTTTAGTCTCCTTCTTCCCTTTCTAAGATGCCTTTGGAGGCCAGATATAGAAGATGGCAGCATTATCAGGTAGAAGGAGCCTGGTTCCCTGAAGCATTGTGTGCAGTTCCCTCATCCACCTATAAACATGACCCTCCAGACAGTATTGGATTATAATATAAATGAGAAATAAACTTTCATTATGTTAAGTCCTTAGATTTGAGCTTATTTTTTATAGCAGTTAATTGTACTGATTAACGTGTTCTCTCTCCTCTCTGAGACTGTCTGCCCCTAGTAAGCATTAGTTATGTGAAGAAGGTGGAGGAAGAGCGTTCCAGGTGGCCAACAACATAGGGGAGGGAGAAAGCTTGGAGCTTTCAGGAAACCGAAGTTTGGTGTGGCCAGGTGTAGAGGGAGTGGAGGGCAGTATTTAAGTGATGGGACTGGAGAGTAAAGTCAAGGGCAGATCATGGAAAGCGTTGTGGGCCAAGCTAAGGGAAAACCACCCAGAGCTGAAAGGAAAACCGTATAACGGATAAAGTGTGTAATGTTCAAACAGTAAAGATTAGGAGCTAACCCAGATTTGGTAAATGGTTTAATACCAGAAACAATTTCTCATAATTGAGGTAATCCTTAGTAATGGGCATGCTTTTAGTGGGTTTTCCCACATATATGGTCTTCAAATTTTGTGATCATAGACCATGGTGTTAACACGGACATGGACATTGATGGAACATGAGAAAACTGAAGGAGTTGAGAATGTTCCACTTGAAGAAGAGGGAACTTGGAAAGACCGTAATCATTATCTTCAAGTATGGATAGCAGGTGGAAGAGGACTATACTTGACTGAATGGTCCCAAAGTGCTAGTTAAACAATAGGTAGAAGGGTAGAGAGACAGATTTGGGTTCAGCATAAGGAGAAACTTTGTTATAATTGCCTGAATAGCAGTTGTTCAGTCCTAGAGAAATGGCAACGGGTTTTAAGAGCAAGAGGGGTTGAAACAGACCGGCGCCACAACTCGGCGATACTGTGATGGACGTGGCTCAGGTATTGCATGAGGCGGGGATTAGAAAACTTTTGATGTTTTTGCTAACAGTAGTCTCATATTCCTTGATAGTTACCTGAGATTTAAACTTTTATGGAGGCTAACTTTACTTATATTCACCCTGTTTTCAAAGTCAAGAAAGCGAATAAGGTTAAAAAACTTCAGAGAGAAATCATGCCTGCACAAAAATGTCTTTACCCAGAGCTAACCATTTGGCACTTACTGCATACTTTTTGTTGGGGCTGATGAATAGGCATTTTGTCTGGTTAGTATGGCTCAATGACCTTGCAATGATATCACTGAATGGTATCTCCAGCAGAGTGTCAAACTCCACCAAGAAGACAGTAGGGTGAATGAAAAGGCAGATACTATCTTCCTCTGAGATACTGGGGGAAGAAACTTTCTCTTAACCCCCTTATTTATCAACGCCAGATAGCCCAACTCTTCCTCTAAACTGTCAGAATTTCCCTCATCGCTGCCTCTGAACTGATGGATGGGGATTGATTGGTCTTGCTTACCAATGTGCACTGTAGCAAAACACAACTTTATGTAAAATACCATTAAGATGCAAACACATTATGGCTGCTCTGAAGGCTTTCTCTTACAACATGAATTATTTAAATAGCTTCTTAATAATTGCATTGATTTCCACAGTTAAAAGCAGATCAGATTATGGAATCTGTTCAATACCACTTAAATGTTTATAGATGTTCAAGTTGACAAAGACCTTTTAGTCACTGATAATTCCTTGCACTAGATTGGAATGTTGGAGATTTAGCATTACCAGTAGTGCTCTGATTATTTTTAATAAATCAGGAACACTGTAACAGCAGCCATTTAAGGTCTTCATTCTTATTCCATTTTGTTCCCAGAGTCATTGCCTGAAAATCTAGTTATGCTAAAAATCTGACCAAAAACTTTTACATTTATATTGATCAGAAGCTTTTATGTTTCTTTTGCAAAGATCAATGTAGTAAACGTGTCCTAACCTGCGTGTATTGATGCATATATTTTAAAAATCTATGAATATTTATAGTGATAAAATCCAATAAGTTTTCAGTTTCTTAGATGCTTTTAGTAGCCTAGGAAAGAAGGGCAAGTTTACTAGGATGCAAAGAAATTATAGGTGAAGCAAAAATGAGATCTTTTGTTCTCTTTGATTCTCTCCTTATTTGGAAATCTCTGGGAAGCGTGATTTCCATAGTCTCTTAGTCTGCTGAGGTTGCCATAACACAATTCCATAAACAGGGTGGCTTAAAAACCGAAAAATTTATTTTCTCACAGTTTTTGAAGGCTGCTAGTGTGAGGTCAGGGTGCCAGCATGGTCAGGTTCTAAAGAGAGCTTTTTTCCTGGCTTGCAGATGCCTGTCTTCTGGCTGTGTGCTCACACAGTCTATCCTTGATGCATGCACTTGGAGAGAATTTACCAGCCCTACTGGATTAGGACCCCACCCTTATAACCTCATTTGACTTTAATTTCCTCCTAAAAGCCTTATCTCCAAATATTGTTACATTGGAACTTAGGGCTTCAACATAATGAATTTTGGGGAGATACAATACAGTCCACAGCACATATGAGTGGGTTCTGGAGTGAGGCTGCTTGAGTTTGAATGTGACCTGGGGCAAGTTACTTAGCCTCTCTGGTTCTTGATTTTATGTAAACTTAGAATGAAGATAGTAATTATTTCATGGCTCTATCATGTTGAATAAATGAGTTAAGACATGCAAAGTACTTAATGTATGGCATCCAGTAAGTGGTCAGTAAATGTCAGTTATTACTAAATATCTGATTAGATATTTGTACCTTTAGCTAAGACTTTTGTGATTTTATATATGCGATACTCAAGTATTTCATCTTTATGGATATCAATGATTACTGGCATTGGGAATACACAGCATGCCTTTAAAATATTCCCCCTTGGGGGCGCCTGGGTGGCTCAGTCCTTAAGCGTCTGCCTTCGGCTCAGGGCGTGATCCCAGGATTCTGGGATCGAGCCCTACGTCAGTCTCCATGCTCTTCTGGGAGCCTGCTTCTTCCTCTCCCACTCCCCCTGCTTGTGTTGCCTCTCTCTCTGGCTGTCTCTCTCTCTGTCAAATAAATAAATAAAATCTTTAGAAAAAAAATATTCCCCCCTGAATCTTGATAGATGCTTGAATATAGGAGAATAGAATATATTTTACTTCACAGAGTTCTTATAAAGAAGTTTTTCCCATTGGTGTTGATCTGGTCTCCCTACTCATGCCCATTCTGCCCAGTACTACAGAATGTCTGCTCTCCAAAAAGACTTAGGACCTTCTACTGTTTACCACTTAAAGGTTTCAGGATGACAATTGTGTGCATTCTCCCAAAAAGCAAGGGCAGAGTAACTTTCCTAGCAACAGAAAGAGGAATTCTCTACATTTTCCGTTACTTTACTTAGCCCTGACACACACATGTGTGTGCATACACACATGCTTTCCTTCTTGTACAATTAAAAATAAAACTCATGGTTGTATAACTTATTGCTGTGGAAATCAAGGTACTGCATCCATTTTAGAAATTCAGTAGTCTTTCAATTCTACTTTTAGGGAGTTTGGGGTCAAAGATGTCCTTATTTAGTTAGTGTCTCGGAAAGCTAAATAGAAAACAGTGGACAACTTACCAGTAGCTCTACTGGTAAGATACACTTGCCCAATTCATTGGCCAAAATTCTATTTCCTATGTTAAATTGGACAATGAATAGAATTTCAATCAATTAAAAAGGCGGAGAAAGTATACTTAACTGATTCTCAAATAATTATTTTTTCAAGATTTGTAGCACATACTATCAGATGGTCTCTATTCCTTTGTGGCTCTTTCTAAGTCTAAAGGAGGAGCTGTATTTTCCATAAACATCAATCAAGGTTGTTTCTCTTTGGCAGGCAGGGGTTAAAAGGGGTGGTGTGGGGCACAGGAAGAGGAGAAAGAGCAAGCTAGAAAATGCCCATGAATTCTTTTAGCTGTCTTCATAGCAAACAGTCTTTTCCTGCCTTCTGAATTCATGTTGTACGAGTTGGGCCCATTGCTTACCTCCCTATCCCATTTTGAGTACGTGAACAAATCATGGATGTTTTAAACTTATAAACATTTCATTTTAAACAGTTGTACCTATGAGTGAGATTATAAGACTTTCGCTAAGATTAGAAACCTAAGAGTCTTTATATCTGAGCGCCTGTTAAAAAAAATAATAAAATGAAATATTTATGTAGTGCAGTGTCTAGCTGGTGTAGGATGTGTAATTTAAGTGATCTATCCCTGTAATACTTCTCAGTGTTGGGATTGCCAATTCTACTAGAATATTGAATGCAATAGAAAATAAAATCAGCATGGTATGGGTATGTACAACTTGCATGTAAAGTAAAGTGTACATAAATTATATTTAAATGTACTGAGATACAACTATTTATTGAGAAATAGTATTGAATAGTGTTAAGTAAATAAATATATACATGCATACATACATATATACATAATAGTATAATATTCTTATTCTAGAAAGAAAATGAACATTGACACTATCTCCATACAAAAAATTGGTTTTGGGACGCCTGGGTGGCTCAGTCAGTTAAGTGTCCACTCAGGTCATGATCACAAGGTTGTGAGATTGAGCCCCATGTCCAGGCTCCGTGCTCAGTGTGGAGTTTGCTTGAGATTCTGTCTTTCCATCTCCTCTGCCTTTTCTTCTGCTTGCTCACTCTCTAAATAAATAAATAAAACCTTTAAAAAATTTTTTTTAAGATTAAAAATTGTTTCAATGGAATCATAGGCCCAAGTGTAAACTCAGAACCATAAATCTTCTAGAAGACAAAAGAGGTTGTCTTTGTGATCTCATAGTAGGCAAAGATTTCTTGGACACTGCACAAAAAGACAAATCATAAACTAAAAAAAAATTGATAAGTTGGACGTCATCTATATTAAAGATTTCTGCTCACCAAAAGATAGCTTTAAGAAAAGGAATAGACAGCTACTAACTGGGACAATATTCACAGCACGTTTTCACATGACAAAGGACTTGAATCCAGAATGCATAAAGAGTTACAAATGTACAAGAAAAAGACAGCCCAACTAAAGACTTGAGCAGATACTGCACAAAAGAAGATCTATGAATGGCCAGTAACCTCATAAAAGGTGCTCAACATCATTAGATGTCAGGAAAATGCAAATTATAGCCACAATGAGATGTCATTTCACATCCACTAGGATAGCTAAAATAAAAAAGACTGCCAGTGCTGAATATTGGGGAGGATGTGGAGTACCTGGAATTCTCAGTCATTGCTGGGAGTAGAAAATGGTCTAATCCCATTGAAGAACTGTTCCACAATTTCTTATAAAGATAAGCATACATCTGCCATATGACCCAGCAGTTTTACTCGTAGGTATTCACCAATGAGAAATAAAAATATAGGCCCACAAAAAGGCTTGCATAAGAATGTCTATAGCAGTCTTATTCATAAGCCCAAGACTGGAAATAATCCCAAATGTCCATTAACAGGAGAATGAATAAGCAAATTTCTTTATAATGGAGTATTACTCAGCAGTAAAAAAGAATAAAGTACTAATTCGAGCAACATCGATGAATCTCAAATACATGCTGAGTGAAAGAAGCCTGTTGCAAAAAAAAGGGCCTTTTTCTATTATTTCATTTACATGATCTCCAAATACAGGCAAAACTATATGGTGATGTCAGGTAGTGGTTGGAGAGGGAGAGTGACAAGACTGGGGTATGACATAACTCTCTTAGGGACAGATATGGTCTGTCTTGTTTTGAGTGGTGGGTACACCACTGCATGCAATTGTCAACATTCATGGACTAAACATTTAAGATCTGTGTATTTTATTCTATGTTAATTATATCTCAATTTAAAAAAAGAAGAAGAATCTGTCTTCTTCCACCAAAATGATTGCAGACTGATGAATAATCCAAGATGGGAGCCTAGAGAATGTGAGAAAATGTTATATGTGCGATTTCTTGGAAAAAGAAGAAATTGCCTGCCTCCAATGTGCATATGTATGTCTATGCTATGAGAACCCTTCAAAAGAATCTTAGAGAGGAGGACCTAGAGCCAACAACCTACTAAGGAAATGCAAATGGAAGGCACTGCTGTTACACCAGCAGATCTAGGGACATCACTGAATAAGCTATTTTAGAACAAACAGATTTTGGTGGGGGTTGGTGGGGTGCAGGAGTGGGCTTTGCCAGCAGAAAGGATGGCAACTCCCTTGCTTCACCCGGGGGAGAATGTGGTACATGGGGATCCTTCTGAAGATACCTCTTGTGTTCCTTGGCTTGAGAGTCGACTGACCAAAAGATCAGTTAGTCAGTGTATTTTGAAGGTGGAGCTGAGGTAGAAGCATCCAGAAGTCAGGGAAGCTGAATTGGTTTTTGGTATCAGAATTATACCTTGAACCCAGTTTCTTAAGGCCAGAAATGTGGGGTTCTGCTTCAGACATGAGGCTGGATCCATATGGTCAGCCTTCCTGATGGAGAAGGAGAATTCCTTTATGTTCCCAGTTACCGGAAAGCATTGATCCTCCAAAGATTGCCTTTCATCTGCATAAACAATGGACTTTATATAACTCGATTCCCCTACGGAGTTCCATATAATGATCTCAAAGAGTATTCTTGACTTCTGAATGCTTTCAATGCTGAGAAGCAAAAAGGACTTGATAGAAAGTCAGAGAGGGCATCAACATCAAAGTAGCTTACTCGCTTCCTGCAATGGTAGGAACAGCAGGACCCTGAGGCATTTCTTACTTCTTACCCAGGTCCTGTCAAAAATCTCAGCCAATCACATCAGTGAAAGTGGTATGAATAGGGTAGTTTCCCTGAATTTTTGGAGTCAGGCTCTTGAAAACTCTGTCAGAGAAATGTACTTGTGTGTCCATAATCCCTTAAATGGGGAAGTATCTAATAGGGCTTGGTTTGGAACTTGGTTTTGGTTTGGAACTTGATTTTAGAAAAACCATGAAGTATCACTTGCATCCATTAATAATCAGTGCCTCTCATTTTTTTCCCCTGAATGATAGCAGTGTGTATTGCATGTGATATGGACTGCTCCTTTGTACCTGGAGCCCTCACAATTTGAACATTTCCTGTGTTATAAGATGCAAAAATGTCGTAAGACACTGTCCACAAAACCGTTGGGAGTTTGACCCAGAGGAAGCGTCATATTCATGGGATGCCTTTGTTCATATGGTCATAGACATTTCAAAATTCATTTGTCAGCCACAAAATTGGTCATATTTCAACATCTGTTACTCTGGCACATACTGATGGGAAGATGAAGATTCTGTGCAGTGACTACTGGATTGGAGTGTCGGCATTTCTGACAGAACTGGCAATTTTTCTTTCTTTCTTTCTTTTTTTTTTTTTTTAAGGTTTTATTTATTTATTTGACAGAGAGAGAGAGACAGCCAGAGAGAGAGGGAACACAAGCAGGGGGAGTGGGAGAGGAAGAAGCAGGCTCCCAGCAGAGCAGGGAGCCTGATGTGGGGCTCGATCCCAGGACTCCGGGATCACGCCCTGAGCCAAAGGCAGACGCTTAATGACTGAGCCACCCAGGCTCCCCAGAACTGGCAATTTTTCAAATTGAATGAGGCATTAGGTATGCTTTGCTTTAAGGATTATGTATCACTTTATTATGGATTATATACCATTCTTGCTAATTATGCTAAACTTGGAGAGACTGCAAGAGAAATGAGATCAGTCTATGCTTTGTATCTCTGCCTTCCCAGAATGCCTTTAGAGGAGCTCAGGTGGGAGCCACAAACATAAGACAAAAAACTAAGGAGGTGGCTGTGGTGAAGTTAAATCACTGTCACGAAGAATAATCCTAAAAGTCTGGGGTGATAGCCTCCAGGATAGTAGTTGCCAATTTGTTATTCTATTTTTATGTAAGTTTTTCTCCCTTCATTGTTCTTTCAGGGTTCAGTCTAAGTGAATCGGGAACTCTCAAGCAGGTTTTACCTTGGCGAGTATTCCTATTAGCATTTTAGACTTCTCCAACTATGTTTTTTCCATATCATTCATACTTATTTTGTCCATTAAAAATATTTTCCCAGGGGTGCCTGGGTGGCTCAGTCGTTAAGCGTCTGCCTTCGGCTCAGGGTGTGATCCCGGAGTTCTGGGATCGAGCCCCACATCAGGCTCCTCCGCTGGGAGCCTGCTTCTTCCTCTCCCACTCCCCCTGCTTGTGTTCCCTCTCTCGCTGGCTGTCTCTATCTCTGTTGAATAAATAAATAAAATCTTAAAAAAAAAAAAAAATTTCCCAGCATCATTTCATTGTAGGGAAACGTAGTCTCCTCCTCCAAAGGCAAACAAGATTAATGTGTAAACTTGGGACTTATCTACTTACATCTTTTAATGATTTACAGTTCTAATCCTGTCATTGAATTAAGTATTCATGGTAAAAAAGAAAAGACAAGAAATAGAGTGGGGGAAGGGGTGAGATTCTAGGATGTACTTCAGAGACAGACAGCCTGGCTGCTTGATTTCAGTTAATCTGGCTTTTTTTTTGTTCATCACCCTTCACATTTCAGTTTAAAGGCCTTAGCTGAGGATTCTTTCGCTAAATACATTGTTTCTGAACAGTATAAACATGTGCACTACAGTTGTCCAAGAACCCATTATTACTCTGTTAGCTCCTTTTTAATTTTACTTTCTTTTTACTTAGTGGTGGCAGTAACACCCTCATAGATACACCAGATTGAAGCGTGGGTGAAAGCGGACAACCGAAATTTCCAAGTTATTTCTTTTATTTGGAATAAAAAGTAGAAGTACACGTTTGGTACTGAAGTATGGAGTAGATAACAAATCAACGCAAAACTTTAGAGCTTAAAACAATAAGAATTTATTCTTTCGGGGTGCCTGGGTGGCTCAGTTGTTAAGTGTCTGCCTTCCGCTCAGGGCGCGATCCCAGGGTCCTGGGATCGAGCCCCATGTCAGGCTCCCTGCTCTGCTGGGAGCCTGCTTCTTCCGCTCCCACTCCTCCTGCTTGTGTTCCCTCTCTCGCTGGCTGTCTCTCTCTCTGTGTCAAATAAATAAATAAAATCTTAAAAAAAAAAGAATGTATTCTTTCTCATGATTCTGCAGCACAGAAATTTGGACAGGGTCAGGGTTGGCCGTTCTGTATGTCATCATCTAGGGTGGGGCACTGGGCTGTACTCAGGTAGGTTCACTCACTCAGCTGCATTCAGCTGGTGGCCTGGATGAGCTGGAAAGTTGTGAATGTTTCACTTTGAATAGCTGGTGTCTCTTGCTTTGCACTTATCCTTTCTCTCTCCATTTTGGTAGCTTGGCCTTTTCTCACAGGACAGTAGTCTCAAGATAGTTGGACTTTTTTTTTTCTTTTTAAAGAGAGATAGCACGGGAGTGTGCACACATGCATGCACACACTCACGAGCAGGGGTGGGGGAGAGGGAGAGAGAATCTTAAGCAGGCTCCATGCTCAGCAGAACCCAACACAGGGCTCAGTCTCATGACCCTGAGATCATGACCTGAGCTGAAATCAAGAGTTGGACACTTAACCAACTGAATCACGCAAGCGTCCCAGTAGCTGGAGTTCTTAATGGTGGCTGGCTTCCAAGAGGAAAAGTGGAAGCTGCCAGGTACAGCATCGCTGACACCATACTTTATTGGTCAGAGCAAGTTACATGCCAGTCCAGATTCAAGATGAAGTGAGATAGATTCCACCCCTTGATGGGTGTAGTGGTAGGTGACTTAAGGAAGGGAAAGAATTGGTGTTGGCTGTTTTGGGAATACTCTGTACTCCTACCTCAGAAAATGTTTGTGAAACTGAAATGGATGAAAGCATTTCAGGCCATATGTAAGATATGATAGTAAAAGAAGTGTTGAGATTCCAAAAAAAGTGAGGAAGAACTCATATATATATATATATATATATATATACACACACACACATATACCCCCCGCCCAAGGCACTCATGTCTCCTTAGAATATTTCTAGTATCGTATCTATTTAAGGCATAGGGATAGTTTAAAATAACCCTAATTATTTCCAGGAAGAGTTAGCAAGAACTTCTGTTTCCAGTTCTGTTTGGCTTTGCTGGTTATGTCGAAAGTTTCGGTCAGGCTGAGCTGCCCTGGCCAAAATACCAGTCCCCTTTAAATAGCTAATTCCCTGGAAAAGCTGGGTAACATGGCAGAACAGTGACCGCAGGACCCAGGATTGAGCTTGTCTTTTCTGCCCTGATTCTATCATTTCTGGCCTTCGTTGACAATACTTTTACTTATTTGTGGTCAAAGATCTTTTTCATGACTGAATTAATAAAGATTTTGAGAGATCATCAGTTAATCATCAGATAAAAATAATTCTAGACTCCTGCTGGCCATAAGTAATTGCCACATTTATCTGATGAGTTTGCTTCTTCATTTTTCAGGGATTTAGTAAATTATAGCCTGTGCTGTCTAATAGGGAGGCCCCTAGCTATGTGTAATGTTTTAAATTTAATTAAAATACAAAATTCAGTTTCTCAGTGAACTCTAGCCATATTGCAAGTGCTCACTAGCCACATAGGGCTGGTGGCCACCATATTGGACAGTGAACAGGTAGAATGTTTTTATCTTAGAAAATTTTAATGGATAGCACTATTTTAGACTTGTCTAAGCCATGTGTTGCTGGTTTTTTCCCTCCTGCTATCTCCTTCAAAGGCTCTTTCTTTCATGCTTGTTTGTTTTCGGTAAGCAATGGGGAAAAAGAGATCACACTTATGTCCAATATGTCTGGTTTTCAGTAATGTTGATAAAATGGTTGATAACTGGATAGACTAAAACTATTGACCAGAGTAAGGTTTTTGAAGTACCTTTGAACTTAATTTAGATCTGTTGCCTGAAGCAGTTGCTGTAGAGGTGGCTATGTATGGTTTCTAAGTGGACTGGAATCACGTGTTCACCAAACACTTCTCATGGGCTGGTGACAGCATTTTTCTTATTGACTATTATTTCATACTTCTAAACATTTCCCTCTACTACAAACTCTTTTACTAGGTGAAAATTGGGCACTATGCTCATATCGAAGACACTTGAAGTTGTACGTGCCCTTTTCTCAGTTTAAACAAAATTTCTGATCCAAGATATGTTTGGATCTTGGTATATGCCAATTAAAATATTGACTTAAACAGAGGGGTCATAAAAAACGTGAGATTAAAATGATTAGGAGCTGAGTCCTTATCACCCAACCCAAAGTAAACAAGGATTGCACAATTCTGTACTTAAGAAACACAGCTCGGTCGCACAGGCATGCTCCTGGATATTCCAAACGGCTTTTAAATCATAGTGCTTCATGTTGAGGGATTGATATTGAAATATACTGGAAATTAAAATTCAGTTATGATGAATAGTTGCTAAAAAGGCTTTAAGATAGCACCGCAGAGATGTGGTGTAAAAAAGAACAGTCTTCAAAGCCAAGCCACGTTTCTTCAGATTCAGAACCAGAAAAATTTGTGAAGCAGTGTAGTTTGCCAGACAGGTCTTCCATAATGGAAGCCTGCTTTTTACGTAACATTGACATAATTTATGTAAAACCAGGAAACAAATTATACCTTAACGTCACTTAATATTTGCTACATGGACCAAATTTTAGCCGTAAAACTAAAAATGAAGTTTTGTTGCTGAAAACTTGAATTCCATGAACAGCGTTGTTTGAAGCATATTTCCATTTTTTAAAATAAAAACCGGTGAGAATAGGTGCTCACCCAGGAGATCCAGCCAGTTACCCAGGAGCCTCGAACCTCAGAAGGGAAGAATAGCTCGTAGCTTCTCTCATTAGATTTCCTACACGATGTGAATTGCTTGAGGATTGAGCAATGAGGGTGATGTCCCGAGTCTAAATCTGCTTTTTTCTAGGTAGTTGGACAGGCTACTTAGCATATCTGTCCAGAATTGCAAACGATTAAATGCAATGCGAGTCATCAGTGTTTCCCAATAACTGTAATGACACATCAAGAAGGCACAGAGATTCCCCTGCAGTGTGGCGGGAGGGCCTAACTTCTCCCAGAGCCCTCGCTCTTTCTTAGACGCACTGCCATTTAGGCTGCCTGCGTGTCCTGCATGCTGTCTCCACACCCCGAACATTTTACCTCCCTGAGACCTGGATGTAGCTAAGGAGTTTTCTTTGTCAGGATTGGTTTGCAGATCCTAACCTGAATCCCTCCACAGATGCCACAACGTCATTGTTGCCCGGGGGTTGTCGGTCTTTGCACATAGGTCTGCTGAGATACCATTCAAGAGACATTTCTTTGAGTTAATCATGGCAGTGTTCTGTGAAACCACCATTTTATTTATTCCGTAGGGTTTAGAAGGCAGTTGAGACACCCAGGTGGCAAGAAACAGTGAAGAACAGAAAAGTGTTTGTGGACAGGACACACACTTGTGAATTTTACTCTTTCTAGTGGGCCAGAAAAATGTGTGCAAATCTTAACCATTCTCCCAGGTCCTTTCCAGACCTTTCCCACAGAGCTTTCCATAGTCACCGTTTGGAGCCAGTCTCCTTGTCTCTGTTCTCCCGCTGTCATTCAGATCTCTATCATATTACTGATCAGGTTCTGCTTTGCCAGTTGGCCACCGGTGCATGTCTCTGTCTTCTGGAAACTGTCAGGTTCTTCTTTGTACCTTTAGAAACACCTATGCTATAACCGTATAACATGTAAGTTTATACATAGACATGTATATGTTTTTAGTCCCTTAAATATAATAGACTCATATTCAATAAACAGGATTGAGTACCGACTCTACATTTGTACATGACACTGGTGAAAAAAGCAATGAACAAAACAGATATGACTCCTTCTCCAAAGGAGCTTTCATCAGAGCATGGATGTTAAATAATACTAAAATTGCGACTTGAAAAGGAGATGAACACTGTGCTTTGTGTCACATTATGTAACGGAAGGGCCTCGCCACTTCCGGGGGATAGAGGGGAAGATTTTCCGGTAGGAGTGGTGAAACTGAGAGGTGAAGGGTCAGTAGGAGCCAACCAAGCAGTAGAAGAGAAGGATTCCATGCAGAGGGAACAACACGTGTGAAGTGTATGTTGCTGGGTAGGTTGCCGTGCAGTTCCCAAGAGCTGAAAGACCAGAATACCTGGAACTCAGTGGGTGAGGAAGAGAATGCTACAGATGGTGCTGGAGGAGTAGATAGGCATCAGATCCTACAGGGATTTGTGGACCGTGTGAAGGATTTGATACTTTAGTGTAAGATCAAGAAATTGCCACTGAAAAGGTATGAAGTAGAAGATGCTTAATCCACGTTTATTCAGTTAAATCCTAACAGCCTCCAGCTTCCAGCTTCTGTAATTTACATTGTTACAGAATGCTACACTCATTGTTCTCATTTGCACTGACTGTTGGGGGAAAAGAGGAAGGGGCATAACTGAAACAGGTACTTGGAACCTCTTTACCGGGAGATAATGAGATGCCTCTTTGGAAATGAAACTGAGTAGTAGGTTGAAGGACTACCAGTCTGGACCCAAGGCTCTCAGAATTGGAATTTTATTCTGTCTTAGACATGGACCACTCAGTTTATTCTGAAAATACAAAACAGAACAACAAGAACAAAAACAAAAACAAAACCCTGATTTCTAGCAATCATCTTCCTCTCAATTTATTCGTGGACTTTTGCCTAGGTGAATTCCGAAACCATTCCCCCTGCCACACACATCCCCCTCCACCCCAACACTTAGCCAAAGGGCAAATTCCATTTTTCTCTTGCTGGAGCTGTGGGTCCATAACAGTCATATAAGCAGTCTCCCTGGTAAGTCTGGAGGAGAAAAAGGAAGGGGTGGAGGGATGAAAATGCAAAGGACCTGTGCTTGGTGTCCAATGATTATTTCGTTGAACTGGAACTCAAGCAGAGAGAAGAGTTGTAAAATTTGTAAATGCAGTGAGAACAAGGAAGGCAAAAATTCCTGAAGGGTCTTTTCAGATTTAAAAATCCAGTATATAATAAATATTGCTTGGAGATGTCAGTGCTTTGTGTGTAGTATTTTAAATGATTAATGTTTCTTAAACATGGAACCAAAGTAGAAGTGTGCATAAGGAGACACAGGTCCAGAAAGGTTATTTCTGCTTTTTGAATCCTTAGGACTATTAGAACTACATACGTTGTTTAGGTTAATCAGTTCTGGTGGAAACTACGAATGGTTTAAGTCAACACAAGACTTCTGGTGGAAACTACGAATGGCTTAAGTCAAATCATCATAGCGGGGGTTAATCAGTTCTTACTAAAAAGAAATGCTGGAAAGAATCGTTTTAAGTCAGTGCTTGATTATTTGATTATCACTATTATCCTAGAAACAAAACAGAAAACTAGAGGTGTGCTATTTTCTTATGAGAAAGATCTTTTTACTGTCTCCTTCCCTTGGGTGTGCCTCATGACTTCTCATATTTAATTAAATTTAGTTCAAAATTTTTTTTCTTTTATTTTTATTGAAGTATAGTTGACACGCAGTGTGTTCAGGAAAACATCATTCTTTTTAAAATGTAAACTATATTTGCTTTTAAACACTCTTAGCTCTTGGACAGGGTACTTAATCTCTGACCCAGTCTCCTACTAGGAAACTGGGCCCCCTGGTAGGGCTCATAGAAGACCATGGATGTGAAAGGGCTTTTAAAAACTATAGAGCACCGGGGCCTCTGGATGGCTCAGTCAGTTAAAGGTCTGTCTTCTGCTCAGGTCATGATCCTAGGGTCCTGGGATGGAGCCCCCGGTCAGGCTCCCTGCTCAGTGGGGAGTCTGCTTTTCCCTCTCCCTCTGCTGCTCTCTATGCTTGTGCTCTCTCGCTCATGTGCTCTCTCTCTCAAATAAAATAAAAAAATAAAATAAAATAAAATAAAATAAAATAAAA
This sequence comes from Ursus maritimus, assembly GCF_017311325.1. Classification (NCBI taxonomy): domain Eukaryota; kingdom Metazoa; phylum Chordata; class Mammalia; order Carnivora; family Ursidae; genus Ursus; species Ursus maritimus. Next base: position 68,708,500 of record NW_024423343.1, read on the forward strand.
CAACTTTAGAGCACCATACAAATATATTTACTAGTGTTACTATTTCAGTTATCTGTTACCGAGGAGCAAATCATCTGAAATTTAAAACGATGATTTATTATTTTGCATAATTCCCTGGGTCAGCTGGGGTCAGCTGGGTGCCTCTTCTGCTCCAGATTACTTTGGGCCCCTTCTGCAGCTGCATGGCCTTGGGAGCTTGGCTGCAGATGAAATGTCCAAGATGGCCACAGTCTTATATCTTACAGTTGTCTGGCTCTTTACTTGAGTGCCTCCATTCTCCTCTCTTTGGCTTCTCATTCTGCAGGACCTCTCTTTCCGTGTAGGCTCTCTGCTTGGATGACAGACCAGCCCAGACTTTTTTACATGGCAATTGGCTCAAGGCCTCTTAAGGCCTAGACCTGCAAGTCACTCAACAATACTTTTGCATTCTTCTGGCTTGGTTACAGAGCCATCCCACATTCACGGGGATTAAAAATAGGCTCCAACTCGTGACGGAAGAGGGCAAATTCATACTGGGAAAGCATATGCAGAACGGAGGGATTGTGGCAGCCATCTTCAGAACATTCTATCACAATTTTCGTGACGAAAGCTTGATACGGTAAAAGATTCCATTCTCAATGAATAAGCAATGATAATGGAACTCTTGACCTATACTACTTCTGGAGAAGAACATTTCAATGTTGTTTTTAATATAAATGTGCTGTGCATAATAATCATCAAGTATATCCATAGTAGTTATTCTAGTTGAAGGGAAAAATATATCTCCTAAAAACCTAATTCCTGATTTAGTCTTATTGTTTAGTAAAAAAGAAATGTACTACAATCCTACTTTTTATTGTTTCAGAAGTTAAATTCACTCTAGATGTTTATTGATACAAAGGGAATTTTGAACTCCCTCTAGTGGCAGAAGATTTCATTCTTTTCCCAAAGAGCTTGCTTGAAATTGTAAGATGGCTGACCTATATAACGGAACGCAGTTTCAGAAATGAGTGGCTCTTACTGAGGTGTATGCTTTCTCCTGTGTGAGATGATAGGATTTCTTCCTCATTTATGAGAAATGTTCACTCTCCTAAGAAACTTTGGTCATATTTTATGAAAAATATTGAAAGGAGACTTCTTAACTTTTTAAAGTTGTAAAAACTGTTAACTGCTCTCATCAATCAAAGTCTTAAGTAAAAATTACTATATTTTAACAACTAAAATATCCTGATCTCTGATTAAAAAGTAAATTGGATTTTTAATTTTTCTCTGAAGAATATTTTTTGAACAGATACATGTACTTAATTGCAAAAATCTTTAGAAGGAGAGCAGTAGATAACTATTGAAATGTGAAGCTTGGAAAGCGCTGATAGCCAAATTAAAAAAAAAAAAAGGCGCCAAAACCTTATGTTTTCCTCGTAAAAAAAGTTCTTGTTTTGATTTCCATAGCTGGTTGGGAAACAATATTCATCATAGCTATCACCATCACTGTACAAAAGGAAGCACGTCAAAGGGTGGGAATAGAAAAATAGCTACTATGGGCTTCGTACATCACGTTTTCCTATCCCCACCCACCACCAGAGAGAGTTAATAATGCTCATTAACTTTGTTACCTGTCTGTTTACAGGCAGATTTATTCCAATTTCTTTTTGAAAAGGACATTTTCTGTAATGCTGTCAGCAAAGACATTCTTAGAAAAATGCTGTTTTCTCAGCCATTTGCTGAGGCTGATCCAAGGTACTTGTACTGCATTGTCTTGTCTGGCTGGTGGAGATTCTCATCCCTCTCGTCTTCCCCAAAAGATAGGAGAGTGGCCAGGGAAGGTAGGTAAGAATCCAGAGATCTTGGGGTGCCTGACTGGCTCAGTTGGTAGATCTCAGGGTTGTGGGTTTAAGCCCCACATTGGATATAGAGATTACTTAAAAATAAAATCTTAAGAAAAAAAAAAAAGAATCCATAGATTTTTTTTTTTCCTTTTAAAACTCCAGAAAGCAGAACCCAGGATCATCCTAATAATTCCCAGGGATTTTGTTTAGTTTGGGAGTAAACTATGAACTAGTAAGATTTAATAAAAACAATTAAACTATCCAATGAAAAGTTAGACTTTGTTTCTTTCCAATACCTCTTTTTAGTTCGACATTTATAACCCAGTATGTGTCTCTTGTGGTCTCGATTACATCCGGTGTTTTTAGCTGGCAGCGTTTCCTCTGTTGAGGCCCCACTTTATTTGCCAGGCTTCACTTCTGTGAATATAAAGAGAGAAAACCAAGTTGTATTAGAGAGTGAAACTTAAGAAAAAATTAAGTGCCGGTATAGCATTGATTTTTGAAGTAAAAAAATGTGGCACTAAATTTGTTGTAAACAAACTGGTGGTCTGGTTATTAAAATACATAGACTACAAAGTACATGGAAAGTCTCATAGCCATCTTCCAACCACCCTGCAGGTTTTCTTTTGAATATTTATGAAAACCTAATTTAACTAACAGAGACCAAAGCTTCCCCTCCCATTTACTTGCACAGATTTGGAATAATGAAAGTGAATTTGCAATTCTTAAAATGGTGTTTTCTTCCAGTTCTCATAGAAATGTTTTTGGAACAGTGGTCTGTGCTAACAGCTGTATTCAATCTTGAGTAAAAGTCACTTCCTGAAGAGAATGAAATTCAACTTTACATGCGAGCTTGCCTGGAACATAATCCGGTAGGGTGAGTGTACTATGTGATTATGAAACTGGACACGGGCACCCTGCTGAGGTGACTTCTTGTAAATGGTACCCAATAGAAACCATTAATCAGTGTCAGTGTTTTTAACTGAAAATTTAAGAATCCAAAAGCATTGCCTATTTGTATACAGAACCATAATAATTTTCAAAAATTTTACCCTTTGGTATTTTGAAAATATAATTCCATCGTGGAATGGTGTTTATATGGAATCTCTATCTATCTGTCTACACTCACTCATATAGATAGATCGATATCGATCTAAAAATATAGACACATACATATACATACATACATGCATTTTTTAGGCTTTTCAGAATTTTTAAATTGTGTTATTCTTGGGTTTCAGGCAAAATTTATTTTTGATTCAGTTTCATTCATTCACTCATTCATTCATTCATTTGTGTCATGGGGCCTAATTTAAATAGAATCTTTGTTCCTGGCTTATAAGATTTATACATATAAATATGAGAGGTACAGCTTAGCTATTTAATATCTATTTAAAATCATCTTTTGGGCAGACATTACTGACTTTTATTCTCTTAAATAATGTTCTTTATTTTTTTATTTTTTGTAATACTTCTTTATTTTTAAAAGAGAAAATGTTGTTTGACTATAACTTGGATATTGCTAAACCCTAATAAAATCATGCCTTAGATGGAAAAGTTTTTACTTGAATCAGTTGTTTACATTACAGATCACTCCTTTGCTGTCCAAACAGTGAATGTATAGATTTCAATCAAGGCCATCAAATAAAATAGAGATAAAGTCTAACACATTAAGCTAGAATTAACAAACATACATAAAAATTCCAGCCTTCTCAATTTGTAGAAATCAAAACCATTTCACGCTTTACTTTGGTAACAAAGAAGGAACCAGGCTTTTTTCGCTCCCTGACGAAATCACTAAGTTGTCTTGAAGACTTTTGTTTATAATGTTTTCGTGCATTCTTTTCCTCTGGACATGTTCCCCTCCCTCTAGTGAGATACTAATTAAAGAGAGGCCACTGTGACCCCTAGGTTGTTTAGAAATCACCAGGGAATGAGGCGGCAGCACAAATCTGGAAAGGAAGTGCTCATTCCCAAAATATAACACAACCCTTAAGATCATCTTATCAAAAATCTGTTGGCTTCTAATAGCAATAAGATGCCTCCTTTGATTTAAAACACATACACTTAAAACCAAACTAGAATCTCTAAGACTTACTTAAACAATACATCATATATACACGTTTTAGAAGAATTTGTAGCAAATAGCATTATCTCTTATATATCAAATGTTAGTTTATTTTAGAGACATTGAAAAACATTGAAGGCATGTTAAGTTTGATGAAGCATAGTCTAATGTGTATATGAGTTTTGGGGGGAGTTGGGGAGGGGAGGCTATATCTTGTCATACCTTTTACAGAATTTGAGACAGCTCAGATTATATATGAGAAACTTGTGTTTTTTTGTTTGTTTTTTGGACAGCAGGCAACCCTTTAATTGGAATGATAAGAAAGATGAATGCAGTACTTGCTGATCATATAGGTAAAATGAGGGCAATTTTGTTAATAATAAATGATTTGAAAGAAAATGGAAATAATTTAGTAACTTGTCTTAATAAGCAGGTGGTACTGCCTGACATCATATTATTTCCCTCTTGAAATAACTTGGTATTGCTAAGTGCTAACTTCCAAGAAGCAATTTCTTATACAACTCTGTTTGTATTTGTTTAGTAAGATGCTTTGGATTGCGAGTAATAGAGACCCACTACTGTTTGTGTTAAGTAATAAGGGTGTCATGGTTCGGAGAATATATAAGAGCATCAGAATCTCAGCTATGAGACCAGACCTCAAGGGAACCCAGGAAAGCTGCCTTCGCAGGCTTTTGGGTTGGGCAGGAACCATAGTGGTTGTGGCCTTCTGGAGACCCACTGGATGACCACTCTCAGTTCAAGGCACAAATTCAGGAACAGGAGGTTTGAATTTTTCCCCTTGAAATTCCACCTTTTCGGTCACCCAGTTGCTCTTTGTTTAGCTGGTGTCTGTGTCTGGCTACTTTGCTTCTCGCCAGCATCTCATTCCTCCACTCCTGTGAGTCTCAGTGTTGTTGAAAACCCCTGCCCTGTGAGTCAGTATTACAAGTGATGATTCCTCTGTCTCATTGTTTGTGCATCCTGCCAGCTTCAGCTTAGTCATGGCCCTCAGCTCCTTCATGGCCTCCCTTGCGAGGCCCGGCACCCGGCAATTTGCCTATGCTAGGCTCCCCGTAAATCCTGGCTGAACGAACAGATGAAGGACATCGTTAAGGGATGTAAAGAGCAAGTTATCTTCTCTTTTCATCAAACTTTAAAGGAGCTAATAATATACAAAATAATGAAAAGGCAGCTGGGAGAGAAAAGATATTTTGAAAATTTTAAGAGACCTTTAGCTTAAAAAGAATTCACTGTAATAATAGTAAAAAAGGACTTGTTTACAGAGGCACCAAAGAATTGTATATGTTTAAACTTGAGAGTCCAGACTATCACATTAAAGGATACTTTAAATTCTCCCACTTCGTGCTGCCCCTTTTAGGCAGCTGTACACATCCTTACTGTTAGGAATGGAGATAATTGGGGGCTTCAGATCTTAATCTTAATTATTTGTCTGTGAATAGCTTCTCCATTCCTGGTTGCCTTAATGCAATCATCCCTTTTATGACTGTGTTTAAACTCCCATGCCTTCCTAAAGCTGCTCATCGTTTAGCTCTTGGTTGCTCAGGGTATAAAGGTAAACACCTGGAAGGAGTTCTCAATTCTTCACCCCTTTGCTTGCTTTTTTTCTTTTTAACCGTGAAAGGTTCTGAAGCTCATTCTGTAAAATAAAATCTTTGCTCGTTTCTGCCATTTGTATAATAGTTTATAAGTAGAGCGTAGATATAATTAGACCCAAATCTGTAATTTTTCTTCTCGTTTAAAGGTTTTCAACTAAAAATTGGGTTCAAGTCTCTGAAAAGCATTTTAAAATTCAGTTGCTCAGCTGTCCCTCCAAGAGCATGAATATCCAAAGTGGTCAGTTAATGGGGCTTCCATTCCCACTGCACTTCGGAAATGATCAGCATTCTCAAATGCATTTGAGAGTATTTTCCCTCATTAGGGAAAAAGTGCTTCACAGATTCTGAAGATTTTCTGTGTGAAAACAAACAAAAACAAAATAGAACATAAAAGTGCTACATGAGTATGAGGAAAATATCCTCTTTAATTTTATGAAAATGGGACTTTTTTCTTGTATTCATAAGTCAATAAATTTAAAAGAACTTGTTTGTGGAGTTGCAACTATGTGCAAGGTGTTAAGATAGACCCCTAGCTCTTGACAAGCTTATATTCCAGTGAAACACACAGATAGAACCAAAACATGGTATGAGTGGCCATAGTAGGGAGCATATCGATTTCAGTGGTGACACCAGAGGACAGCAGTGAATGCTGACCAGGGGAAATAGAGGCTCAAGGAAGTCTGAACCGTGGGTCTGGATCCCTACAGAAAAACTGAGATTGGACTTCTCGATGTGGAGTGCTAGTTGTGGGTAAACTCCTATATGGAAAAAAGTCTAGAGCAGGGAAGAAAAGAAGGCAAAGGAAGATGACCAGAAGAGTAGACATCTTGGAATTCCACGAAGATGAGTGACGGAACTAAATCATGTTGGATGAGAGGATGAAGAGGTGCTTGGGCGTGAGTGGTGGGGGCACAAGCCACAGTATGGTAGTCTGTAACTAGAATGGGAAGTGAAGACAAGCAAACATCCACTGATGAACAGTCTTCCGAGAACTCTGGCAAAGAAGGAGAGAAGGAATAACAGCTTGAGAAGGGAAGGGGGTGCTGTGACCTGATAGAACAGAGGAATGGGAGCATAAAGACAATAAAGAGGAAGCTTACGTTTCTACATGTGGGATGGGAAGAATGATGGTGGTGTGAAGAGTAATGAAACAATGCCTGTAAAATACTTGTAACAATGCCTGGCACATTATGTACTCAAAAAAAATGTTATCTAATATTATTTTTTATTTAGAGTGCAGAATAGATGGAAGAATGGTAATTTCAGAACTTGATGTCATGCAGTGATATTAGTCCTTGAAGAAAAGTGGATAGGCAGGTTTTGTTGTAGTGGAGTTCAAGGATCCGCAGGGTTGGGGTTTTAGGTGACATATCAACTAGGAAAAGCTCTTAGCTTTGTGCTAAATTATCTGAAGGTAAGTAAATGATAAGTGATTGCTGTAATTTAACAAACTGATGTGTCTAATTTGCTTCTCCCCAAAACTGTAAGGGAGATACTGTCTCTTTTCCCTTTTTACAGTTAAACAGATTTAAGTGAAGATTGCTAAACTAGCAAGTGGTAGAGTTATCTTTTGAACGGGGCAATTTCTGTCGAAAGCTCGTGCCTGTCCGCTCCTCCATATGGTGGACAGCCATGGGCTTTCAGCAGAAATGGTGGTTTATAGGTGAGAGATGGAGATGGAGTGCATTTCGAGGGCTGTGCTGTTTTGCATTGAAGAGCGAGGAAGAGGTGTGGGGAAGACACAAGAATCAACCACTGAAGTTTCAAGGGAAGTTATGTCGTCAGGGGGAAGTCCTCCTCAGCTGCTTTAATCGCTCTAAATGCATTTTGGTACCATCTTGGGTTTTATTAATATATGCTCACTCGAGAAAACAATCATTCCTAAGCCTTCTTAGGTCAAGAGGCTGTAATTTTCGTGTACTTTATAGTAAGGTTTCTTTCTTTCTCTTTTTTATAGCAGAGCTTTATATATGTATAATAGGTTATAGATATATCTACTGTATCGATATCTATATATTATATCTATTATATATAATATGTATATCCATATATATATGTATAGGGAGGGAGAGAGACAAAGCTGGGGGAGGCAGGCAGAGAGGGAGGGAGGGAAGGGAAGAGAGAGAGTGAGAGAAGGAGTGCACATGAGCATAAGAGCGCTGAAGTTCAATGCTTATCTTTTCTGGGTTCCTGTAACCACTCTCTGTTTCGTTCTTTATAACAACACCTTTCAGATAAGGGTGGGAGAGTGTGTCCTCATCATCTCTGACTCCGAATGGTGCAGAGTAAGACACAGTGACTGATGGGAGTCTATTGCATTCTTCAGGTGTGCTGGACCTAAAAAGAGCTGCCTTTCGGAGTAGCCAGGTCCCTAAGGACTTGCCGAGCTCTCCGAGGACGCCTTTCAGCGTAGTAAGTAGTGGAGAGTACTTGGCCGACCTTGGCCGTAGTTTCAGCAGCAGAGGACTTTATGATGAAAAGACACTAGGTTGACCTGATTTAGGGCATTAATACAGTCCTTAGAAAATATAGTGCGAGCTCTTGGAAAATAGATGAGAGTAGGAAAAACTCAGAGAGGGTGGCCCATAAACTGTGATTTCAACAGAGTAAACAGGGAGGGATGAATGTGGTTTGGGTGATGGAAAAACAGAGGCTGTTTCCTGGCAAAACTCAGAGCCAGAACAGAGTGAGTTCTCGGGCAGCCAAAACAGAACAGTGATTGGAAGAGAGGGAAAGGGGGTAAAGAGGTAGAAGTGGAGTGCTTTACAAGTGATATGCACAGATTTTCATTTGATGTGGAGATTTTAGGAAGCAGAATGATAGGACCTAAGAGGTCGTGAAGAAGATATTTGGAAGCAATGTACGTAACAATTTGGAATTAATAAGGACCTGCCGGAGGGAGAAAGAGAAGACATTCCAGCAATTCTAGCTTGAGAAAACTAATAGATAATAGATACGGACAAAGGAGAGAGTCAGTAAGAACCAAAGAAATGCTGCTGATTTAGAAATCATGTATTTTCACTGTTAAGTGTAGAAATTGGCCGAGTCCTGTTTGATCAATTGGATTTGTGGCATTTTCTAACAGAAGCACATTACCTTTTTACTATCTAGACTGTCATCTTGTATCTCAACTTTTCGAATGTTTGGGTTGTTTGCTTTTTTTTTTTTTTTTAAGGAGAGATTCATAGAGGAAAGGGTAAAATGGGCAGATAAAGTAGTTATTTAAAAGAAAACTTATAACCAACTATGTAGTCCTTTCTAGGTGTTGGAGCACCAAGAATCCATTTGCCTTGGTTTCTGGATCCTCTGAAAATTAACCCCACAAGGATTTTAGTACATATCATCTAAAAATACTTTGGTTATGGAAATTTTCAAACATACATCACAGTAGAAAGATGAGCTTCAGCAATTCTCAACAAGTTGTCCATTTTTATTTACTAATAGAACTTCTAAAACTATTGTGTGACAGAATGGAATGAACGACATGATTTTCCATTACAAGGGCTTGTACACCTACTTTAAAAAAATTTGGTAATCATCAAATACTTAAATTATGATTTTTTTAAATAAAGGGGAAGGAGATATAGAGACAGGAGTAAAAGTTTTCTACAGTGATTTGCGATATTTTGTAGCCTGATATACTTAATGATGTTCATGGTAAATAGCTTAAATTAATTCTAAGGCTTCTTAAAAGAGCCCCTAAAATAGGATATATTTTCAAATCACTCAAGAGATCATGAATTACAGATCCTGGAATGATATTCTCTAATACTGAAGAAGTTTGGCTAATAAATTAGAATTTATAATTTGTCATTGAATTAACATGTCTCAAAATTATTAAGCTTGTTTGACTCTTATGGAATAATAATATCTCTTCAAATGGGACTTGCCTGAATTTTAAAGACATTATTCATTCATTCATTCATTCATTCTTTCATACATTCATTAAGCAATATTTGAATGCCTAATATGTTCCAGGCCCTGAGTTAGGTGCTTGGGATATATTAATAGTTTGATGTGTTAATAATTCCTATAAGATAATTTTCATTGTGATATCAATTACAGTTTTCTCTTATTACAAGGGAAACATTATAGATAAATGAAATTTATAGATAATCTCCAAGCCTTTGGAGACTAGGGTTGTTCCAGACTGTGAGTTGGTTCAACCTATTGTCAGTTGATGGACTGACCAGTTTGTTTCACTTTTTCATATTGGCTTTGTCTTCACACCAACAGTGAAAAGACTAAAAGGAAAGCTGCATGAGGAAGAAGGAGGAAATACAAGGGGCTAGTCACATCCTGAACAAATATGAAGTATCAGATAGTAGCATCTACTAATATCCTCGCTCCAAGTAAACCATTTGTGTTTTTTCTCTATAATGGGGTCACCTTATCTGCTAAGTTATTGTTTTTGATTCACTTTATAATTTCATATCAATTTTAAGGATTGTGATAACCATTTTAAATGTATGTCTTTTATATCTGACTTCCCTGATTCATGTAAATGTTGCTTTTGCAATCTGAAGCTGGAGGAAGACTGAGAACTGGCATTCCAGGTCCTGCAAAAAGATGGAAATCTGTTTGTAAGTCTTGTAGGTTTGAATCGATGCCGTGAGCGAAAACGGTACCAAGGCCCGATCTTTGAAATGTGTGTGTATGTCTGTGTGCATGCATCCGTGTGACTAAAACCTGATAAGGATGTAACAGTACAGAACGAATGTTCTCAAGTTCTCTTTGCAACTGACAACTTTATTTTTGTTTTTTGTTTTTTTTTTTAAAGATTTTATTTATTTATTTGACAGAGATAGAGACAGCCAGCAAGAGAGGGAACACAAGCAAGGGGAGTGGGAGAGGAAGAAGCAGGCTCATAGCGGAGGAGCCTGATGTGGGGCTCGATCCCATAACGCCGGGATCACGCCCTGAGCCGAAGGCAGACGCCTAACCGCTATGCCACCCAGGCGCCCCAGCAACTGACAACTTTAAAGCTCTAATAGCAAGAAGTGTGGAATGCAGAAGTCCGATAAATATTTATAGATTTAGGCTCCTCTCCCTTTGCCCTTTCGTATTACATAAATGCACTGTATAAAACACTGTGGGTGTAATCTGATCTGATTGTGGGGAGATGGCTGAGGAGGGAAGTAGACTGTTCAGCTTGCTCCTTTGTGATGGATGCCTTTGTGAGATGAGGGTAAAGTGTCTCCTTCTGACTTGTGGAGACTATCCCCACTCGTCCTAAGACACACGGTCAGATCTCCTTGGAAAAACTCAGTCTGTGAGTCATTTACTTGTAACGTCTTAGTAGCTCTGTGTTCTTAGGAAGGTTAAGAATGAGTGTTTGAAAAAATATATTTCTCCAGCCTCGGCTATGAATAAAAAGAACATGTGTGTGCATTATGCATGGTATCCATGCACCTGTGTGCCATATATACAGAGTCTAAGACTCACCTTTTTCACATTTCAACATCTCTGAAATAAGAATCCATCGTATGATTTATGATGTCTGATAATTACTGTTGTCCATTTTTTTCAACTGTTAGTATCTCAGTAATTGTCAAGCATCTCATCATCAGGGGCATTTTAGATTGCATGATATACAGCTTATATCCAAATATTTATGGGACACTGATCTCAGAGGGATGAGTAGGACATTGCTCTTTTCCCCAAAAAGTAAAGCAAGAAGATTTATTCTGACAGTGACAGTTTAGGTCAAGAGAAGCCATCTGGTCGTGGACTCCTATTTCCTTAATGAGGCCCACACAAATGCAAAATGCGTCGTTTATTACAACCCCTCTTGTGATCCCAAGTGATCTAAAAATTAGAATGAAAACTCCTCACATTTCCTATAATCTATGAAGCTTATTCTTTAGGATTTGATCACTCCATTTCTTAGATTCTGCTCTTTCTGACTTCAGACAGTGATCATTGCAGCTTCTTGTATGTGTGTGTGTGTATCCGAAGGCTGGCTCGCCTCATCCATTCACGACTGTAACAAAACGTATTCTATACAGGACAGTGGATTAAGCAACTCATCGGAGATTTACAGACTTTTTAAGCAATCTTATAAGATTGTTAAGGCTCAAAATAAGATGATTCTTCCCTCACTTTTATGGGTAAGGTAGTGTGGAATACAGAGAGAAAGCCCTATACAATCTATAGAAGACATAGACTAGTTCTGGAGTTGGACTGTGATACATAGGTTTAGATCTGGCGACCATTTAACATAGAACTTTGTAATAGATACAGCTAAATATGGATAGATAAAATGAATTTATTTTTGGTCAGGGAGTCCGAGGAGAGACAGTAGCATTCCTTCCATTATTGCAATACTTATTGAATGATTATTATATGCCAGACACAGGGCCTGACCCTTAATAATTCTTTCCAACCCTGAGATTCCGTATTTCCGGGCTTCATGACCTTGGGCACGTTGTTTAATCTATCTGAGGCTGTCTCACCTGTTCAAAAGAAGTGGAGAATGCCTGCCCTGCCTCCTTCCCTGAGACTTCAATATGGTTATGTACCCTAAGAATTTAACAGGATTTTAAGACTTAATAATCGTTTAGTTGAAACATTATATATTTGCCATTAGATGAAACATTAGGTAGGAAGCTGAAAGGAGGGTGGTTCTGGGAGGATCCATTTAATATCTTGTCAGCATTCTGGGAGTGTTCTTTATAGTTTGGAATTAGGAATTGCTGATGTCATGATCAGTCATATTGTCCTGACAACATCAGAATTTCCTCATTCGCCTTGTCTTCACTTGGGGAGTATCAATTTGCGACAGGTTTGTCATCTGTTTGCCCCATGCGTTCAGTGTATTAGATAACCCAGAACTAGTCATTCTTAAGGACACTTAGGGTGGGGAATTTTTATACGCTCTGTATGTAGCCCATTCCAGGGCTTTTAACTAAATATTCTGATGTTGGAAAATTTGCCATTGTACATACTCAGCTGAATAGAAATTCATTTCTAATTTTTTATTCTCTTGTTTGAACCTTTACATTTATAATTCAGTGGAGAATGAAAAGCGTCTCAGCATCCCATTTACTTAAAGGACATCATTAATTGTCCTATCACCCTCCTGTTCGAATGAAATGGACATCGTTTAATGGTTATCGTAGCAATGGAAGAGAAAGGAAACTGTTTCATTGGGGTTTTTTTCTCCTTTGTTTTTAAATGCTTTTAAAACCTCATTTGTGCTATGGATCCCAGGTTTTGGGTAACCATTGGTTATGTCCCCCAGACGTTTAGGAAAGTCTTAGGATAACCCTTGTCAGTCTGAGCTTACAGGAAGGTTTTATGTATCCCACATACAGTTGTTCTCTCTGTACTCTCGAAGTTGTCGTCCCAGCAGTTGATTTTTACTCATGGGAAGGAGATGGTCATTCCAGGTTCGAATTTTGTTTTTCATGATTTCGAGATTTTTTGGGGGGGAGGGGGCTCTAGTTTTCTACAAATTCTGTTGAAACCCTAAGTCCTTTCTGTCTCTTCCCAAGTAACAAGAGACAGATGTGATTGCTCTTCCCACAGCACAGCAGCCCCTCCCTTGCTCACCTCAGCCCTTTTCTTTCCTCACACACAGTAGATGATTATGTTACTTCCATCTCTTTAGGGAAACTGTAATTTCAAAGATCATCTCATATCTTCCATAATTTGTACATTTTACTCTAATTCATGGACAAGTCATTGAATTATCTTGAAGAATTCTGAAAATAAGCACTTGTTTTCTTATAGGCTTGCTAGAGGAATAGAGAACAACAGCTCCAATACTAGATTTCCACAGTCAGGGAAGATAGAGGATTGAGGCATCCATCCAGGTAATTTAGGAAAACAGTAATCCACAATAAATGAGAAGCGGAGCTCTTTGTCCTGGTTTTCCAAGTAGTTGACTCTTTTTTATTTTGTTTTAGAATTTGATGTAAATTCAATGTAGTAAAAATAAAGACAAAAATCTTGAATTTTTAATTCATATAGCCTTCCCCGTCCCAGATTTTTTCTTTTTTTTGAAAAGAGTAAGAACCCACATAGTTATTTTTATAGAAAAACTTTGGAAAAGAAATTTAACTTACAGAGAACCGTGATTCCAGAAATATGAGTAAGCTTTGAATTTTACTAACTATTCTTTTTAAGATTTTATTTATTTATTTGCTAGAGCGCATGCGTGCACACAAGCAGGGGGAGAGGCAGACAGAGGGAGAGGAACAAGCAGGCTCCCCGCAGAGCAGAGAGCCCGATGCGGTGCTGTATCTCAGGACCCTGGGATCATGACCTGAGCCCAAGGCAGATGCTTAACCGACTGAGCCACCCAGGTGCCCCTTATAACTATTCTGTAAGAGCAGGGCGATCACTAATTTATGAACAGAATATATCCGAAAGGTTTTTAGTGTAAATGATTTGCATCAGATTTGGAAGATGTTCGCCATAGAGAGAAATGTCCTAGATAGTGATTAAGATTTTAGTTGACCTATAAGCATCTATGAATCCCACAATGAAACGAATCACTAATGTGGTCTGCTACTACTTTCAAGGGAAAATATGTTTTCAGTTCCATTGCAGGTTTCTGGAACTACCTTCCACCTAATCACTATCCCAGCTTCTAGAAGGTAGTTCTTTTTGCATCTCTCCCAATGCCATCCTACCAAATATCCCAGAAAATAAAACTGGTTCAAGAGAGGAGTTATATCTTAGTAACCATCAGTTAAAAGAGATTTAGGAGCTAGGTTCGGTGAGAATAGATATCTGTACTATTAACTGTATATTCTAATATTGGAAAGCTTGCCTTCGTATTCAACTGAATGAAAATTCAGTGTTATTCCGTATCCCTTTTTAAGTGACTTGCCTAAGGTCAGTCACATAGATGGTAACTGAGGAAGATACACACTTAGTCTTTAGCTCTTAAGTTTTCCCCTGTGGGGTTTGGACTTGATCCTTAGCTAAGAATTACAAAGACCATTATGAGTCTTATTGGAGGCAGGGGACTTTGGATTCAGAGACACCTGAGTTCAAACCCCAGTTCCATCATGTATTGGATCTGTGGATTTGGGAAAGTTCCTTAAACCTCCAAGCTTGAGTACTTCAGTTTTCTCTTCAGTAAAGTGGGGTAAGCGTTCTTGCCTCGTGATTGTATGTCTGTGAGAGAGACAGGGAGACAGGGCAAGGGACATGCTGAGAGTGCCTGGAATATAATAGTTCCTCAATAAATGACAGCTATTATTTATTAGTCCATGCAGAGAAGCAGTAGTAGGGCAAAGCCTGTTCTGTTTGGTTCCCCAGAATAGATTTAAGAATCATTGGCTTATTGCTTGTGGTCAGACTCTTCAGAATACGGCTATGTTTATGTCGTTCTGTATGCGTTCTAGGATTTTAGCTATGGAGCTGTAGTTTTATTATAGTGGCTTCATTTTTATACAGACATGATTTTATGTGTGTCTTGGGAGGCTTTAAGTCTAGAAAAAGATCGTAGATTTTTTAAAAAGCAAAATAGTAAATAATAGAAAATATTGCTGCTACTTTAGAAATTGGGTACTTTATCAACTCTATTTTGTACCAGGAAAGAACAGAAATTTAAAGAATCTGCTGACCTCATATTTTTTCTTTCTTTCTTTTTTTTTCTCTCTCTCTTTTTCTGGGAGCCAGAGGCTTTGTGAGCTTTTAAACATAGAGATACTCAAATGTAAACAATTTTTTCGTGTGAACAGCTTATATTGACCAATACCATGTGATTATATTTTATTCATGAAAGATTGTAATTTGAAATAATGTCGGGTGAATTTTTCCTTGAGTCCTTTCTGTTTTTAATGTGATCCAGATTAAAAAAAAAAAAAAAGATGCCTGAAATGCTTTAGCAGTGATGGAGGGATGGAACCTACTACAGATCTGTTCTTTTGTTGATAGAGATGTTCTATTCTTTCTTATCTCATTGGACATCTTCTCTGCCTCCATTTTTTTTTCTTCTTTCAAAGCTTAACTTCCTCACCATACTTTCTTTGTAGTAATTTCATTCAAAGGCTCCTCTCTTCTGTGGGGCTCAGTAATGTGTGGGTTGGAATGAGGGGGTTCCCTAGCCTTTTGACTTTTTGTCATCTGCTCCCTTCTGGGAGTTCATCGATTAGCCGTGATTTCAGCAGCTATCACCCCAAATCCACACGCTGTCTCATACAAGCCCTCTATCTCAAGGTCTGTTTTTCTGGTCATCTGCATAGTGCTTCTTTCTAAATGTCTGTCAAACAAAACATGTATACATCTGAGCTTCCTCCACCCATGTTGTATATCCTGTATTGATCTTTCCCTCTGGCAGACTCCTGTAGCACATACTTGTCTAGACCACTTGGCTGGGACTTATCACTTAATGCCTTGCATTATTAGTGTATAGTAACTCGGGTACTGTAGGGGTTACAGTAGTCACCTATGAATTGGAGCATTATTTATAAGGCTTTGTGGGGAGATGGCATTACAGAGTTAAAGGAGCACAGGATAAAGTCTTTTAACCCTATCCGGGCCTCAGTTTTAGCACTTGCTTGCTCATTACTAGCGATGGGTAGGTCAGTCAAGTCCTCCTTTTTTCCCTGTCCTCTGTAAATGGAGCCTAATCACCCTTCCCACTTCATAGGATTGTTGCCAATGATTTATAAATGAAAGTCACATTTTCAGATTGTTTTTTAGGACAAATGTCTCCTAAATTCAGATTCTCAAATTCCAGGTCTACAAATGCTTGGAGGTCGTGTGGGTCTCCTCTCCTCTGCAGAGATGGGCTCAGTCCTTATTAGCCTCCTTTGCAGACTCTTCCTGCCTTACAGAGTGTGATCTCTGGTGCTGCCCACGGTCTTCCCATTCACACCGAAATGATCCCGGTCCAACACATAACTACTTTAAAGGAAATGGGACAAAAACAAATCCGGGAGAAAAACTTCAGGGCACCTAGGCTATTGAAATAGACTTTTTGCCACACTTTTTTTTTTTTTAACCTCTGAAAGTTAAGTCTGTGGTGTACACAGACTTAGAAAGCTCTTTTTACTTGTCAATTCCATCTATACCCTCGCTCCTGCTCTTTGATGGTCAGCCAGACATCCTAGGCTTCAGTTATGTATACAGTACACCCACTTAAATCTACAAACCACTGCTATAAAACCTGGAAAAACAATAATAACAGCTGCCATTTATTGGGTTTGGCACTTTGTTGGTATACTGTATGCATACTTAAGACAGTCTGTGAGGAGTCTGGGACTCGGAGAGGTGAACTCACTTGCCCCAAACCATGTGGCTAGTAAGTGAGAAGCTGAAATGTGGAGCCAGATCTGTTCGGCTATTTAAATTTTGTTCTTCGGATTGTGAAATCCAGATTCACTTAAGCCATCTGAAGAAGAGGGGGGTGTGGGGTTAAGTATACACATGGAGGGGCTGTTGGAAGCCAAAGCAGCTCTAGGGACTGCTGCTCCCTTCACCATCTCACGGCCAAGTGCTCGCCCGCTCCTGGCGTCTGCTTTATTCTCTGCTTGCTGCCAGGCAGCTTCCTGTTTACTCATAGTTTCTGCTGCTTCATAACCTTGGCTTGCATATGGTTTTGGCTTTTTGTGGCCTCAACTCTACCCCCTGGCACTGTTGCAGTTTCTGCCCCTTTCCTAACTAGTTCAGCTCTTGGAGTTTTCTGAATCAGATTCCCAAGGGTGAGAATCTGATTGGCTCTGTTCATTTTTTTATCCGAACCATGTCATAACCATGTCATAGGTCACCGGCCTGTCTCTGGATTGGCTGCTCTTGGGTCAGATTCCCATAACTTTACCCACCAGCTGAGCTGGGGGTGGAGGGTGTTGTAGGACTGCCCGGACAGCAAAGTCTCAGTTTCCCTTTCAGGAGAAGGAGCATTTACAGGACAGATTCCAAAGCCCTTACTCTTCCCATGATAACTTGCAGTTTCTCTGGAATGTTTCCTTGCTTTGTCTGTCTTAAAACATATTTGTTTCAAAGGTCAATAAACTTTCCCAAATGAATCTCCCTAGGCTCTATCCCTGTAATCATTTACAACTAAGACTTGTGAATATCTATAACTGATTATATATACACACACATGATTTCATATTTCTGTTATTTCTCTTAGGTTGGAATCACTTGGGCTTTAGTGACTTCATTACATTTTATAGTCTTTGAGGCTATCTTCTCCTTTCTTTATAATGCGTTACTTAGTTAAGAGTATAGTACCTCCCTAAGTCTGAAACTTTTGAACCCTGGCTGGTAGACGTTGTTTTTAAAAATATATGCCTTTGTGTTCTCTCCTTGTATATCATTCATCATTACAGGACACTAAATTTTTCTGATATTTAGAAATCTTTTTTATTCTTAAAAAGAGTCTTTTTAATATTATTTATATTTAATAAGAATACTAATGTATTCTTAGTAAACTTAGTATAAAATATTGTTAGTATATTTTATTATTCTAACTTAAATTTTGTTATCACTTGAAATTTGCCTTATCCCTGTAAAACTATTTCAGGGTATCAAATCACGTCTTAGCATTCTAGAATAGCACAACATCAAAAGTATTGTGAACTTAGAGCAGAGCCATAGAAAAATTAATCTGTGCTGTTCTTTGTGGTTTAGATTGTGGTTTCCTAAGAGACCAATCATGACAACTGAGGTTGTACATGGAATTTTTTCCATAGATGATAGGTCTGAACTTCTGGGGTCCTGGGCATTAAGTTCTCAGGAAAAGGTGCCTGTAACTTGAACAGTTCTACCTAACACCTTTTATTTTATACCTGTGGTTGATAACTTGCAGTAAAACATCCTAGTGACAGGAGACAGCAAACTGACAGCTGAAACAATTGTAAACCCACGGAGTAGTAGGAAATAGTTCTAGCATATATGTCATATTAACATGCAACTGAATGTTAGTTGTGCTGTGTTTATTTAAATCACTTTAAAGGACAGATATGTTTCTGTGAATTTTATCTAGCAAGTTCTTTCTTGTCCACGGTGTACCTAGTACTGTGCCTGGAATAAGTTCCTTTGTTGCTTTTTGTTTTTAGTGGAAAGACTAAGGAATTACATATATGTATATTTTGTGTGTACAGTTGTTAATTAGGTGAGACTTGCTAGTTCTCACCACTTTTGCTGGAGAATGTTGGGAGCATCTTGGAATATGGAGGTGGAATATGGTAGCTAAGTCACCAGCAGGTTATGTAAGGTGAATATTTTCAGTTCCTTGCTGCCGGAAAGACCTTTGAAGAGCCACACCTTTTTTTTGTTTGTTTATTTATTTATTTATTTAGTAATCTCTACACGCAACATGGGGCTCAAACTCAGAACCCTGAGATCAAATAGCCACAGCTTCACTAGAAGACCCTAGCGGACACTTTGATTTCCTTATGGCAGCCAGAAGTTGAGTGCCTTCACTTCTTAGAGGAGTTAGGATTTTTCATTATCATGGCAGATGGCTCTTTCCAAGGTGTTAGAGGCCAGAGGCCAGGGGAAGAACTTTGTAATACCGCTGTGATACTACCCTGTAATACAGCTGAACAGGCCAACATGAAAGATGGCAAGCCTACCAGACCCTGTGGGGTCTGCCTGCAGGACTTGCTGTAGAGGCCTTCTGGAATGCACAGGTTCTAGGCTTCATACACCAACCTGAAAGTGATCAAGAAAGGGGGCGTCTTGAGCGCCTTAGGTGATTTCAACTGGGAAACAAAGGAAACTACCTCCTCCCTTTGTCTCCTTTTTGCAGTTTCTGTGCCCCTTCAATAGAACACATTCGGTGGCATCTATTATTTAACGTATAGAAGGATTACACTATTCCAGTTTAAGGGAAGGCTTATCAAACCAATGGCCGTAAGTGATTTTCGCTATTTGATATTGTCTTCTTGAAGGTAAGCCAGTAAACTCTGGCATGGGAACGAAGTACAGAACTTTACCGTGCATGCTTGGCGGTGAGAGGGTGGGGAGTGAAGACCTGTTTTCCATGCTAAAATTTAAGCGTTGTGATTTGGGGGAACTCGGATTTGCAGAGGTTTGATGGAAGGCTGGTTTGTTGGTTGAAGTAGGAGTGATTGCTCCAACCCTTTTGGGGGAGACTGGGGGTGGGGGTGGTGGGTAGTTTGGAAGGATGAAAGAAGAGAGAAGACCCGGGACTGGTTCAGTTACTATCCAGGTGTCAGAGTGCTCCCCGAAGCCATACCCTTAAAAGGGGCTTCGAGCAGGGGTGCAAAGCTACCGCTGGTGCTTAGGCAAAGAGCCGAGGGGAAAAAAAGAAAAGGGGAGGGGGGGGTGGCTACTCCAAGGAATGTGCGGCACGCGGGGAGCCAGACCCAACCATTGCACGGAGCGGGGGCGCCGGTGGCTCCCCGGGCGGCGCGGCCCCGGCCCCGGCCCCAAGCCCGGGAGGGAGCGAGCGGGGGCCGATCGGCTGGCGGGGCTGCGGGCGCGGCGCCCAGAGGGCGGGCGGGGAGGCGCGGGTGGGCCTGGGCGCGGCGCGAGGCGGTGCGCGGCCGCCTCCCCGCCCCCGGCCGGCGCGCTCTCGGGGCGGTGGTTGAGGCCGCGGTAGGTGGGGACGCGGCGGCGCTGCTCCTCCGCTGCCGCCGGGAGAGTCCGCGGCGCCGCCAGCTCCGCGCGCGAACTCCCGTCCATGGCACGCAGGGCGGCGGCCGCCCGAGCTGCCCGAGTCTCGCCCGCCGCCGCCGCCGTCGCGCCGCACTTTTAGGCGAGTCCGGAGGTCGGGGGCGGAGGAGAAGTCAGCCCCGAGCTGTAGCCCCCGCCGGCCGCCGCCGCGCGGCGAGAGGGAGTTCCCAGAGCGCCGCGGCCCGGGCCGGCCCCTCCTGCGCCCTCCCCCTCGCTGCGAGGCTGCCCCGCGCCCGCGCCCGCCGCCCGCGCCCGCCGCGATGATCTTCCCCAGCAGCAGCGGCAACCCCGGGGGCAGCAGCAACTGCAGGACGCCCTATCGCAAGCAGGTGAGGCGGCGGCCGGGATGCCGCGCCGAGGCCGGCCGCCCAGCTTTACAAAGGGCGCCAGCGCTCGGCCGGACACCGCTCCCCTCCACGGAGGGACCGGACTGGGCGGTGACCTTGTTTCCGAAGGAGGCGGCCCGCGGGGACGGCTCGGGCCGGTGACCTTAGCAGGGGAGATGCCCTCGTCTCCGCCGACCGCGCCGGGTGGGACGTGGAGGAAGGGGAAGGGGCGGAGAGGCGGCGAGAGCGCAGCGCGCCGGGCCAGGGGCTTCTCCCAGCTCTGCAACAAGTTTGGGTTTTTTTCCCCCCCTGAAACCTTTGTGTGTAGAAGAGTACGATAATAAGTCGTAACATCGGCTTGCCACAATCTTCACTGGGAACCTGAAAGAACCTGCCTGATTCATAGCAAACCCGGAAGACCAATATGTGTGTGTGTGTGTGTGTGTGTGTGTGTGTGTGTGTGTGTGTGTGTGTGTGTGTTAGCGCGCTTCCCTCCCCCCCATATATATATTTAAAAAAGACGAAACAGGAACTTCTGTCACTTTCTCAAGGTTTTCAGTTTTCAGAAGCACAGGGAAATCCTGTGACATCCTAGTTGCAGAGATACTTGGATAAGCCTGAGTCATACACATGCCTTTTCCTATTTTAATACCGTTTCATACATTTTTTAACAGATTGAACTCCAAAGGCACTTTAGTGGTTAGATCGAAATCCCCTGCCGGGAAAAGGAGTGGAGCTGGGAGCTTATAGTTTCGGCCTTTTGTTTTGTTTTTCATCTTTGTTTTTAAAAGAAGGTTACTGAAGCCATGTTGTGATAAATCTCCCAGAGCCTTTCATCAGCAGCAATAACAAAACCTAGCTTTAAATTATGTAAAAAATGTGCAGGTCTGTTTAGAAAAGGTTAAACTGATTTAGAGGTCAGCGGCAAGATGCTTGTTGAGAAAACAAAAACACGATTGCAGATATTTTTCTTCCATAATAAATCTCTTGTCTACATCCTTAGCCACGGAGACAAATCAATTAAGTTATTATCCCAATAATGATACAAGCGAACTCTATCCTTCCATGCAGACCGTGGCTCTGTTAAGA
Organism: Ursus maritimus; assembly: GCF_017311325.1. Taxonomy (NCBI): domain Eukaryota; kingdom Metazoa; phylum Chordata; class Mammalia; order Carnivora; family Ursidae; genus Ursus; species Ursus maritimus. The sequence goes on from NW_024423343.1 coordinate 68,730,011, forward strand.
TCATGACAGATGACAGGGATGCCTGGTGGCTTTCCTAAAGACATTCACAGGATTATTGATTATATGTAGTCCTTTTTGTTCTCAAAGTCATTTGGTGGGAGGTATGTCTTAGCATAAATATATCTGAAAGTAGGGTTAATTTGGTCAAACACTGTTGGTGTTAAAAAAGTATTGTTTTCTGGTCTTTGGTTCTTTCACTTGTTAGCTTTCCCTTGAAAAGGCAGTAAACACCCTGGTCTGGGTGCCCTTGCTGTCCAAGTCAATGCAACTTTTACCTGGCTTAAGAAAAGCTTTTTTTAATGAAAAAAAAAAAATCTGCATTTCTGACTTGTCTGAAGTATATGCTAAAATTGTCTGGATTCAGAACCAGGCATCTCTAAACTCACTTCATGTGGCCTCATTTAAAATAAATACCCTCAGATCCAGCACACTTACATCAACTTCATCAATGATGCCAATTTACAAGAAATATTCTTCTCCTGAACCCTCCTCTTCCACCCACCTCTCTCTACCTGAAAAGATGGCTAATTATGTAAAGGCCTTGTGTATTCATTTATTTGTTGTCAAAACCCGGCGGGGTGTTAGCTCTGAAATGGGGAAAAGGCTCTGAGGGCAAGGCCCTTTTGCTGTGAGGGGCTGGGGGTTTTGTGTGTGGAGGGGGACAGCCTGCTGGTCTGGAGCACGCTGATAAGATGCTCTTCTTTTCACTGGGCTCTCCTTAGATTCAGAGACTAAAAGGGCTGACTGAATCAGAAAAACAAACAGACTTTCTTTTTTCTATAGGCAAAGAAAGAAATGAATGTGTAGGCATTATACAGACACAAGACCCCGGGTACCAGTGGTATTTGAGTCAAAGGCTTCTTTTGTTAGTATTTAGCCATTCACTGGGAAAGCACACTTCCAGCGTGGGGACCTGGTTACCGGGAGTGACTTTGTGATCTCATCCTGGCTTAGTCTAAACGGGAAGTCTAATTAATGCTTTTCGTAAGATTCTGTGATGTTAAGCTTGCACCTTTCAGTTTGTATTAATTTGTCCATTTCGATGAAAGACTAGGTAAATTTTAGGTGTATGGCGTGGTTTAATTTTAATCTACAAATATATAAGCAGCTCTGAGAGCTGATTTCAGGTAATTTGGTTGAGGAAAAAAAAAATTGAATGTGAGGGATACCTAAAAATCACCTTTGGAAAAAGATAGGAGATTCACAGTTTTTTAGACATCTGTATTAGTAGTAGCTAACCATCCCCGAGCACCTTACTGCCTGCTGGTCGATGTTCTGAATGCTTAAGTGGATTAACTAATTTCAGTCATCTTGACAGTCCGATGAGACAGGTAATACTATCTCCTGTACAGTTGAGAAAACTGAGGCATAGATGAGGTAACGTGTCCAGTCAGTACAACCCCAAGTGCAGAGCCGGGATTTGGACCCTGGCAGTCAAGCTCATAAAACCATCGCATTGCCAGTGCCTGCTTACGTGCACATCTCAAGAGAAACAGAGCTCATCCGCATCACTGCCCATTGCCTTTCTCATCTCGAAAGTCCACTTGAGGGAGTCCTCCTTTTTTATTTTTTATTTTTTTTTTGAGGGGGAGGGTGGAGGTTGTGGGGTTGAAAGTGAAGGATGAAGTAGATGGATGAAATGGATGATGGGTTCGTGATATTTGAAAGACAAAGTATTGCTTCAGTGAGTGACTGTGGAATCTCTTTTTTAAACCTTTATATTTTACATGTATAGGAGTCAGCCAGTTTCAGTTAAAGCAGAGGGGGGTGGTGCTCGTCCCCCTCCTGCCCCATGTAGTATTCGAGGGCATCAAAGAGCACTGATCTCCGGCATCATCTCGGATAAACAGGATTTTCCTGCCTCACAGGCCTATGAGCACATTAGAAATACACCTGCTTGGCTCAGGTTAAAGTGAGACACTTTTGCGTGAAGTGATAACCCAGCAGGCAGTATCTAGACAAAGATGGTCTGTTCAGGCCTCAGTGGAGAAGTGTGCACACCCTATTATTGTTGACTGTGACTTTCAGATACGTGGTACTCCTTAAGCGTATCGAGTCTGACTGTATGAAAATGCCCCTACCACCAAAACAAGAACCATTTATTAGTACTTCTGTACTACGAACATATGTTATTGTGTTTCAGAGGGGAAAAAAATGCTGTATGGGAAAGGCTTTACGTACAGAAAACAAATATTTCCATTTTGCTTTGAATTCTTTTATTAGCCGCTTCTCTCTCCACATTTTCTGACTTCCATTTTAGAACTGCTCTCTCTGGGTAGTTGACTCAGTTATGTCATAGAATTTGGTTTTTACAAATTGTGGCATGTAGCAATTCCTTTCTTGCTATATGCCCTCGTGGTTTCCAACGGGGCCTTTGAGGTAGAGGAGTGAATGCAAGAATTTTCGTGTGTGTGTGTGTGTGTGTATCTTTCTTTACAAATGATATTGCCAGCTAATAGCTGTACTTGTTAAATGTTGCTAACTTTTGATGAGTGAAGTACTTATCTCCCCAGTTTAAGTAGATTTACATAGTTTGCCACTTTCTTGAAGATTAACTGGGTGTAGCTGCACGTGAAGACGCCAACAGTGATTCAGTGTTTGGCCTTGTTGGAGGATGACATAGAAAGCTGTTGATTAATCCTCTTCAAGCACTTTCTGTTCACAGCAATCGAAGTGTAGTAGATTGGGGTTTTGTTAAGTTTGAAGATTAAAGTTGTGCATAGAAATATTTAAATGAACACTGTCTAAGCTACTCCCAATTTGTTGCTTTTAGAAAAAGGTAAATATACTCAGGCCACCGAGACTGGCAGTTGAAGGGAAGGTAGCAGAAAACTAAATTGGTATGCATAAGTAAGGTCTTATCCTTTTTTCACGTAGGCTATCTCAGTGTGTTGGTGATTCAGTAGTATTTATGAATTAAGGAGCTGTGCTTTAAATATGTATCCATAGCTATTTGAAAAGTACAGAATTCTGCATCTGTGATTACCCCCTTTTTCTGCTGGGTACCCCTTTTGGCGGCTCACTGCATTTTCTGTAGTTCAGATTTTGAACACATTTCTTCTTTTTGTTCTTTCTTCCGTTTAGGGACTGATGTCAGCTGGGCTCACCACATATTGGCAATACTTTTCAAACCCATTCTTGGTGGTAGGGCGTGAGTGTGTGTGTGTGGGGGGGGGGGGGGGGGAGTCTGCCTTGCCCAGGTTTCTGAGAATATCTTTCCAAAGCACTCCACCAAAAATAAGTATTTATAGATATATAGATGATATTCCCTCCCAACCTCAATTATATTTTATCTTCACAACATCCATATAAAGGAGGGAAGGGTCAGGAATTTTGAGGCCGTGAATGTATTAAATGGCCTAGTTGGCGAAAGCTAGGTCTCTGACATCAAGGGCTGGGTCTGCTACCAGGAAAAAGAGAAGGAAGCCCAGCTAAGAACAGCTGGAGGGAGCCCCACTACACTTCCCTTTCCTTGGCCTCCCAAAGACATGTGGCACACAGAGCGTCCCAGATTTCAGCTTTGGAAAGTGTAGCTCTGTAATTTATTAGAGCTTTTTGTTTGTTTCATAGGCCTTTAGGGTTGTCAGGTAACATCCAGGACGCCAAGTTAAATTTGAATTTCCAATAAGTAATGAATAATTTCTTATATCTGTATGTCCCATATATTGCGTGGTTCTGTGTATTTTTATTTGCTCAGTCCAGCAAGCCCGTCTCCCAGGAACCTGATTCGCTTTTTAAAACTAGTTATTAAAAAATCATCATTACAAACCATATTTTTCCTTTTTTCCACTAACATTTTGTCTCTTAGCATATACTTTGAACCCTGATGATAATGCAGATTTCACACTGTCACTTATTTAATGGTCCCTCAACCTAATGGGAAGACCCTGGCTTAATTTCTGGCTCTACCATTTGCATGCTTTTCACTTAACCCGTCGAAGCCTCGGTTTCTGTTAAGGAAAGGTAATGGTGCCCATTCCACAGTGTTGTTGCCATCAGTCCTTCCGAGGTGCTGTTATTATTCGTGTCCCCACAGAGCAAGTAACAGCAGGTGGTCCTGGGAGGCTCAGTGTGATCCTGGGAGACCCTGACACAGCCTGTAAGAATGGACTGTGTTTAGAAAGTGGGAACAGCCTCCAGATGGGTCAGGACCTGGAGCTTGAAGAGGAGACTCCACCACTGGAAGGGGAGAGAGAAAGAACCAAAAAGTAGAAAAGTGCATTCCACTGTATTTTAAAACAATTATTCGTGTATCATGCTCTTATTAGCAGAGATTGCCTTCTCTTTGGGGGAGAGAAAGCCTTTCAGTCCTCTCTATTTTATGCAAAGATATGATTGGAGAAGGAAAAACAGAGCCTTGACGACTCTTATCAATAAACATTTCTACCCTTCAATTTGCTTGAAAACAGCTATGATTATTAGTATATGCATGATGATTTCCTGAATTCTTTCCTTTGTCTTGTTTGTATATTTGGTTTTCAAAGACGCCGTCTTTGCATTACTCAGAAAAAAAAATAAACATTTTTTTTTTTTTTTTTTTGTCCTTGGACATCTGTAGGTGTTTGGTGGGTGTTTGTTTTTAATCTCGCATCTGTAGAGAATGCTTTACTTAACACATTCTAAAAGCTTAGTAAATCTTAAAATAGGATAGGCGGACCATGAGGAAAGGAAGCAAGCTTTTTCTGGAGTAAAGACAGGTGAAAAAATTAAGTGGAACAAACTGAATTCTGTGTTCAAGAAGTGAATCAATATAGCTCTTGTTATTTAGCACGTATTATGTGGCAGCAGTGACAGCCAAACTTGGTGTGAGACAGAGTGCTCCCCTAATAAATAGAATTGTATTTTGGTTCCACTTTGCTGATTTAAACATATGGAATTTCAAAACAATAAAGTGTAAACTAGGGAGGATTATATTCAAATTTGTTAATTGTGCATACACTACAGTCTCAAAATTGCGTTAAAAAAAAGGACTGGAGGAAAATTGCCAAAATATTAACAAATATTTTCCTCTGTTGGTAGGTAGAATCACGAGTGACTGACTTATTTTTAGGGATTGTTTACATTTTTTTCAAACTTCTAGTCTTTCTTTCTTCTCACAATAAACATATAAGTTCTTCGGTTGTCAAGGAAAAAAGTGAAAAAAATTTTAGAAAATCATATTATTTTAATGTCTAAAAATTGTGAACATCCAAGAAATTCATGTCATTGAGAATTTCAGCCTTCGGCACTTAGGTGCTACTTGGTTCTGCGCCTGCGCTTTGAGATGGCCTTTCCTAGTCTTCATCAATTTCTGTTCTTCTTTTTACTGCAAACTCTTAATACCATCTTTTTTGAAGTCACCTATTACTGATGGCTAGTTTTTGTATTTAGGAACTTAGTATTTTCCTATTTTATAGAGACCACAGAGGCCGTCTATGTTTTGATGCTTAGAACTGTTTTTAAGACATTTTTGGGACACCAGTTTATCTACATGAGTCAGTAAGGGGAAGATGTAGCTATCTATATGGAATTGCATATTCTAGATGACTTTTCAAGAAAGCGGCTCTCCTAAATCCTGAGGCATCGACCACTATCGTCTCTGTTTTCATTTAACTTACAGCTGCACTTAAATACAGCTGTTTTGTGGACAGATAAATTCCCCCCGTGTTTCATTTCCACATTAAATGTGAAAAACCGACCCTGTTCTACTACTTATGTCAGAATCCTTTGGCTTTATTATGAATGCTCCGACTATCTTCATCACACACTTCCTTTTTAGCGTTAGCTTTTAGAAAGGGCAGCAGAGTGGGAGGGGTGGCTTCTTTCCAGGCGGCTTTAATTTATAATGGAACATGAGGTTTCTGTAAGAAAGACACCATACAGATAATGTCAGCATTTCAGAGGCTGTTGTTGCTGTGTAACCCAGGGGGATTTTCAGTGCATCAGGGGAGTTTTAGCTGTGTACGGACCGTGGAGGCTGCAAGGCTTCCGAGTGAGAGGAGGAGAGAGCCTGAGGGAGGAAGGAAGAGGTGGGGGCTGAGAGAGAGAGAGAAAGGAAAGCAGTGCTGCCTCGTCGCGTTCTTACTGTGTTAGCTGATGCGTCACTTGACAACATCTGTTGAAGTCTCATTGTTTCGGTACTGTGTATGTAGGTTGGACGCAGATATGTGGCTTCATGTTGTGCCTTATCTCAGGTTATTACACTGCATTTTTTTCTTCGTGTCATTCCCATCACCTAGACTTTCCTTTCAGCTCTGTTCCAAGACCAGATCTGTCTCTCCCTCCCCCTCAGGGAACTGCCTAAAAGTGGCCCCTTTGGAAGACCATTTATGATCAAACCAGTCCCACCTAGTGAAAGACTCTAGAAATGACTTTGTCTTACTTTCTCTCTCTGTATTCTCAGTTTTATAGGTCACATGCATTAGACCAATTCCAAAGGAGTGGATATGTTCTTTTGTTGAACTGAAAGTTTAACAGACTCCAAAACATTGAGTTGAATAATTAGTGAGTGTGTAACATAATTTAGGTGGTTTTGGGAACAGCCATCCTTCCGTCAGTAGTAGGCTGGGGACATGCAGGGGCTACACTGTTGCTCATCAGGGAAGAGGCTGTGCAGGGAAATCAGCTGTTGAAATAGCTGTGAGATAGTGAGGACCTGAAAGAAGGCAGTTAAATTGTGGACAAGAGGAACAACCAAATTTCATAGACATTTGAGTACGTAAGACCCCTAAAATTGTATGTAAAATGTTGCATGTATTAGCTCTTTCCTGGGGAGAGGTTCCTAGCTTTCATCAGTGTGCCAAAGGGATCTGTGTCCTCCAAAAGATTTTATGACCACATCTGGAAGGAGACGGAGAACTTGAAAGATGATGCCAAATTTCTAACTCAGTAGATGGGATCGTTGGTTACATCATGGAAGGTGACATTTCAGGCGGAAGGGACATGACAGCAGATTGAAGATAGAACGCATGGGCTTAATATATTAGGTGAAGTGTGAGTAATTCAGGTTAGCCAGACTGCAGGATAGAGGTTGGAGGGCAGGGGTAGGTATAGGGTCTAGCTTGCTAGAATGGCTGGAGGAGAGAGCCTGAGTTTGGAAGGTGGTGCCCAGTTGAAATAAAGCTGTAAAAAGGAGTAGTGGCAGTGTGGAGGGATTTGATGAGATGGATTTAAGATTGTACACAAAGAATTGACAAGATTTGGCTGGTGACTAGATGGGGAGGGTGGCTTAATAAAAGAGGGTCCTAGGTTTTCCGGTTTTAGATGGTCAGGAAAATGAAAAGTTAATATAGCCTTGCTTGTTCTGGGCTCAGTGGTAAGAAAGAACCCAGCCATTCTGATACAGGGATTTTCTGCATTTTTTTATGTGTTGAATTGGGTCCGGGGGAAGTGCTAAATTCTACTGATACTCAATGTTCAGACACCAGAGATGCAAAAGGCCCTTCCGTGTGCAAGTCAGTCTCATTAAGGACTAATTGTCCAGCCTAAAGGGGTAGTAGGCCCCACAGTATGAACCACTGTAAGAGCCCATTTTACATCCAGAAGATGGTTATAAACATTTTTTTACTGCTCCCCTGGGATTGCTCTAAAGTCAGTATAGAGGCTGTGTCACATGGGTGCATGGATTTTCATGTTTGGCCTGGATTCCCACGTTCTTTGGAGTGGAGCACTTATACAGCAAATCTTGATCTTGATAGTACATGTCATCTATACTTGTCATCTATACAGTGTGGTCGTCTATACTGTCTATAGTGTGACAAGGGCATTCGTTTTGTTAAAAGATCTTCCGCTTCACCAGGAGTATGGAAGATGGGTGGGGTGGGTGCTTTAAGGGGTTACAGTATTCCTCCTACCACCCTAAACATTTCTAAGGAAAGACAGTGAGCTTGGTTTGGCCACTTTAATTTGGCTACATGAATCACACATCACTACTCTTCCGAGGCAGAGCTGGAGCTTTGGGCACCACGCTGAAACTTAAGAGGTGGGGCACTGGGAATAGGTTAAAGCGCTCCAGGGAGAGAATATGTCCAGAAGAGGCAAGAGAGACCTAGGGAAACATAGATTCTTTAGTGGGAAGAGGGAAGATGAGCCTTTGGTAAAGGGAAGGGGAAAGAAATGGCAAAATGTTGGGGGAATCCAGAGTGTCGCAGAAGCCTGAGAAGAACAAAGCTTCAAGAAAAGATGGTCAGCTCTGTTCCCTGTTTCCTGGAGATCGGGGAAGACAAAGGCTGAGTGAAAGACTATTGGAAATATCCATTGGGAGGTCTTTGAAAGCCTTTGAAACAGGAGTTTCAATAGAGTAGTATGTGTGTGGTGGTGCCAGGAAGGGCAGGCGGGGATGAGGGTTGTAGAAAGCACATTCCAGAGGATTTAAGGAGTGAATGAGTGAGGAGGGTGTGTCTTTAGAGAAATAGGTGTCCAGAGGAAAGAGTCTCTTCAGACAGCCTTGAGGCAAGATTATCTTAGTAGCTGACTATAGATGTAGGGCAAGGTAAGAGAAAACAGAGGGAATATTTGGAAATAGGTCTTTATTTTAAGACTGAGATAGCGTTAGTCTTAGAGGAAGGGGATCTGAGTGCGTTTCAGTCAGTGATACTGGAAGGAGGAGGAGGTTGGTTAAGCTAGGGACATCAAGGAAAAGTAGGAAGAGCAGTGATGCTCAGTCTTTTAAAAACTTATATTTCAGTAAAGGGGTAGGTCATCTCTAAAGATGGGGAAAAGAAAACCTGGGAGTGGGGGGAGTGTAATTCTAGGCTTAAAAGATCATGACAAAAAATTTGGAATACTTTGGGGAATTTGGTGAGTATTCAAACTGAGATGAGTAAAAAGGTGATGGGGCTATGGTAAGGGCCCCTGGGAGTTCAATGGGCTCAACTGGCAAGAGATTTTGACCCTTTTCCAGCAGTAAATGGAAGGAGAGAATCTGGGCAGAGAGGGTTTGGCATTGCTGAAGTGAATGGATGTAAAAATTGAGAGCCTTGGCATGCCGATTAAGGAGACAGGTGAAATGAAGAAGAGAAAGACCTGTGAGAACAGGGAGAGGCATACAGGTTGTGATAAGATAAAGAGACGTCTCTGGGAGTGAGGGAAGGAGAAATGTGGCAGGAAATTCTGGGTTCAAGATATCGGATGTGGAGTATTTCCGGGATGTTACCCTGTGGGGCTGCTGGGAGGGCTCAGTGAGGTCGTGCGCGTGTCTGGCACGCAGTAAATGCGCAGGTGGGTATGCTTATGAAGGCGGGGCTCTCGTAGAATTTGTACTCTACCTCCCTATCTCTACTGTTACAATATTTGTGTAAATCAAGTCGTATTTCAAACAGACTTCAACGAACCATGAACCACAAACCAAAATAAAACACTAATTTTTTTAACTGAACCACAAGCCCAACTTAAGTTTTAAAATACACTGTCAAACTATTTCAAAACATCTTAAGTTGCTTTTAAAGAAAAAAAAAAAGATGGAAATTTTTGTGCATCCCAACGCCATCACTTACTGGTCCTGTCCTTTTTCCTTTTTCCCCCTTCCTTCCTTCCTTCCTTCCTTCCTTCCTTCCTTCCTTCCTTCCTTCCTTCCTTCCATTTGTTCTCTTCTGCTCTTTAGGAAGTACTAGTGCCCAGACAGATTCTTTCTCCCCCTCAAGCAGAATATGGGATGGATTTCTGGCTTTATCAGCACTACCTTCCTCATCATGACCACTTTGTTCAGACCCCTCCTCCAGGAGCCTTTACACAGTGTTCCGGAGACACCTATTGGTCTCTCTCTGCCTTCTATCTATGTAGTACCTTAGCGTCTGAACTGTTTTTTCTAATTACGTCTCCTTACCAGGTGTGTAGCTCTCTGAAGAAGGGGGGCTAACATTTGCTGAGCACTGTCTGTGCCCTGGGCATAAGGCTGGGTCCTTTTACATCTCACTGTCAGTCTTCTGCAACGCTTCCGTGAGATACTTCCTCTTACCCTTCCTTCACAGATTTGGACAGTGTAAGTTGTCCACCCCAAATCCCAGAGAGACTAGATCTAGAGCCCAGCTACAGGGCTTCTCCCTCCACTCCCCCAGCAGGAAGGAGCTCGTATATTGCTTTTACAGAAAAAAAGGTGGACATGGGTATGGGTCCCAACTTCATCATTTCTTAGTTCACGGTTACAGTGAAGGCATTTCTTAAACACTCTTGGTCTTAATTTCCTCAGGGGCAAAACTGGATATAATAGTTACCTCATGTTATTGAGACAATCAGGCGAAGTCACCTACATGACCCCACTTGACACGGTTCTTGGCACAGGGGCTCTGTCTGCCTCCCTCCTTATTCGGAGTGTCCCCTAAGTCCATTTGCACAAGAGGACCTTAGAGGATGGCTCAAGCAAAGCCTGAAATAATAGTGGTGGAAGATTGATCATTCTGTTCATTAGCAGAAAACATTTTGTGGTGAGAAAGATCTAGAAGTGAAACTCTGTTCTCACTGGTAAAATGGAAATGATGCTTATTTCCGTCCCTGACGTTTAGAGTGAAGGGTCAATGAGTTAACGTAAGATAAAGTGCTTCGTGACATGTCGCCACTACAGAGATGTTATTACAGCTTCTGAAATGGATGCTCTAAACTATTATGTGCTCATTTTGCTTCTTTCCGCATCTGATTTTAAATTCATGAAGTTTATTGTTTAAAGCTGCTTTCCCCAAATTGTGTTCGCTGAGATACTCAGATACTATTAAATGTTGAAAGTGTTCCAGGAATTAAAATATTCAGCGTTCAGAGAAACTTGGGAAACACTACGTAGTATTGTCTTGGAGAGTAACAGTTTAAATTAACGTGAAATGGTCTGAGAAGTCCTGTAGTAAAGACATTCGTCCAACTTTGTGCATTTCATTGTTTCCTATAATTATTTGATCATAGAAGTACTTAGTCCTAGAATATTTACCATGTGTATTCTGTGAGATGTTTTGGAGACACTTATTAATTTAAGGAGCCTTTTGCATTTGGAGTTGGAAAGGATCTTAGACATTATCTAGTACAACCTCTTTAATTGACCCACAAGGAAATTAAAATCCAGAGACACTGAGTGATTTGTCCAAAGTCTCACAGTTTGAAGAGCCTCAGTCTTCTGACTCTTAGTTCTCGACCCCCTCACCTTAAAAGTCTCGGCTTTTCCAAGTGTGGGACATCCTCGGAGCCATGTTTTCATATGAGGGTTTTTTTTCTTTTTTTTAAATCATTTTCTGAATAAGTAGGTTCTTGGGGATGGTATGTTGCATGTTATTTTCAGACAAAATAAACCGGTATCTGCCAACTATCATCTCTTTTGTTTTTAATTTCTTCTCTCTTAAGGTCAATTTTTCTACCTGTTTTATTGCTTCTTAAAGCATTTTTATGAAGTCATGATTACTGACTTGGAAATCAATCTAGTTTAAGGTATCAGTGATCTAGAAAACCCACACATTCTCATTATTAATACCCTCTTTGGCCCTCTAAATTTGTTTTGTCCTTTTTTTTTTTTTTTTTGTATAATTGACTGTGGGTAGACAAATTTACATATTTTTTCCCCTTCCTGCCTGACTTATTACAGCATGCAAAATTTGCTCTGTGGTTTCTAGGTTAAGTTCCTGTATAGAAGAAACCACAGTGAAGGCTTTACAACCCTGCTGTGCTGAAGGCCCCACTAGCACATGCTGCTCTGTGTTCTTGAAAAATCTGAATGACCAGTTTATTGCCGTTTTTTATAATTAAGATATTCCAGGCACAAGAGTTCACATGGAGCATTTCTCTTTTTATGTATTTTAAGGTTCTTGGTTGCCTAAAGAAAAGTAAGCAGGTGTCTGTCAGAGACCCTCACGGATTCTTTCTGGTGTCTGCAACATGAGAATTAACCCTAAATGCATCCAATGATGTGATTCTAGTGTTTTGGATGAAGTGATGTGATATAATGTCTGTTGTATCTAGCATATCACAAAAGAAGCATAGACTGTTAGTGCTGAAAGAATCTTAAGAGATCAGCTTTTCCACGTCCTTATTTTAGAGATCAGGATGTTTCAATATCCCATAGCTTATTTGTAACAAAATCAGGGCTAGACCCCATGTATCCTAATGGTGCAGTTTGCACCTTTTCAAACAAATCCGGCTTGGATCATCCGTCATTCATTTAATGCTTTAGAGCCCATTCTGGGTCAACCACCATGTTAGGCCCTGAAAAGAACAAATTGACGATCCCGTTCTCAATCTTACAGTCTATCAGGGGCTATAGAGCAGTTGCATAAACAACCATATAAGGTTGAAATTAATGCTGTGAAGAAGGGCAGATATTTAAGAAATTCATAGTAAGAACATGCCTGACCTACAGCTGTCATGCTCCAACTGACCTGAATTTAGACTCTTTGGCTTCCAGGGGCATTTGATTTGAATCCAGGATAGAAACAAGATTCTCAGTTGGCTGATCCATTTTGTCATTGTGTTGGTTGTCACCTTAGAGTCACTCTGTGCTCTAACGGGCCATATTGAGCTGCTTGCTGGGATATCAAAGCAGAGTAGAAGAAAAGGAAGTATGTCGTCCACTTTCTTGGCATCAGTTCATGGCCAGATTTGGTTTTAGTCCTTTAAAAGGGATGTGGAAAACTAGATATCATTAAGAGAAATCCAAGCAAAAAAGATGCTATTTCAACTTCCCAGAGGCTCTTCTTGTCGTTGTTCTCTAGTTGAATGTGTCAAGTAGGATTGGAAAATTGTACTTGTGGAGTTGGGATTGTTGACAATCAAGGTAAACGGTCAATGGGATTACAGAGGAATTGCTCATTCATTTCATACACTGTCGATAGCTGGGCTTGGCAGATGTTTTTTCTGTGACCAGCCAGATTATAAATACTTTAGTCTTTGCAGCCCATAAGGTCTCTCTCAGAGTTAGTCAGCACTGCTTTTAGAGCTCAGAAGCAGCCGTCGATAATGTCCAAACAAATGGCCACGGCCGTGTTCCAGCAAACTTTATTTACTAAAGCAATTGGCAGGCAGGATTTGGCCTGTGGACAGTAGTTGCAGACCCCTGATCTGCAGAATCCTTCGCTGGCTCTTTTACCAAAAGGTGCACAGAAGGAATTCCAAGAAAATGAAACTCAAACCAGATAATGATGATACTTTACTAGCATTGGCACCATCAAAACAGGTTAGACACAGAATAAAACCAAGGGAATGCACGTCTGATTCATAGCTTTGACCAAAAGGTTTTGGATTAAAGGCTCAGTCTTGGCTAGATATTTTATTTGGTTCTATATGGGGAGGCATCCTTCATGTATCTATGTGATCAATACTACCGTAGCCATTTTTTTGTATTTTGAACCCCTAAGGCTTGGCCGTAATTCAGAAGTGGTGAGACAGCCATGGTAAAACAGAAATAGCATCCTGGGAGTAAAAGGTCAATTTTTTTCTTTAAAAATATTTTTTGGCATAATTTGTATTTTAATAGTTATTATCAGAACATCCTGGTCTAAGCAAACTACTGATACACCTTGTAATTAGTTTGCTAGGGCTGTCATAACAAAATTTCATAAATTGAGTTCTTAAACAACAGAAACTTACTGCTCGCAGGTCTGGAAGAGAAGTCCGAGTCAAGGTGTTGGCTGAGCCATGCTCCCTCCTGAGGTGCTGGGGAAGAATCAGTCCCTGGCCTCCCTCCTAACCCCAATCTTTACATGACATTCTCTGTGTACGTGTATGTGTCTGTCTCTATGCCCAGATTTTCCCTTTTTTAAAGACTCTAGTCATATTGGATTAGGGCCCACCTTAATAACCTCATCCTTACTTGATTATCTCTGTAAGGACCCTGTCTCCAAATAAGGTCACATTCTAAGATACTGTGTGGGATAGGACTGCCGTGCATCTTTTTGGGTGGGCACAACTCCACTCATAACCACCTGGTACCAAACATTCATTCATCTTAGTCAAAACTCTTCTATTGGGCACCATGGTTTGCCCCAAATAAAGCCATAATGCTGCATAACTCACTCATGATCACATTAGCTTTCAAACAGAAATATTATACTGGTGGCCCCATTGTGCACAACATATAAGGAAATGTTATGTTTTGTGGTGGTGGTGTGTTTAACCTACAGGGTAAAAGATACTTCTTTACAGAAATAGCTTAACCACGTAAAATGGCTCTGGAAGTGTCCATTACCAGCCATAGGCTTCAAGGACCTTGAGTAACTAACTGTCCCTTCCTCTGATTGGCTTTGCCCAAGTCCATACCTATCATTCCAGCCAAAAGGTACTTCCTTGCTTCTTGAAGTCCATTTTTCCTTTCTCTCCTCCAAGCTCTTGTTAAGCTGTCACAAATGGCCACAGAATTCTCTTCTCGCATCTTAAAGTTCACATTCCTCTCCTTTAAATTGAAATTTAAGGTCTCCCTCTTCCAGGACGATGATCACTGTGCTCTCCCTTTTTTCAGTTCCTGCTGTTACACTATAAGAGAATTCTGATGTGATGGTTTTCCATCAACCGCATCTCAGGTGGGGTTTGTGTGTAGGTGGAGTAGAGAAGCAATAATGCCCTTTCTATTGGGAGAGGATGAGTTGCACCCCTACCCATTAAGGCATCAGGTTACCTCTAGGGACTTGGAATAGGAGGGAGTTACTGTAGTTATTAGGTAAGTCCTCCATAACGGCGAGGTGCTGGTCATTTGCAAGTTTTGTTTTGAAAGCCGATTTATAGAGCTGTAGTTCTGTAGGAATGTGAAGTGGTATTAAAGCCTCTTGAGTCTTACACAAAATTTTAAAGATGTTCATTTTTTCCATTAGAGGTACCTTACTTCTTTTATTCTCAACCTTCTCTTTTCTCCCTCCCTTCCTGTCTCCCTCCTTTTCTCTTCTCTTTGAGACCTAAGACACATCTTGGTTGGCAGGCAATTAAAAAAAAAAAAACACAGTAAATTAGTTATTTCTCTTTACAAAAGGATTCCTCACTGTATATAAATTTTGCTTAATTGATGAGTTGTTCTTTTGATTGGTCATGTTTCTCGTTACCAACTACATTTTGTCATATTTTTGAGCCCTGGAAGCTATATTTCTTTCCAGCATTTGATTTACGTAGCATAGTTTTTCATGTATATTTGGGGCACAATACTTGTTGGTTTTATTCTCAGGTTTTCTTTAGAAGTCCTGTTTCCTTGCTGCCTTTAAAGCATGGATTTGCTCATGTAGGATTTTTCCAAAACCCATCCAGTGTGTGAAGTTGAGCGTACTTATTAGTCATTATTTCTGCAAGAATTTAGCAGTGACTACAGTGTTGTGTGTCAGGGATTATATCTTTCTGCCCAAAATGAGGTTGTTGAGTTTACAAAAACAGCCACTTTCTGAAGCGGATTTTTTTTCCCCCCACAAATAGTCACAAACACTAAAGTAAGGATTGAGATAGTCTGTGAAATGAACACGTGTACACATCATGTTGTGTAGGAGAGGCACTGTGGAAGCCCTCTTCTGGGGGAGTCATTAGGGAGAGAATTTGTATTTTTTTGTACCCAGTGAAGTATGTAGAGTTGTTAACCTGGAATTGGACAGGGAACTCTCTGCATGTCCATTAGCAAGGAGCCAGGAAACCATCTGCCATCTGAGGACGGGTTGGTAAGAACTGTCAGATCAAGGAACCGGAAATTGCTCAGATCAGCTGATGCAAAAGAGGATCTGAAGGGTGTGGCCAGAGGGTGTGCAGTTTTAGAACCAGGAGATGCCGTTTCCTGTTGGCAAGGGAAGGGATCAAGTGTCATTTGGATGAGTTGAAAGAGACGCTGTGGAGAGCAAGGGACAAAATGGCGGCTGCTCTGGGAGTGGCCCAGTTGCAGAGTCAGGGTGCTGGGGCAGAAGAGATGAGGAGAGCCCCAGTGCCCTGAAGATTCAGCTCAGCGGTAGAGACCATAGAGTAGACTTTCCTGAGTAGGAGGAACACCAGGACTCTGAATTTCAAAGACACACTATCTGGGTTCTGCCCTTTTCAGAGGTTCTGGGGCTACCTGCATCAGAAGCTCTTGGGGTGCTCATTAAAAATATCAATTTTGGGGTCTCACGGCGTCAGGCATACTCAAACACTGTGGGGCCATTTTAAGGTGTCCAGGTGATTTAGAAGCTCACTGAGGTCTGAGGACCACTGGGTGAA
Source organism: Ursus maritimus (assembly GCF_017311325.1). Classification (NCBI taxonomy): domain Eukaryota; kingdom Metazoa; phylum Chordata; class Mammalia; order Carnivora; family Ursidae; genus Ursus; species Ursus maritimus. The sequence continues at coordinate 68,746,112 of NW_024423343.1, forward strand.
ATATTCCTCAGAGAAGCTCTTTCAGTGATGAAGAATGAGCTGTCTTATAGAGCAGTGATCTTTTAAGTCCAGGGATGATGCAGGCAGGAAATGCAAATGGGTGCCAAGTAGAGAATGACAAATTTATGAGTAACCAAGTCAAAATTGGGTCCAAAGAAAAATTGGGATATATCTCTTAAGACTGACGTCAGAAAAGCTAACCACGCGTGTCCCTTGGAAACTTGTTTGGCCAGAGTACTGGACTAGCTGGGCTGATGCATTCGAGCCGTTCTGGATTTCTGTAAGAAACTGGAAATGGTTTCAGAGACGTCCGTTACTGTGCTGAGCCAGCTAAATTTCCAGGGCCAGCCATAAACCTTAAGGACCAGATAAAAATCTTTGAAATCCAGGACACAGAAAAGCTTCGTCTTTTGTTCCTTTTGCGTTTTTGCCATGGATTTTTTTTTTTTTTTTTTTGAAGTAACTCCTGTGGCGTGTATGTGTGTTGGGGGTTTAGGGGAGGTAAATCCTGACTGGCTCTATGTTATCTTGTTTTGGGGGAGGACATGGCAGGGAGGAGAGATTTGGACATCTCAGAGCCCAAAATACAGTGAGCGATATGAGTCCGTTCCCATCTTCTGTCTTTCATTGACCCTTTTCCCCACCGTCTCTGCTGTATCCCCAGAGTGGGCAAGACGGCCATTCACAGCAGAGACAGGAACGGCCCAGGGCTCACACGACTGCAGAGACCACCCCCTCCCTGCCGTCCCCTGCCCCAGCTGGACGGATGTACAGAGGCAGGTGAAGGACTGTCCTCTCGGATAGTGGCCCCCCGCTCCTTGTACTTTCAGGTACACTTCCGCTGCTTGCTTAGCCACAGTCCATAGAACTTACCAGTTACTGTTAATTTTAGGAAATAGCATTTACTAATGAAAAGCTCTTGCTAAAATTTGAGGTTTACTCAATTCTTACTCATCCCTCCTGAGGGAAGACTACAGAGAGAAGCCGGCTGGTAGAGAGAATGGTGACTGATGCAGTGTGGCTTGCCTCAGCCTTTTCTCCATCCTCACCCCCTCCCCAGCCCCACTCACTGTAGCCAGTGACAGGATCGTGAAAATTTGGACTTCTGTATGGACGCCGAAGAGACTACAGTTTTTTGAGTAGCTAGAAGGGAAAAGCAGCCAGGAAAATCAAGAGATGAGAGCAGTGTCAGGATCTGATATACCGGACAGTGACTCTCCTGTAATAAAATTTGTTGAAAACAGCCACTTGTACACTATGTAGGAAACATGCTTCTCTGTTCTTCAGATGACGTCCAGCTCGGAGGACTGGTGATCTGTGTCGAGGAACGATTAGGCCAGAGAGACCAGCACACTGGGAAATGGGCTCAAGCTAACAAAAGGGAGGTTAATAGGAATAAGTAATCAAAGTCTTGCAGTTCAGTGAAAAATACTGAGGGAAATGAAGTATAACTAAGTGTGCAAAAAGGCCTGTGTGGTTGGTTTGACCGTCAATTAGTGTTAGCCTATAAAGTGACTTAGCTGCTTAGACCATTAGCATAGCTTTACCTACATTAATAAAATTAGAATATTTTAATAAAGTAATGAGATCAGCCTACTGCATTGACATTAAAAGTTCTAAATACAAAAGTACATCTCTCCGTAGAGGTTTTTTTTGTTTTGCTTTGTTTTTTTGTTTTTTGTTTTTTTAATCAGGACCCTTTTTTTCACAGTAACATTGCATCTCGTAGTGTAGTTCTCAGGCTTTCTTACTGAAACGTTATTATAATAGTAGTTAGATTGCCAGGTTAGCCTCAAAGCCAACAGTCTTCTTCTTCTTTTTTTTTTTTTTAAGAGAGAGAGAGAGAGAGAGGGAGCACAAGCAGGGGGAGGGGCAGAGGGAGAAGCAGACTCCCCGCTGAGCAGGGAACCTGATGCCCGACTGGATCCCAGGACCCTGGGATCATGACCTGAGCTGAAGGCAGACACTTAACCGACTGAGCCACCCAGGCGCCCCCAGTCTTCTAACGGAATTTCAGAACTGATAGTAGCAGCTCCAGCTCTGAGTCTCCTGTGAGCAAAGGCTCGTCACACAGTAGATACATTAGGTAGAGGGAAAAAGTCGCTTTCTCACTTCTAATAATCATAATGAAAAATGTAAATTGGATGGCCTTTCGCACTCTTCTCTCTCTGAAGATTGAGAATAACAGAAGTGAGACACCTCCAAGGAACAGAGGTGCATCTTCAGATTTTCTTGCTCATGCTCTTCTCAACTGTCTTACGTGATGACTATTTCCCCATATCATAGCTTGGAAGTTTTGGGATTTCAAAGAGGGGCCCTAACCCAAAGGTATCTCTAGTTAGAATTTCAAGTGATTAAACTAACCCAGGTGAAAAAGTCCAGGGAATGTGAGGACTGACGAGGTTTGATCAGGCCAGCTTTTCCAGGGAGCCTTTCCTGGGAAAGCCCTCCTCACCCCAATATCTCTCCACCCCCGTTTTACCTGCCTTATGCAGCAACTCCTACTTGGAACCACAGGGTCATTTTTGTTTTCTGTTTTCTCCATTTTTCCCCCTTATTGTGACTGTGCGAAAGAGCCTCAGAGTAGCAGGAGAGGATTGAGAAAGTACTTAGCAGTCAGTTGTGAGGTTTGGTCTGGTGGTGCCTGCTCGGGGCAGAGCCCTCACGGCCATCTGGATGCCAAGTTTAGAGGCGGACACTGAGAAAGATGAACTCAAGTGCGGCGACAGTTACTGAGCGCTTCTTACAGGCCGGGCATTTTACTGAGCTCATGCAATCCTCACAGCCATCCTGCGAGCTAGAATAGATGGTATCGTTCTCATGAGAGGACGAGATGAAACATGGGGATGTGAAGTCATTTGCCTGGAGTCACAGAGAGTGGATGGCAGTGGTGGGTTCTGAACGGAGGCGGTCTGATTTGCTATACTGCCTCCTTAGAAGTTGTGTTGGCCGAAGAAGTTGTTGGTTATTGTCATTTGTCTGGAGGCTCAAAGGAATATCACTGGAGGGATAATAGTTATCATTAAAGATTTAAATGTGAATAAAAGGAGAGGAGACAAGACTTATATGTGGTGCCAATGAGAAATGTCCCGTTGGGGCATCTGCTGGTCTGTAATGATCCCCCACCTTCATCCCCAATTTCTATGCCACAGAGAAATGTCTTACTTTGGATATGAGGATGGACAAGACGACATAGAAGTTTCTTCCTGGATCCAATTATGGTTAAAGAATTAATTGGTAATATAACTTAGTGGGTACTTATGTAAAATAATTCTCTATATTTCTCTTGTAAGTTTTATTTATTTAAGTAATCTTTCTGCCCACCATGAAGCTTGAACTCATGACCCCAACGTCAAAGAGTTGCATGCTCTCCCAGCTGAGCCAGCCAGGCGCCCCACTCTGTACACGTTTTGATTACATAGCTCAGGTTTTTAAAAGTAAGGTTGAGAGAGTCAAAACTGACCTTTAGAGAAAACTGCTGTAGTAGATTGAAGAGTGTCCCCAAAATTCATCTCTAACAAGAACTTCAGAATGTGAATTCTTCTGGAAATAAGATCTTTGCAGATGTCGTTTGTTAAGGATCTTGATATGAAATCAAGGTGAATTTAAGGTGGGCTCTAAATCCAGTGACTAGTGACCTTATGAGAAGAGGATAGGACACAGACACAAAGGAGATGGCCATGTGACGGAGAGGTGGAGTTTGGGGTTATGCCACCAAGAGGCAAAGAACAGAGGGAGTTGGCAGAAGCCAGAGAAGGCAAAGAAGGATTCTCCCCTAGGGCTGTCAGAGGGAGCATTGATACCTTGACTGCAGACTTCTGGCTCCCTGAACTGTGCGAGAATAAGTATCTGTTGGTGTAAGCCACTCCAGCCCTTGGACGCTAATGCAGCCATTTTCATGGTCTCTCCATTTATATTTTATCTTTAACTTTTGAAGAGCTTAATGCACAGATTTAATGTTGTAGTTACTGTACAAACTGTGAGCTTTAAATTCCTGACAGAAATGAATTACATTAGCTCGTATTAGCATGGCTACGCTTACATCGAATTAACGTTCTAAAGAGGTGAGGTACACCTCTAGGAGTAGCCTTTCTCTCTCCCTCTCTCTCTCTTTTTGAAGTCCTGCTGGGAGAGGTGGGTGTCATTCAGCCGAAAGAATTTTATCACACCGCTCAGATGACTCCATTAAGAAGTTAGTCTTCTAAATAACTCACTCTCCTACACTTCTCTAAGGTTAAAAATCAATTAAAAGGATTGGAGTGAAGGTGTCATTTTTCAATTGAGAGTCTAATAAAGCGAATCCTGGCAAGAATGAATAACAACTGCCTGACCAGATGTGGCCATTACCAAAGGCAGTAGGATCCCAAAGTGATTACATCTTCTGGAAGGTTTAGAGTAATTCTGATTAATCTGTTTTGAAAAGACAGATTCCCACATATCTCATGTATCCAGAGGCAATAAGATGAAGATTATTAGGACTCATATTTTTTCCTTGAATTATAATTCTCACTATCAATCATGATTTGTCTAGTGTCCCTGGTGTTTTGAAGTCTAAACCAGGAATTTTTAAAGTCCACCTGTCATGGAGTTGGGACATTGTTCCGGAGATGCTTCACTCTAGAGAGGCAATAGAACAGATTGCCAGTGGAAGTAGAGCTCTTGTTTCAGCTGAGAAAGTGATATGATTGATGTATTTCTCCCTAGATGTCAGACTCCTTTCTGAGATACTGAGGTTCCACCACCATCTACCTCTTGGTGACTTCTCTTCCCTCCTGGTACCACAGAGCTGTTCAACATACAGTATTTTAATCACTGCAATAGCGACATGCTTTCTGTCATAACGCCAGTCTGTATTTCCTTGCCAAACACACAGAGCTCTGGGTGCTGGTGCAGAGTGGGATTATCAGACAGGATGTGATCTCCTGTCCTCAAGGGGCTTACAGGCTAGTGAGGGAGATTTGTTCTTTAGTTCACATATAGAAATACCATGTTAGAAAGTGTTAAACTTTTCTTGAGATTACATAGTGTATATTGAGAAGACCCAAAGGAAAACAAGTTGCCTTGGTGTTCCCCAGGAGTATTCCATCACAGTAATGTTGTACTGTTGGTTTGGGAGTAAGGAAGTAACATGTCACTGAGTTTCACTGTTTGGCAACCAGTTTCTTGAGCCAAAACTTTTGGTTTTGTTTTATTGATGGGTATCAGGAAGATTTTTAGTAGCCGTGGCAGTAACCATGACTAAAAACCTTAATTAGAGCAATTGTGTATCAACAAGGAGGGTGAAACAGAGAAACTTACCAGCATACCCCCTCCTCCTCCCTTCCTCCCATTTTTCTCTTCTGCTTAGCTCCTAAACAGCTTGTCAGACAGACCTTATTTCACTACCAGACTGCTACCTCCTCGGTGACCTTGGGAAAATCCTTCGTCTTCTGTTTTCTTAACTGTATAATGATGATAATCATACCTACCCTGTTTTGGTTAAATGAAAGAATACATACAAAACACTTAGCTTGGTACTAGAAACATTGTAAATGTTCAACAATGTGCATGATTAGTACTATGAATAACACTCAGTTCCCTAGGGGGAAGAAGTGTTTTCAGTAAGTTGTCTTGGCTTAAAATGTTTTTCCCTTCCCCTTTGGTTTTTGCTTATCTAGCAATGTTTAAAGACTACCTAGATTACTTTGAGAGAGTAAGAAAAAGATAAAATATTATAGCTCCAACTAAAATGAGTAAACAAATGTCTAAAACCTACCCCCTTCAGTTAAGGGGAAAACATCGGTCCTGACTTTTTATCTATTTCTGGAAAGAGAACTGCTAGCAGGGATTTGCACATCCACTAAGATGGCAAGGTAGGAATTAGATTTTTTTTTTTTTAAAGATTTCATTTATTTATTTGACAGAGATAGAGACAGCCAGCGAGGGAGGGAACACAAGCAGGGGGAGTGGGAGAGGAAGAAGCAGTCTCATAGCGGAAGAGCCTGATGTGGGACTCGATCCCGAAACGCCGGGATCACGCCCTGAGCCGAAGGCAGACGCTTAACCGCTGTGCCACCCAGGCGCCCCAGGAATTAGATTTTGCAATAAGGGAGAACGGAGGAAGTTAGAGTCTGTCATGCAGGCAAAGTCCCCGCATGTATTTCCGGGGACAACAGAGTGAGCTTACCTGTCCAAGGTTTTAGGGACAGATTCTGACCCCAGTATTTACAGCTTATGTATTGCCTTTTAAAAAATATATCCAGACAGGATTAAACTATCCTTTAGCTTGTATCTTCTTAATTTGCTTGGTGATGGAAGTTCTTCTAAAAGTAGGGTGATATTTTATTTTGAACAGTTCTTATGTAACTGGGAGCAAGTACGGGGTTGCAGGGAGGAGTGTGAAGCCGCTGTTGCTGTCCTCTGCCATTGAGGTGTGGACCTACCGCTTCTGCTTCCTGGCCACAGTGTAGAAAAGGCAGCTTACCTGTTTGTTCCTAATTTTTTTTTCCGTGTTAGAAGTTATAGTGCCTGATGCAGATCTTTAAAATAAAATCCACCATTCTTAGTTCATTCTTTTGCTCTACACTCTGATTTTTTTAAAGATTTTGTTTATTTGAGAGAGAGAGAGCGCAAACGCGCAAGCCGGGGGATGGGGGCAGAGGGAGAGGGAGAAGCAGACTTCCCATTGAGCAGGGAACCGAATGCAGACTCGATCCCAGGACCCTCGGATCATGACCTGAGCCAAAGCTAGATGCTTGACTAACTGAACCACCCAGGTGCCCCTCTACACTCTGGTTTTTAAATTGGGCAGAGAGTACTGTTTTGAGATTAAATTTAGTCCAAAATGTAAAAAAAAAAAAAAAAAATCCAGAGAACTTGAATTTTAGGATCTGTGATGTTGTCTGTATGGAGAAACAGAAATTTTAAAAATTGTGTTCCCCTCCTGCATTTTTTTCCTTTTTTGCAAAATGATTCAATAACCTGGGAGTGCTCTGAAGTTTGGATTCCACTGCTTTGTGACGAGTAACTTCAGAGACATGGCAGAGCTGCAGGCCACACCTGGTCTTTGTTCCTGTCTGCTGTGTCTGGGCAGGGGGCCACTGCAGAGTTGGGGCCACCTTTCCTGTGCTGGAAGTGCTCTCTGGCTGCTTCGGATTGGGGGGGGTGGCGAAGGGGAGGAAGAGAGCTGGTCTGTCACTGGTCCTTGTGTGTAGAGTCTCTTAAGCCAGTTTCCATGTAGACGTGATTTTCTTTATGAATGTTTCTTCGTTATCTGTGGGAAGGGATGGTGTTGTTTTCTTGTTCTGTGCATTTATTTAGAAGGGCAGAGATTTATGAAACCCAGTTTGGATTCTTGTCACTAATAAGTTAGGTTAATCTGGGATTGTGATTGAGAGTGAAAGATCGCATGTTTGATTATGTGCAACAAAGGTAAAAGATATTTTATTTGACATTATAATGAAAGTAAACATAATGAGAAGAAAAAGGGATTGGTAAAACTCAGGTGTAGTCCCTAAGTGCTGTGCTGCTGTGGGGAGTGTGAGCCTCCCATCTGACTCCCCCCCCCCCACGGAGGTTCTGGTTGTCCTTTATAGAGCGGCAGAACTTTATTGCCCAAGGTTCCTTGGAAAGGAAACTCCCTCTGAAATGTTAATACCTAGCCATGTGTACATTTAGCTCATTTTGGTAAAGGTGATGCAGCTGATGCGTTGTGATTAACTTTAGCCACAGAAAATAAGAAGGTGCTCGGGAAGATTAGTAGCTTCAGTCCTTTTCTTCTTGAGCAATAACTCCCTCCTCTAAACAAAGAGTATTGTGAAATAATTTTAAGACTAAAAGAGAAAAGAATTGCATCTGGTTTACGTAAATACTGAAGCCGTTTCCCAGAGTCTGCTTACCGCAGAGTATGCAGTTCTCCTTCACTTCATCTGCTTGGGGAGATATGAAGAGAGGGATGAACCTTGCCAGCATCCGAGCTGCTTAGACTCTAAGGCATCTTCATGCCCCAAGGCTGGTAGCATCGCCCCTGAAATGATTAGACAGGAGTGCGTGGGCCGGCTCCCTGAAAGAAGGGCCAGTCTCAAGCGTTAGTAGCAGTGGATAGTCAGTCCTAGTAAGTAGTATCGATGAAGAGAGCTCTGATATGTCTGAAAGCTTGGACCTGCAAAAATGGGGAAATGTTTAGTCAGCTCGAGAGAGTTAAGTTTTCCAGAGTATACCGCCGAGCCACCAGGAGCAGGGTTTGCATACATTTTGGGACTTTTGGAGGAAAATCAGCTCATCTTAGAGAATTAAGATGAACATAATCATCGTGAAGCTTTGGAATAAGAGCCAATGCTGGAATACACAAAAGGAAAAGTTGTACAAACCTCTCTTTTTTTCTTGGTACGGAAATTGAGAAGTTGAAGTTACTCATTTAGGTGTATGAATTTGTGACATATATCGGGAAATCAGACTGTGCGTGGACAATTCTGGTGATTCTTCAAAGGTTTCTCATCTCAGCCTGTTAAATTGCCAGTTGACCCTGAATGTACTTCTCTGACAGAAAGGCAACAAACTGCTGTAATTAATCTGTTTGATTATTGTATCTTCTTGGAGATACACGGTGCAGATAATGATCATGCTTGCTAATCACAAGTTTTTAATATATACAGAGATAGAAGTAGTGCCATTCTTAATAATTTTTTAGGAATTTTGAATTATAAATTTAATAGATGGTGTGAGTTTCCTTTTTCTTTTCTTTTTTTTTTTTTTTTTTTAGCAAGAAACTGGATGTCTAGCACAGACATGGACATCCAAGTAAGTCACCTAGAAGTTGACAGTAGATGAAATATGAGGTATAGAAGAGGCTATACAAAATATGTACTTTTTCTGTGATGCCTTAACAGGACTAGCATATCAATTTTCCTTTTTAAAACTCATTAAGAAAACTTGGCATGTACCATCATTTTAGCTACAGTCCTTTCAGCAAACAAGGGCTGGTGCCTTTTGACAGCAGTGGTGGGAATGGAGACCTAGTTCTGCCTTGAATTAGCTGTATGACCTTGGATATACACTTTGACTTCTCTGGGTTGAGGGTTAGATTAGGTCATTGTTTCTCGATATTATTAAAGCCAAGCTCCCTTTGATAAAAATGAAAATACTGCAACCTCCCCCCTTCCCCCCCACAACTGTCTCAAGATTCTGTTATACTTCCAGTTGAGAATTATTAGATTGCATTATCTCTGATGTCTTCTCTCATTGCCAACATTTCATGACTCTGAGCAGATACTGGATTGGAAATCAGACAAAGGTTTTTATCTCATTTCGTGAATAGCTGTAGCTTGTTCCTTCTTGAAGCGTGAAGGGAACCTTTCTAAAATTCATCCTCACACACCCAAGAGCACTGCCTTGAGCCCTGCCCTTAAGCACGGGCGTCACCCAGAAGCTTGGTAGAAATGCACAATCCTGGCCCCACCTGAAATGACTGAGTAGTGGTTCATATGTGCATCAGGGCTTGAGAAATGTAGCAGACCATTGGTTTTTAATCTGCAAGTGGCAATAATAGTGGGGCCTCAGATCCATTTAGTAGGTCACCACCAGCTTTCTTTGTTAGGGAAATAGAGAAGAAAAGATAACCTTATGGTGCATTGAATATGGTAAAGGAAAATAACTGTTTCACGAAATTTTTGTTTCAGTTTTATATAGTTTTGCCTGTAAGTGTATACAGGGTTGTGAGCTCAGGCAAAAACTGAATTTTTGAGGTGGATTTCAGGGAAAAAAGAAATTTAAAATAAAAAGCCACTGTGCTTTGTAACAGGGACAGTATATCTCAGACACAGTGAGACAATGTATCTCCGATACATCAGAGACAGTGTATCTTAGAGACAAGCATCTCCGCCTTCTGTTTACCCCCACACAGGGTCTGTCTGTCTGTCTGTCTCTCTCACACACACATTTACATAGGGATACACAGAGAAACAAAATAAAGAGCTGTTCTGTACTAATTATCCACCATGTATCAGATGTAAGCTGCTGGATTTTATCATGAGGAAGAAATGAATGTATTCATTAATTTTTTGAGTTGTATTAACTCAGAAAATTTTCCTGTGATGTTTTACTTCGGCTATGTACAAATCACAACAGTGTCAGATTAAGATTTCATTTTTAAAATTCTTATAGGGAGATTTTAAATACTTATTTAGTTTCCTGAAAGTACAGATAACACTTTTTTCTCCAGGGGTTAGTTTATGAAACCCATGCCTGCAAGCTCATTCACCTGGCCCTTTACATCTTTAAAAAAAAAAAAAGTGAATAAATTCATTTGGGGTTTTTTGGGGTAAGCTGACTCGTATACTTTTTCTCCATTTAATGTTTAGTTAACCGCTTTACAGTACTTTCAATAAGTATTGTTTAATGTGAAGAAACAATATTTTAAAATAGGTAATTTCCACCCTGAGGACTTTGCAATCTCAGCAGTAATTCTTTACTTACAAGAAATACAAACTGTACTGTACATAGACTGTTAAAAACAGCTGGAAGGAAGTTGTCAACGCTGGAATCCTAACTGCATTGGGGTGAGGCAGGAAATCAGAACATTGCAGAGGTGTTCTGAACTGTCATGATAAAGGCAATGCTGCACTTCCCTTAGGAAGTTTTATTTTTTCAACTTATTTTGAGTAAAAAGGAAAAGGAGAATTTGTTCTTGTCTCTTGCACAAGGCTCTGTGTTGAGGAAGAAAACTGGTGTAGATCTGGAAATTCCTCACTGGGGGCTCAGAAGGAGGGAAAAAACCACACTCCACCCACCAGCATTCAGAATCCAGAAGAGTAACTCATGTCACATCTGAAGTTGGGCAGGAGTTTATGTTTACCGAGTTCTAATCGCTGGTTGTTTGGGGTGTAATTTGCTTATTGTTATGAATTTTCTTATAAGATGATCTTGGAGCTATTACATGGTCCTTTTCTATATAAGAGATTAAATAGAATGTGAAATGCAACTTTTTGTATGGATTACATGTTGAAACACAAAGATGCTGGACTGTTAACCAACATGAAGTCTTGACGGATCTGCTATTCAAGTGATTTCAGCTATAGTATTTTTACCTTAACATTCCGATTTGGGGAACTCTGAATATTATGTAATTAAAACAATTTGTTCCTTTGAGCTTTAGTTGTAATTTTAGTATAGCTTATATATTTATAATATTTTCTCATAATCATCTGTGACTAAATAGGGAATCTGTGCTTGGCCTAAGCGGGGTAGGGAAACGTGACAGCAGTGTGATTACCGCGACTTCCAGCTGCACGATGCAAAGTGTTAAGTCTTCTTTCTTGGGGCTGCCAGTTTAACCTCCTGCTCCATTTCCCTGGCTATTTGGCAGAGAGATGAGAGGACCCAAGAGCCTGTCTGGGTTCTGTTTTGATATGTCTTAGCTGGAGGAATATCCAGCCTTCGAATTTGGAGGCTGGAAGGGAACATAGAAATCATGTAATCTAACCTGCTTGTTTCCCAGATGAGGAGCTGAGCTGCCCGCAGATGATGTTCCAGTTACTCGCCAAGGCAGGATTTGAATGTTCAGATTCAGACAATTCCGTCCACTAATTTTTCTTTTCTATATACCTTTTCAGAGAGAGGAGGGGGCAGAATTTCCCTCGTTTTACAAATTATCCTCTATCATTTACCATCTTTAAATTTTCTTTTCTACCGGGAGACCTCTGTATAATTGTGATATCATGCCCATATTCTCTCTTGATTTCTGGGTTATCCTCCTACCTTTCTAGTACTGTCCTCCTGTACCTTCCCTTCCTCAAACATCAGCTTGTCCTCGCTGACCCGCGTTGGTCTTTTCACTGACGTTCATGGGCAATGATCCTTCCTGTCTGTCTTTGTTGGCTCTTGTCCTCTCTCCTCTATACCACCCCTTTCAAGACTGCCATTTATCTAATGCTTAAGGACTTGCCATCAACATTCAGCTCACTTAGCCACGTATACCCCTCTGTGAAGCCTTCCTCATCCTTTCTGTCCAAGGCCCTTTCATCCCTGATCTTCTCTTTGTTGAACTCTTACTTTTTTTAGAAACTATGCCATATTGCACCATTATATGTGATGCGGGATGTAAGGCCAGGAGCTCACTGTTAAAGGTATTTCCTTCCTTGACACACAAAAAGATGCTGAACATCACTAATCATCAGAGAAATACAAATCAAAACCACAAGACAGCACCTTGCATCAGTCAGAATGGCTGGTATCAAAAAGACAAGAAATAAGTTTTGGTGAGGATGTGGAGAAAAGAGAACCCTCATGCACTGTTGCTGGGGATATAAATTGATGCAGCCACTGTGAACAACAGTATGGAAGTTTCTCAAAGTACTAAAAATAGAGGTGCCACATGATCCAGTAATTCTACTTCTGGATATTTACCTGAGGAAAACAAAACCGCTAACTTGAAAAGATGGATGCGTGTCTATGTTTATTTCTGCATTATTTACAGTAGCCAGTATATGGAAGTGACCTAAGTGTCCTTTGATAAATGAATGGAGGAAGATGTGATACACACACACACACTGGAATATTACTCAGCCATAAAAAAGAATCAAATTTTGGCATTTGTGACAATATGGATGGACCTAGAGAGTATTATGCTAAGTGAAATAAGTCAGATACCATATGATTTCACTTATATGTGGAATCTAAAAAACAGATGAACAGAGACCAAAAAAAAAATGGAAGGAGGTTCGTAAATACAGAGAACAGAATGGTGGTTGTCAGAACAGAGGCAGGTGGGGTTGGGTAAAATAGGTGAAGGGGATTTAAGAGGTACAGACTTCCCGTTATAAAATAAATATATCATGGCGATGACAAATACAGCATAGGGAATATAACCAATAATATTGTCAAAACATTGTACGGTGACGTATAATAACTACACTTACCTTGGTGAGCATCGCATAGGGTATAGAATTGTTAAATCACTACGTTATGTACCTAAAACTAATCTAATGTGTGTCAACTATACTTCAATAATAAAATTTAAAAAGATACTATAAAAAATGTTTTCCCTTCCTAATTAATGTACTTTCTGGTAAGAAAGTTTTGAGCCCATTGCATTAAGCTCCTCCCTTACTTTCTTGGCCCTGCAGTTTTCTGGTGCATAAATTATATCTAATGCCTCCAGTACCATCTTTATGTCATTTTTTCTCTCTTTTTTAAGATTTTACTGATTTATTTTAGAGAGAGCATGAGCAGAGGGATAGAGAGAAGCAGACTCCTCGCTGGGCAGGGAGCCCAATGGGAGGGGCTCAATCCCAGGACCCCAGGATCATGACCTGAGCCAAAGGCAAACATTTAACCGACTGAGCCACCCAGGTGCCCCTCTTTATGTCATTTTTAAAAGACTATTTTTTAGAGCAGTTTTAGGTTTACAATGAAATCGAGAGGGAGGTACACAGCTTTCCCACATACCCCCGCCCCCACACATGTATAATCTCTCCTATTATCAGCATCACTCACCAGAATGGCACATTTTTTCCCCCAAGGCTGAATCTGCATAGACACATCAAACTCACCCAGTGTGTTAGAAGTTTACCTTAGGGTCCATTGTTGGTGTTGTACATTCTCTGAGTTTAGACAAATGTGTGAGAATATGTGTCCACGATTATAGTAGCATGTAGAATCGTCGCCTTCTCCTCATCTCTGCCTGTTTTTCCCTCCCTCTGCCTAGCCCCTGGCAACCAACTGCGGGTCTTTTTACTGTCTCCATAGTTTTATCTTTTCCAGAATGTCATGTAAGTGGGAACCACATAAAATGCAGCCTTCTAAATTGGCTTCTTTCATTAGTAATACGCATTTAAGGTTCCTCCATGTCTTCCGTGGATTGGTAACTCATGTCTTTTCAGCACTGAATACTAGCCCCTTGCCTGGACGTACCACAGGTTATTGACCCTTTTACTTACTGAAGGGCGTCTTTGTTGCTTCCCAGTTTTGACAGTTATGAAAAAAGCTGCTGTATTTGTCTGCTGCAGGTTTTTGTGTGGGCACAAGTTTTCAACTCCTTTAGGTAAATAGTGAAGAGCACAATTGCTAGATGGTATAATGAGGGTATGTTCAGTCTTGTAAGAAACTGTCAGTCTGTCTTCAAAGTGGCTCTACCATTTTGCACTCCTCCCAGCAGTGTGCAAGAATTCCTGAGGCTCCGTGTGCTCCCCAGCGTTTGCTATTGTCAGCGTTCCAGATTTTTGCCATCCTAGTAGGCGTATAATAGTATCTTTATATTGTTTTAACTTGCAGTTTCCTGTTGACCGATGCGTGGAGCATCTTTTCATATGCTTATTTTCCATTCGTATATCTTCCTTGGTAGGGTTTCTGTTAAGGTCTTCAGCCCATTTTTAAATTGGGTTGTTTGTTTTCTTATTGTTGAATTTTAAGAGTTCTTTGTATATTTTGGATAACAGTCCTTTATCACATCTGTCTTTTGCAAATATTTTCTCCCATTCTGTGGCTCGTCTTCTCATTCTCTTGGATTTTTCTTTTGCAGCACAGAAGTTTTTAATTTTAATAAAGTCCATCCCCCAATTACTTATGGAGTATGTCTTTGGTATAGTACCTAAAAAGTTATCACTATGCTTGAGGTCATCTGAGTTTTCTCCTATGTTATTTTGTAGGAGTTTTACAGGTGGGCATTTTAAATTTAGGTCTGTGATTCTCTCTGAATTCATTTTGGTGAAGGGGGTAAGGTCTGTGTCTAGATTCGTGTTTTTGCATGCAGGTGTCCAGTTGTTCCAGCACCGTTTGTTGAAGAGACTGTCCTTGCTCCATTGTATTGCTTTCGCTCCTTTGTCAAAGAGGAGTTGACTATATTTATGGGGTTTTGGGGTCGTTTTTTAGCTTTCTCCCCCTTTATAAATATAAACTGTCACAAACACTAAAAGGAACAATAGCACAAGAACTCTGGTGTGTTCTGTGGCCCAGAGTTCTCAGTAGGCAACTTGGGGCATCTATTGGATTCTTGGCGAAACCTTTAGAGAGAACCAAACAATGGAGCTGATTTGCATGCTGGAGCCCAAACCAGATCTTTAAAAGATATTTGGATGATAAGGCATCTAGTTCTTTTATGGGGCGTTGGAGGAGACTTTGACCTCAGAAATCACACATTGTGTCTAAGGTACGTTTTCTACTATAGATTTTCAACACTTGCTTGCCCTTTCTTTTTACCTCCTTCGCAACCACTCTGTCCACCCCGAAAAGCTTTTCTAAGCTGTTTTCATTTCTAAGGACTTTGCCCTGTTGTTTATTTTTACTTTTATGACATGGTCTCTGTCCGTTCATTCAGTTATGTTGTATACAACAGATACTTATTCAATGCAAGTTTTAAATTTGTTTCTTTTATCTGAAGCCTAAGAAAATGATGCTTTATTCATGGACTTAGGTAAAGAGATTTCTATGTAGAGAATAGAGCTTTACATGCAAGGATCAGCTTGGTAAGTATTTTGGAGAATATTAATTGTGAAGTATATTGGAAATTTTTAGTTTTAGTTTTATTTTAATAGCTTGCATGACAACATGGCCCTCTCCTTTGATACACATAACCCCAGAAGAAATATTGAATAATCTGTTGCTCAGTTTCATAGTCTTAGAGGCTACAACACTTGTTTTCAAAGAAGGGATAGTGGCTCTATGAAAACCAGTTTCATAAACTAATTAGCCATGTGATTTTAAGCCCTGATATCCTAGCATTCAATGGGACTAATTGATATTTGCCCTTTGGCCCTCTCTCCCACATGACGGGTAAGTAAGAGTCTGCGTGTGTGAAGGGGTACTATTGTTCTTCATTAATACAGGTGATCTCTCCCATCCTGGCCTACCCGGAAGCACATCTGCTTCCGGGCCAGTTTCTCATCTCTCACTGATTCACCTCCCACTTCTCAGCTGTGCGTACTTTCCCAGCTCCCTGTGCCAGGAACTTTATCTTTCACAGCCGCTATTCCTGGCCCTCTTTGAGCCACTCAGATGTCCAAAAGAAAACAAAGAAAATACCCTAACTGTGGTGAAACTGTCCCATTTGGATGCTCCCTCTCCCCTTTCGATAATTCCCTCAAATTGTTCAATTCCTTTTACATCTTGAAAGCTTTATGGAGAGGAGCCAGTGTGTGGAATCAGTGTGGTGTATAGTGTCTCCGCGCAGCGCTCAGTTCCCGGCGGGGTTGATAACGTGCTGTTTCCTGGTGAAAGATGATAACGTCCGTAACTTCTGTCTGCGCTCAGGAGCAACTCTAGTGGCTATTTTGCTTCTGGATTAAGGAAATAGTAGATGTGTGAAACCTCCCTGCTGTTTGGGGTGGGAGTGGGGTGATGGCGGTGGTGTGCGTGTGCGTGTACGTACGCACACGCGTGCACGTGCCCGCAGTGTGGCAAGGTGGCGATGCAGATTATGGATTTTGGATTATAACCTTGTTAAACTGAAAGGTTGATAGCCTTAAAGAAGTCTTCAGGGCGATTAAAAGGCAGATTCTAGGTTTCCCTTCAAAAGGAGTTAGAGTCCCCGGGGACGTCAGTGACTAAGGGGGAAGGGAGGAGAGCTGCAGCTCTGAGATTGGTTGGAACACGGTTCTTGCAGCCTATTCATATGAGGGAGGAAATGAGACAATAGAATTTTTAATGTCAGATTTTCATTTTTATTCATTGTCTTTGCTGAACAGAAGTCTACCAACAATGCATGATTACTAATATATTTTAGTTCACCACTGGTTAGTTTTGCCTTTTTCGTAAACAACCTTTAGACTTGTATTTCTGTACAAGAGTCTGCTTAGTGTGGCCTCGGAGTGGGAGTGACGTGGTGGGAAGGGAAATAGGCCCAATGCGCGTGTAGTTGATCCTCCTGTCTGAGTGTAGGAGGCCAGTGGGCCTTCCTGGCGGGATGGAGGCCTCAGGGCCTTCGACACAGGAAGTCCTCCCTGATTGCTGACAAGCACTCTTCCTGAAGGTGCCCACACCCACTCCTGCAGGGGGTGTGGAGAGGGTCTGCAAGGACAGCGTTCCATTTATTCGCCACCAGCTTTGTTTTTCTATCAGTTTTGGCATGCAAATGAAGCCCAGGTACTGTCATTGTGAAAACTGAATTAGTTTGTTTTCCCTGCCCTTGGATAGAGAGCTTGATGGGTAGCTCGCTTGTCTTATCTGAAGCGGTGAAATTAGGCCTGAGGGGGCTGAGATCGACTGCTAGGCTCTTGTGGGGTGGGTCAGCGTTCTCCTGGGGTCAGCCAGGCACCGAGGTCCTTAATTAGGTTGAATTTGTGTAAATTAGCCACAAACTTTGTCCAAGGGGACAGCGGATGGGAATGGGGACAGGAACTCTTTTCAAACTCCAGGGAAGCTTGAGGGGTGTTGAGAGGCAAGATTAAAAAAAAAAGACAGCCAGTGATGAAAACGGAGTAAAATATTGGTAAAGTATTATCATTTGGTAAGCTTTTTAAATTTTTTTAAGTTTACCCTTTGTGCTGTTCAGCATATAGCTACAAAGTGTTACTGTTTTAAATTGGTCAGAGCTGTGAAGTTGGAGTGAAAGAATTGTCAGTGTTTACATTTCAGTTGCATTTTAATCTGGGAGTAAGAGTTTAAGTCTTCACTGGTTAAGTCCAGCTGTTCTAAAATGCTGACTCTGGTGTTCAGCAGTAATGTGTTGTTCCTTTGAAAATTTGCTGAATTCTTTTGTTAATAAAAAATATAAGGTAGAATTTTAAAAACTAACCTTTTAAAAGCTGACTTGTTACACACACACACACACACACAAGCTGACTGTGTGTTCATTAAATTAAGGGCACCTTTGTCTTTCTCAAAAAAAAAAACAAAACAACCATATATATAAGCATAGCCACCAATGGTATTAAGTGTCCCATTTCAGGGAAACTAGAGTTTAATATTTAGATTGCATGAAGGATGGGCACAGCTAAATGAAATAATACAAATAGCACATTTAGGATATGCATGGTTCTTGTATACCATGTACGGTACTGTTTGAGGGCTCTGGCTTTGTTTGTCCAACAGACCTGGGTTCCGATTCCAGCCCTGCCATCTTACATGTGTGACCATGGCATATTACTGAACCTCTCTTGAGACTCAGTTTCCTAATCTGCAGAATGGGAGAACAATGATGTAGCTCCCTCATTGGATGAGGGAAGATAACGCACATAAAGCACTTAGCCTGGTGGCATATATTGAACACGTAGTATACAACAGTAATAGTACTCAAATTATTGCACTTATCATTAACCCATTCTGAACATTTAGAAATAAACAGCTTAATTATGTTTGAATTTTCTTCTTTAAACATGTGTCCAGTCTTTATTAGGATTTCAGTTGTTAATTTCAATGAGTTTTACACACCTACTCTTTGATCTACAATTTTCTACAGCAGAAAATAGAAAATTGGTAACCTAGAAGAAGCGGTCTTCAGCTAGTTCTGAGAAATATAGTTGATACTAGATAACACTTTAATTTGAGCTTGTTCTGTATAGAATTCACCAGAGGCCAGTCATCCTCCTCAGGGCACATTCAGAAACCCCTGTCTCCCACCTGTGATCAGAAAGTTAGGAGATCTTCCACCGTAGGGCAGAATGGAGGGGAAGCAGGGGCAGGCTGTGTATGAACCACACCTACTTCCCAGAGTGAGAAAATATTACTGTAATAAATGTAGAGGCCTGTCAAAGATATATTAAATCAGCTATGTAAATTCTGAGATGTAAATCATGGTTCTGCTTTTGCCAAAAAGAAACACATAAACCTACTCCTTTCATGTCCAAATAATCTCTCAGTAAATCATACCCCCAAATGTTTCTTTTAATCCTACAAGTCCACACCTGGCACTCCACTTTCCACCCGAGAGAAGAGGTTAGAGCTGATGCAAACTTGGAATGCAGCCTTTTTTTTTTTTTTTTTAATTTATTTATTTGACAGAGCACACAAGCAGGGGGATGGACAGAGCAGGGATCCTGACACGGGGCTCAATCCCAAGACCCCAGGATCATGACCTGAGCCAAAGGCAGATGCTTAACCAACTGAGCCACCCTGGTGCCCCTGGAATGCAGTCTTTAAACCCTCTGATGGTTCATTTGCTTCACACTGGCCTCCTGCTAGTGAGAGGTGGGGATGGAGCAGGTCCACGGCCTCTCTCAGACTTCTGCAGGGCTTATCCCTGGAGGTGACCCTGTTCCATCCCCCAAGAGCCGCACTGAACATACTGGGTCCTACTATGAGGAGCTGTGGTTTGTGGCAAAGACAGGTTCTCGGACATTAATCAAAGACGATTTAAGAAAAAAAATTCAGCCTTGCCTAGATATAAGTTCTTTGTGTAAATCAAAGGCTTGGGATGGGGAACAGGTGTGTGTGTTGCTTTCCAGCACCTCTGTTCTGAACTGAAGTGACAACCAGGGGATGCCTGGCTAATTGCAAGGAGCAACTAGCACGAGTTGTATTGAGTGATTTTGGAGAAAGAACGCAGGCCATTGTGTGGTATGGCCGGATTATCTGATGCCACCTGTGGCACAGCAAGAACGATGCTTACTCTTCCTTTTACTTCTAGAAAGCAGAGTCTATCCCCTAGAGAAAAACCAGAGATGAGACCAAAGGATATGAGTTCAACTGCTTATTAAGGGCATAACTCAAATAGATTTGATAGGATATGATCTTGGGTAAGTTTTTTCTTGGATTAAGCAATATGGATATTCCCAGTTCAAGTTCAGTCTTCATTTATACCTTGACTGTTGTTAACCCTTCTTGCTACTCTCCTTCTAAGAGAGAATCACTTGAGATAAAGTGATGTTTGGACTCAATAATCTTAGCAAGGACCCTGGGCAGTGAGAAGAAAAAAATACAGAGTAGGGCCGCCTCCGTGGCTCAGTGGGTTGAGCGTTCGACTCTTGGGTCTCAGCTCAGATCTTGATCTCAGGGTTGTGAGTTTGAGCCCCACATTGGGCCCTTAAGGGGATCTGTATTTCTGTTCTGTGGTGGAGATCGTACAGCATGTGAAGGGTGCTACATTAAAAAAATAATAATAAAAAAAAATACATAGTACAGAAAAGTCATGGTTACATGTGCAGATTAGTGAGGATGCCAGCGTGGCGGGGGATACTGTGGAGTTAGGGTGGCCACGGCAGAACCGGGCTGCAGAGTCATATCCATAGTGAACAGTTGAGATTGCTGGCAACGTAGGCAGGGTTACGTTTATTGCAAGGGGGTCTTCTGCTTTTTGAATTTTTCAAAGTGGAATTGAACTGTCTTAGATGTGCCTAATAGTTTTGTTTGTGGTTGTAAAAATCAAACTGTAAGATTTGAAAAAAAATGTCTTTAATGTCTAGGGACTAATTCTATATTTTTGTATTTTCAAACTGTTACTGTAAGTGAAGTCCTTGGGTTAGTATATTTATTATTTAGATGTGAGGGGGAAAAAATTCCTGTCCCAGTATGAAACTGCTGAGCATTTGCTTTGAGGGCACTTTAGGGTGTGCTCACTTCCATCTCAGACCGAACCATTTAACTTCCTCAAAAGTCATGTGTGTGGCACAGGGCACAGAACTGTGGTTTCTTTCGATCGGTTAACAGAGAATTATCTGGTGTGAGTACAGTTTCAGACCTTCTTCCTAGGTGGCTGCCGACTGCGAAACCACACTGAGCCCTAGGTTCAGGCTTTAGAAAAGTTATGTTCCTTGCTGCAAGGCCTGGGAAGGTTTCCAACTCCCACACCGTTCTCACAGGGGTTAAATTTCACAAGGTTGGCCCGCGCGAAAGGCAGCATGCCTGTGAATCTTATCCAGATGTCTCGATGGAGCTGCGGCCAGACTTAGAACTAGGTGAAGTCTGCCTTATTTGAGCATTGTGGTAGAACTCAAACTTTGTTACACTCGAAGGATAATCTTTTTTTCCCCCCAAGGGTCTCAATAAAATCATCAGCAACTTTCAATCAAATGTTATTCAGAATTTGAAAACCTTTTCAAAAGTCTGGTGATTTCTAAATGACTGTATCATAGAATGATATTATCACCTAAGTTCATGCAAGTTAATTTTGAGTCTCAGTAGATGTGTTCCTTAAAAGGTGTGAATACATTCATCTCACATAAATTTAGCCCGATTTAAGGTGCACGTAGAGAATATTTTAGTGAATAAAACCCCATTATTAATTGCATGTTGAAGGAAAGGACTTTTTCTGTAGAATGAGCAGGTCTTTTCTAAGGTGTAAATGAAAATGCACACGTGAAAGTCGCTTAAGGGGGTCTGTATTTCCATTCTGTGGTGGTGATCATACTGCCTGTGAA
The DNA here is from genome assembly GCF_017311325.1 of Ursus maritimus. Lineage (NCBI taxonomy): Eukaryota > Metazoa > Chordata > Mammalia > Carnivora > Ursidae > Ursus > Ursus maritimus. The sequence goes on from NW_024423343.1 coordinate 68,767,375, forward strand.
TGGCGCTACGCGTCTTGCAGCTGCTGTTCTAATGCTCCCCATCTTTGTCTCTCAGCAGTCTCTGGTCCCAGCCCACCCCATGGCCCCTCCCAGCCCCAGCACCACCAGCAGTAATAACAACAGCAGCAGCAGTAGCAACTCAGGATGGGACCAGCTGAGCAAAACGAACCTCTACATCCGGGGTCTGCCTCCCAACACCACAGACCAGGACCTGGTGAAGCTGTGTCAGCCGTAAGTAGCTGTTCTTCTCGGTTGTTTTCAGCTGATAGACAGTTCTTTTATCCTTCACCATATTCTAAAGGGGTATCAATTGTCTTATAAGAGACATTTAGTACAAGTGTGAACCGTTTCCAAGTTTTAAGTCCTCGGACACAGCATTAACATCAGCAGAACGCCTGTAGCAAACTACGCTGGAATAGCTTCTCAGTACAGTTTGGCTTTATTGGCATATGAGAAGTAAAATGAGAATTTTTGCAAAATTATGGCTGGATTCTTTTTAGGACTGCTCATTTTTCTTTTTTTTTCTTTTCTTTTTTTTTTTTTTTTTTGCGGTAGCACCTCTGGGGCCCAGTCTGTCCCATAATAAGGAAACTTTAGCTGTTACCGTTTGTTGGAAAGGTAGTTACCGTCTAACTGTATCTTAAATGCGTGTAAGACTCTTAATTTGAGCCAGGAAATAATAATGTGTCTTCACTAGCACCTATAGCTCTGTGGTCGGGGTTGTTCACCCTCCTCTGTTGGGGAATTCTTATTCCCAAAATTCCTATTTCTTTTATTACCGCCACCCTTTCTGAGTCTGGTGAAGAAGCGTGTGCGTGTGCATAGAGTTCCAAAGTAAATATGCATTATATGCTAATGTTGTGGAAGAACAGAATGTAAATATGCTACTTTGCAAATGATGTTAACTCACTAAGTAAGAAAGCACTAATTTAAATCAAGGAGTGGAAAGCACTGCGCGGCGCAGGGGGCATTATGTGAAGACTAATCACTCTGAGCTATAAAAGCCTCCACATAGAACATCTTTCATGTATCCAAAGACAGTAATGGCCCCTTGCAAAAAAAGGAGTTTTACGTAACTGTGGCAGAAAATGTCCACTCGAGAATGTTTCCCAGTCCCTGAAAAATATTCCCATTTCTCAACATCTGATTAATGGCATCTCATTTCTGTTGTCCTGGGTAAAAATACAGATTCATGACTTATTATTTTAAGAAAAAGAATGTTTCAGAACTTGGGCAGTATTTCCAAACCGGAACTAAAAGTAACATCTGGCCTTCCATAAGGAGGTGGCCGTGGTTTTGCTCTGTTTTGTTTTTAGAGAGAAGGGTGGGATGGTGGGTGGTAGCCTTTAGGGTCTGGAGTTCTCCTAAGGCCACCGCTCTTAGCACCCTCCCTGTGCCTTTCCTGGGTTCCCCTTTTGATCAGCACTCTCAGACTTTGACCGAAGCCCTTTGCTTTCAGGGCGGTCCTGTGCTAGGCACTACACCAAAGGCAAGTCTGGCTCTCGGGGTTTGTCATGCGTGGCCAGAGGCAGAGGGAACTTGGCCAGCCAGCTGCGCCTGCCCTCTTGCAGCTGTTCAAGACCACAAATAGGCCTTCTGCTATCTTGTCTGCTCCTGGTCTTTACTGGCGTCGTCTTATGCTTTTGCAGCATAATTACAGGTAGATAGAGTGCCATAAAGTCTCAGGAGCTAAAAATACAACTGTAGGAAACAAAAGAATGGAGCTAACCCTCAGGTGTTTGAGGTATAAGAGATAGGAGAGAGGGTTTCAAAAGACAGATAGTTCCTCAGCTAGTTTTGAATCATGTGAGTTTTAACATCAAGGAGACAGAGTTCAATAACCATAAAGTTATTAATAGAGTAATGCCATGTTCTATGTATCATAAATGTGTACTTGAAAAATTAAACCAGTAATTTTTTTTTTATTATTGAGTGAAATCATATTCCACATGCAGTAGAGAAGAGCATTTTATCACTTTTCCTAGAAAGTTCACCCCTTTTTTTGTCCTCGGTCTCTTTAATGTACGTGGATTATCATAATGTGTTTCACTCTCTTTGCTGTTATCAATAGCAGCGATAAACGTTTGGCACCGTCACTCTTCCCTACTATCGGCAAACCCCAGGTTTGATCCTTAACTCTGAAGACAGTGTTCCTGATCTGTGTAATGCAGAGGCCAGACACACAGCCGTATCTGCTGAATGCTTCATTCTATTTACCACAGAGCCTCTAATGAATACCAGTTTTGACTTGCTGACAATTTTGTGTCTTAGAATGGAGAGAGAGGGAGAGAAAAAAGGGCATTCCTGTTCTGGACTTAATTGTTTCCAATAAAGACTGCTAGTTGGTGACATGGACGTGACTCATCCTATGGGAAAAGTGACTCATCCTACAGCCTAAAAAACCCAGTGGACATAATTAGAGATTTTTTAGAAAAGTCAGTATCAAAACTTCTCAGAAAAGATAGGTGTAAATTCAGAAGTCTAAAAAAGAAAAAAAATGTTTTAGACTTACAAATTTAGCACTACAATTTCAAATTGACCCGATGGAATGAATGGCAGGAGGGGCAATAATTGAAACAAATAACTTGGGTCCCCCCTCCCCGGGCGGGGGGAGCTTGGTTATTTTAGAGGGTCAGCCAACAGAAAGATGGGAAAAGATACCTGAGAATGTTTGTAGTAGTGACCTAGTTCCATTCAAACAATGCACGAGTCTAAGGCAAGCATGATATAAGGGTTGTAAAAACTGGAGAGGAAAGCAAAAAATATTTTTAAAAAGCTATGTTTAGAGTAGAATACTCACATGGTGTGTTAGAAGAAATGGCAGTGAGTGAGAAAGCAGCCTCACCCCGAGTCAGAGAGAGACTCCTGACCCTGGAAGTACAGGTCAGCGTGGTTAAGGTCAGGGGACAGGGCTCTGGCTGGAGGCAACCAGTTGTGTTCCTGGCTGCTGAGGGAGGCTGGTCTGCAACCAGGAGGAGATGTGACAGTGGCTATGGTGGTAAGCTGGTATGGGTTGAGAGTAGAGACATTCTCCAGGAGAATTTAGTAAGAGAAGCGGACCAGCTCCAGGTAACTTCTGAATTGTGGTGTGTGTGCAGGAAATCAGGTTGGAGCCTCATGACCATGGCAGGATGCTGCAACTTTGCTTCTGTTCTGAGAAGTTTTCTGCTCAGAAAGTACATCAGCACAGTTGACGAGCAAGTTTAGGGAATGGAATGATATGGGTAACAGGAAGGATTAATCTCTTACACCGGGACCTCAGACAGCCTTCATTCTCTCCCTTTTCTAAAATCCAGCCAAACAGGTACTTTGCTTGACTTTGGTACCATTTTCTTTCTCTCATTCAAACTTCTCAGGCGAATTTTCTAGACAGATGAGCTGAGGGCTCTTGTTGTTTCCACTTTCTTTGCCACCGTGACCCTTGTCATTTTGCCTTCAAGTTCTCACCTGAAACTGCACTGGCATCTTCCATCTCACGTATTTTATTTGATACTTAACTGTGATGATAGTGTTTCTGATACGTGTTATGCAGAGGCCAGACGTACGGCGCTCTTTGCTCTTCAGATTTCAGTTCTTGGCTCGTTCTCCTCTAGCCTCATTTTCCTGTAGGGCTCTTCCCTACTGTCCCCCATTTTCTACACATTTCCCACTCTCCTCTTTTCACCTCAAATTCAACACTGTCTCCTTCCTTTCCAAACAATGACGTTTCTTAATTTAACTCTCCTCACCTAGAAGCCTTGGAGCAGTGGTTGACTATTTCCCATTACCCTCTTAGTCCCCAAGTCCTGCAGATTCTGTGGCCTTTCTTCTTCCTTCTCACTGCCAGAAGAATTGAATGTTTTCTCTGTCCCTGCCCACATTGTGACAAGTGAGAACGATTTGCTCCTGCTGCTGCCACGTCAGGTGCCTCCCCATTTCCCTTTCTTGATTCTCCAAGGCCAAGACGAAGCTCATGCTGCCTCCTCCATGCTTGGACCACACTAAATTCTCCTAATTTCCTTTTATATGTCACCGCCTCCCAGTCAGCATCTTATTTTCATTCCATTCCATTCTCCAAGTGCTTGTTCCTCTGTTCCGCAGCGTGTCTGTGACAGCATATAGTGCTGACAGGGCATCGTTTTTCTTTTTGCTTTCAGATTTTATTTATTTATTTCTTTAAGTAAACTCTACACCCAGTGTGCGACTTGAACTCATGACCCTGAGATCCAGAGTCTCATGCTTTACCAACTGAATCAGCCAGGCGCCCCGGTGTATCATCTTCGTAGATTTCTCACCTACTTTGTAAGATCGTGGTGGTCAGCGTGGCAAATGTTTGGTACCCTCCAGTTACCAACCACAGTGGTCGGCAAGTACCTAATTCTCAGGAGCCTGTCAAATGGGTCAAATAAGGTTTAAATCTTGAGGTTTTGATTAGGATTAAATCAAGTTATTTGAGGAATGGAGCTGGTCCGCGGCCTAGAACACAGTCATCATTGAACAGATATTAGTCTCCCTTGTGCCCGTGTCTTTGCTCCTCAAAACCCTAACTACTAGAATAAACTTAAATTATATGTAATCCTACATTTAAAACTAAGGGGGGAAAAAACCAGATTCTGATTCTGAAAGCTGGGAAAGCCAGGGAAGTGGGTTATGTTAACACAGCTGCATAACTGCCGGCCTTCTTCGTGGGGCTTTTTTTTTTGCACTTGGAAAAGACTGGTTTCAGCTTCGTAATTTATTGCTTGTCATAATAATGACTATAGCATGTGAAATTTTCCATTGTGTCCAAACTATCCTTTCTGAAGATTTAAAAACAATATTTGTATGCAAGGTCTGGTTCGTCGTTCTTCCTGGTTGCAGCGGGAGCATTTGTGCGTCTCTGTTGGCTGTGGCTGGTAGTGTAGAGGTTGCTGTCGTATTGACATCTCATGAAAAAGTCTAGATAACTCCGTGTATCAGCAACTTACTTTAAAGGAGAAAGAGTCTGTTGACATTAAAATGAGGTATTTCTACTCCTCTTACCTTATATATCCTTCCTCTCGTTTCCAAAACAATCTTGGTCAACCATTTTTTATCCTTTCATTCAGTAGATACCTAATTCATTTCAAAGTGCAATAAAACATGATTTCAGTGTAAATGTGAAATTAAATCTAGCTTACAATATTATAGCCTGTTACTAATTAAAAGGAAATGTTTCTTGAATGTCATCCATTTCCCTGGTTGTAATACCCAATACATTTCATTTCCTGTCCTTTGTTTTCTGTTTTCTGCAAGTCTGTCTTATTCTTTTGAATATAATACAAATCTTAAAAAAGGGGCGAAACGGAAAAACAAGATGGTCAACAGAGGTAGACAGAAACAACCAACCCTAGTGAAGACAGAATAAAGTAAATGTTTTTAATCAGTGCAGTGTTCTGTGAGACATCAGAGGAAGACTGGTAACCTTGACGCCAAGGCATTGGGGTTGCTTTCAGTAGGAGAGGGCATCTTGACTTGGAAGGACAGGGACGATTCCTCGCAGGGTGAAAATAATAGTGTCCTCCAGGCCTCAGAAAGAGCCCAAGTGGTGGAACAGTGCTTGGGTGTTAAAGAAAGCACAGTGAACAATTCTTGGTGGATAGCTGTCGTTCAGCAATTAATAGTTATTTAGCAAGGCTTCTAGGGACCAGAGTGAAGAGTGTGGGTAGAGAGGAAAATGAGGCAGGTTGGGGTATAGGTTGGGGACATAGTGTTGGCACCTTGCATAATAAGCTAAAAAGTTCGGCATTTTTTCTTCAGCTGCAGAAGAGTTAGTGCTTATAGTGGAAGAGAAGCATAGTCCAATGTTTCTTTATTTTCTTCTTCTCAGAATGATAATTCGACCCAAAATAAGAAGGTTGGCATGGAGAAGGAGACTCTCATAGGTGAGAGATGATGCAGCCCTGACCCAGGGCAGTGGTAGGAAGTAGGAAAAGGAGAAGGTGCTGGGACTGCACAAGAGTGTCATGGAGATAGGAACATCGGGACTTGAGCATGATTAAAAATGACTGTAAGGTTTTAGCTCTAAAAATAAAGGGAAAACTTGAGTTGCAGTAGCTGAGAGAGAGCACAGGAAAAAAAAATTAGGGCAACTGTCAGGAAAATGGACAACTTGAAATGATTATGTTCTTTCTCTGTATATCTTTGTTTATCTCTTTAGCTCTAAAATTTCTTTTAGAAATCATTTTTGCTAAAAGTTGTTTCTCCTCAGGCGCCTGGGTGGTTCAGTCGATTAAGTGACTGCCTTCGGCTCAGGTCATGATCCCGAAGTCCCAGAATTGCGTCCCACATCAGCCTCCTTGCTCAGCAGGGAGTCTGCTTCTCCTTCCAGCCCTCCCCTCTCTGGTGCTCTCCCGCGAATGCTCTCTCTTTCTCTCAAATAAATAATAATAATATAAAAAATAAAATCTTAAAAGTTGTTTTTCCTCTTCAAATGAAATAAAATGATCATCCCTGTAATCCAAAATGATTAGACTACTTTCAGGGTAAAGATGAAAAGTGAAGGCAGTCCAACAAGATGAATATTAATGAACGTTTACCCAATTACGAAGTTACCTTCAGTGTTTACTCTGAAAGTAACAATGGGCCTGCTAGGTCTAATATCCTGATCCCAGGTAAATATGAAATCTTCTGCAATTTATGGAAGTTACATGACATGAGAAGGATAAAAGTTCAAAGCAATGATCCTGTGATGAAGTAGGAAAAAATCATTCCACCTGAAAGAGAGCTGGTTCTCACGTCCATATTGAAGAGAGATTGTAGAGCCAGGTGATCCAAGGTCATTCAGGTATTTCCAGATGACCCAGTCCAGGAAGCCTGAACATACCCTGAGTTACTGCATTTTTTAAGAGAAGAAACACACACACACACACACACACACACACACACACACACGTGCTCACTCACTCCACATGGATTCTATACTGAGTATTCAGATAGCTATACAGACATGAAAGACCAGACCAAAGGTTTTATTGCCTCCATGAGGCATCATTCCAAAGTCAGGAGCGTGAATCTTTCAGACCTGAAGCTCTTGATGTAGGGTTCAATTAGAAGCTGATACAAGGAGGTGATCTCTGTTTAAGGTATAATTTACTCTTCAAGTGGTGTCTTCCAAGCAAGTTGAAGTATAGTGTCTTAGCGATGGTGGTGGTGGTGGTTGTGTTTTATTGAACTCACACACACCAAACAATGAAAGACCGACGGGCCATATTTTTCTTTGGTATTGACTATCTCAGATAATTGAGATGTGGACATGTGGAGCTGTATTGTATTCCAAACCCATCTGAATTTTTAGGTTTTTTTAAATTGTATTTTATAAGACTACTGAAAACTGTATGTAGCAAATTTTTATTTCTCAGATTCCTTTGAAAGACCGGGAAAGAGAAGGATGTCAACAGAAACAAAGAGTAGTAGAAAGATACTTGTTCTCTCATTAAGTGTGTCTTTAAAAAAAAAAAAAAATTCCTTTATTGACTGGCATACCTTAAAAAAAAACCTTCCCCAAAAGTGAAGTTGAGGTATGCTGAGTTTTCTACAGTTAATCATGGGAAATGCATGTCACTTTTGTTTTTATTACTATTATATAGCTTCTTGCGCAGGTACAAATTTTGTTTATATTATGAATAACAGGATTAGTTTTAATAAAGTTTGAAATGTTTTTGTTTTATAAAGCAGCTGATTTTTAGCCTCTTGAGTGTTCTTTCTTGATCTAGAAGATTCTTAAAATACTAATACCAATAGTTTCTGGGACTTGGCTTTTTCTATTATTGCAGTGTAGTAGGACGCCACATAATAAATAACTCAGTGAGGGTTTAGACCGAGGAACTTGGGCATTTTGGTGAAAAGTGTTGTCTAAGACATGAAGTTTCCAGACTGTCTCATCCTTTTAAAAAGGCATCCCAATCGACTGAGTCCAAATGCTGCATTACTAATTGTAACTTAAGTCTCTCTTAATGGACAATATTCCAGTAAGGTTCTATGCTCAAAGAGCAAAACATGATGTATTGGAGACTAAGCCAGATTTCATATTTGTGATTTTTGTGTTTTTTTCTAAAAACAGAAGTCAAAACCAATTTGAGAGTTTAAGACCAACAGTGTATTTAACTGCATCTTTTCCTTATTCATCTCTTGACTGTGCCATAAAGAACCATTTTCTTGTTCATGTTAATTGTTTCATTTCCCTTCATGGTAAGAAAGAATTCTGGCCTGCACAGTAGATCTTTGACATGCCAACATATAGTCTGAAGACTTTTGGAAATCCCAGAATTTCACAAAAGTAATTTCAGCATCAAAAAAAAAAAAAAAAATCCACACAAATACCTACTTTCCAGTAGAGAGCCATCTCTTTCTTAGACCTCTCTCAGCCCTTCCTTCACTTTGGTCATTAGAACGACCAGTTGGTTTTTATTAGGTGGTGGACAGTTTTTGAAAATCGCACTATTTAATGCCTTCTTGAGAGTTACTGCTACACAATTAGAACAAAAAGCGTCTTGAAATATGGACTGTGGGCGATGGGCTACCTGACTCACGTGCCCCTGCCTAATCCCTCCACGATGCAAATATAAGCTGCAGCCACATTAAACTCATTACAGGTAAGAGACGTCTAGTGTCCTTGTCATGAGTGCATGAAACTGCACATATTCATCGTTGCCAATATTTGATATTTTGGCAGAAAATCTCAGTGATGTCTGTTTTCTGATTTATCCTCCGTGTAGTATCGGCTGGTAAGCATGCGTATTTAGAGGTTTAACCAATCCTCCTTATTGTCAGTCGACACTTTTCTTTAGGATTCCTTTTTGTTTTTCCCACATGTTATTCAGAGCCATTCTCCCCTGTCTTGCCCAAGTTATACACAAGCTGTTGGCACACCGATGTTAATACTAGCTTAGCAGAATCTAATTGGGAAGCCAGCACTGAAGACAATGGCTGTAACCACAAGAATTTTTAAGAGCAACCACTCTTTCTCTCTGTGAGCAGACGGGATTTAGTATATGTTCATGCCATTTTCCAGTATAGGAACCTTAGATTTCTGTAGCAGCAGGCTGGGGCTGTTTAACCATCATATGAAAGGGAAGGCAGTGTCATCGGGAATAAAAGCCTTTAAAATCTTGATTTGGCCTTTGTGCTTGGTTAGACTTAGAATTTCTTTATTGGGTTACCACGGACCTTAGAAATTTGCAGCCTCTTTCTACACCTTTCCGCATCTTCATTTCATAATAAATGTATGTGAGAAATAAACCCTGTATAATGTGTGAACACCTGTGTAATGCTAGCAGCTCACCCTTGTCAGGGGCTGACCGTGTGCCAGTATTTCTGTCAAGTAGTTTCCTTACTTAATTCTAAGAACAGCTTTCTGAGCAGTAGTACTACCCTAGTTTTAAAGGTGAAGTTGAGAGAGGGCTCTTTCCCTAATGACTCAGGGAAACACAGCTGGTGATGGTGGAGGCGGGACTTGCACTCCGACGGTCTGACTCCAGAGACCATCCTCTGAACCCCTGTGTGTTCTCCCTCCCAAATACACTCCGAATGCCAGCTCGTCACCTCCAGCCTCCCCTCGCCAGCATCCATGCTCCTCTGTTGACTGCAAGATACAAGAAGACTCATTTCTCCAGAACCCTCGAAGAGACACACAGCTGTGATCGTCGTAATAAGATTTTGTTAGAAAAATCAGCTTTCCTTAAGTCCACTTGAATAGCCAACAGGATCAAAGTTCAAAGTAAAGGCAGGAGGATGGAGGAGGAACTCGTTTTTCTTGACATCTAACAGAGTAATCTGTTTTCACGTAGCTGGCTCTACAAAGCTCAGCTCCCGGCTAGCTGAAGCACGTGCGGCTCCGCAGGGGCGCACAGCACCGAGAGGGCACCTGACGTGTCATCTGCTTGGTGCCTGGGGTTAGTGCATATACAGAAAGAAACATTCTTTTAGGGATCACTGTCTGACAAACTCAAACAACATTGCTTTAGAAAATAATGGGCTCAACATAGCATTATAGTTTGCCGTTAGTATAAATCTCATTGAAACATAAGACCAAGCCACTTCTGCGGAGAAATTAAACAGAAGTGAGTGGGGAATTCCATTCTTTATTAAGTATTATGCCTTTGATTTTGCTAGGTACTGCCCCAGACACATTTCTGGCCCTCCAGGAAGTTCTTGTCTTAACATAGAAAATAAACTTCACACATCATGTAGGCCGGAATGTGATGTGTCATGGGAGAGATACGAAGGTGCTACAGAAATTACAAAATAGGGAGTGATTGCGTGTGATTGGGGGGCATCAGGGAAAGCTTGGCATTTGAGTAAGTCTTCAGGGTGGAATGAGCAGCTCCAGCTCAGATACAAAGCCAGGACTCGCCTGGCCGCCTGCCCTGTCTTCATAAGACCATACCATGGGGGATTTTAATGCCAGAGGAGGGCTTATACTTCACTGGGAAGGTAGATGATACATAGTGCTTCAGGATTTGCCCTTGATGGAATGTGAAAAAAGGAGTGGGTCCAAAGAGGAAGATGGTTCAAAGATGAGTGTAAGATTTTGAGTCTAGGAAACTGGGAGTTTGGTACCATTGCAGACAAGGGGATCAGGAGGAAGAACTTATTTTTATTCTTCCCCGGAAATTCTCATCCCCTCTTAGAAAACTTTTCAAATTGAGTGCCTGTTTGCTTTATGAGTTTGTGTGCTTTTGGTGTGGTTATTAAATGGAAAGAAATAGTGCATCAATTCCAGACTAGTGAATCTTCAGTGTAGAAGACAGGTTAGCGATTAAACATGTATATTCACCAGTGGGATTGTGCATATGAGAAACTTGCGGTCAATACAACCCTCGTGGTCAACAATAGTAAGATCTATGTATTCCTCCAACATGTAATTATTTTCTTAAATTTTTATAGTTCGGTATTTGGGGCTTAAAACTTTTTAAAAGGTCGCTTTTTGTTTGATAAAGTGCTTTGCAACTCCCTCAATAGGATCGTGTGGTTTCATATTGGAGACTTTTGAGAAGAGATTTTGTGAGAGAGATGTGGGACTGAGTGGGAGGAGAAGAGGCTGAGCTTCCCTAAATGGGGTATCTAGAATTAGTGAGGAAGTACACTCATAACACAAACAAACCTGACCAAGTTCATGGCTCTACCCGGGGACGTGGGCTCTTTCTCCTGGTTCTGCACTCGCTGACCTGGTTGTCCCAGGTTTCAGCTTATCTAAATTGCCTGTGGGGCCCGGTCACTTGTCTTCTTTATTTTCTCTTTGTGCCATGGCTTTTTCCTCCCTCTATTAAATGTCACATATCGATGAGGGAACCTTAATGAAAAGCCAGCCTTTTTTTGAGTATCCATGCTTACGTGCATAGTTCAAGATCTCCGACTTTGCAAAGGCCAGTTTTTGATAGCATCAGAGCTGTTTCTTTAACGATGAAACAAAGACTCAGTCATTTGTGATCCTAGAAGCAAGTTAGGCTGCCAGCCCATTTGGACAAGAGCACGGATCCTTTCGAGGGTTTTTTTCCGAAATGTTTCATTGTCACCCTTAAATCTAAGCCATGAATTATGAAAATATTATTGTTATTGCCCCTTTATAGGCATAGCCTTTGCTCCAATACTTAATCTACTTAAATGGCCCTGTGTAGTCGTTTTTACTTAGCAGGATAGATAACATTTTGTTTCTTCAATTTTTCCTACTATGCCTTTATTCATTATCTTTTTTTTGTTTGATACCATGCAATTAGCTGTTAAAAAGCCATGTAATTTTGACTCAGATTTTTGAAACAAAAGAATTTGAGCATTTATTTAATTAAAAAGTTTATTGCATTTTTTTTTCATCTCCAGTCTTAATCACAGAACTTTACATCTCTTCTAGTCAGATGGCTGTTAACGAGGAACGCTCACCAGAATTAAAAGTGCGTGGCCATTCGGGCCCTTCAGTAGATTCTGAGTCAGAAGATTCAGAGAAATGGATACGGAGAGCGGCAGTGGTAACATACAGTTGTACGAAAGAGCACACAGGCTCTGGAGCCTTCCACCTGGCTCGGCTACTTCCTTAGGCAAATTTCTCAACCGCTCTGTGCCGTAGCTTCCTCACCTGTAAAATGAGGATACTGAGAGTACCTACAAGACAAGGGTCTTGCGGGGACTAAATGGGTTAATGTGTGTGGAATGCTCAGAACATTTCCTGGCACGTATTAACGTTACTGCTATCATTATGTATTTTTTTAAGCCTCCCAGAAGTTTCTGATGTTCAGTTCCAGTTAAGAGCTTCTGATTTAGTCCCTTCAAATTAAAATTGACAAAACTCAGAGAAGGCTCAGAGAAGATTAAGTGACCTTCTTTGAGTCTAAATTAAGCGGTGGCAGTCCTAGGAGTAGATCCCATTGTCTCTTGGAACACCCCCTCCCCACCCTGATTTGCCTCCGTTCGTAGTGAATATAAACTCTACCTCAACTCTGCCCTTACTCATGAGTAGGAAATATCCGTACTTCAGTTTCCTGCCAAAGAACTTAACTTTAACCTCTCCACTGCCGCCTCTGGTCAAAAGCTGTTGGAAGAAATTGGGTTTATGAAGAATGGCCTGAAGAATCTGTAGTTCTTTTGTTCATCACAGAGCTTCCCAGCCTTGTCATGGCACACACAGAAAACGGTAATGTCTGTATTCGATTATGTTAGTATTAGATCAGATTCAGGTCTCATCAATTGGTGAGGCCGCTCAGTGTTGAAATGATAGGCCCTACCCAGTCTCCAAGGGGTTGGTGGGTCAGTATCTCCACGTCCGTAGTAGAACTACCCCAGCAGGGGGAGTGTAGACATTGTTTTAGTAGGAAAACCCGTAGTGAAATGAAATCTTCAATACAATCTTTAACAGTAAAAATATTTCAAACTAAAGGGGTTTTTTTTTTAGTATATATTTTATAAATACAAAGTTGCAGCATTTTAAAAATGACCAGGGAGGGGGCACCTGTGTGGCACAGTCTGTTAAGCTGCTGGCTCTTGGTTTCGGCTCAGGTCATGATCTCAGGGTCCTGATCTCGAGCCCCACGTCGGGCTCTGTGCTCAACCTGGAGTCCACTTAGGACTCTCTCTCCCTCTACTTCTACCCCTCTCCCCTGTGTGCACTCTCTCGCTCTCTCAAATAAATACATAAATCTTAGAAGAAAAAAAAAAATAGACCAGGGAGTAGAGTGGGACAGTTTTGATGAGCTCAGACATTTGAGATCGGGACTTCTGGATGACACTTCCAGAACAGCATCAGCAGCTTCACGTATCTCATTTATTTCTGCTCCACGTTCGTTGTACAGCATTTGGGGAAATGCTTATTTATATCCATAAGTAGTTGCAAAGGTGACAGTTTTTTCACAGTGCATTTGGTCTTCTTAGTACCTTCTTGAATTAATGTGATCCAGACGCTTGGGAGAAACAGAAATGTTTTATTTTGACATTGAATCCCTAATAATACAGCTGCTCAAATGCCTCATGATAGACCCAGAAGTCCAGCCAGGAGCACGTAACCCTTACAGTCAGTACCAGCCTTAATGAAGTCCCTTTGTCATGAGTCACCGTGGTAGGCAGCTTATGATTGAACGACTGGCTATAAGATCGTGGTGAGGGTGGGCGCCGACTTGTTGTACCTGCTCTTGGTTTGTCATTTGTTTGAGCATTGACGCGTGTGTAGGTCGTTTGTCCAATTTTATATGAATGGGCATGCGCCAACTTGAATCTCCAGAACGCCAACGCAGAGTTACAACTTTCCTAATCGGTGACTCATTTTTAAGAAGTTGAAATGTACACAGAGAGATGGCCGGAGACACATTTGCCCAGCGTCGGCATTTGAAGTGACTCAGTAGGAAGGTCGTCATTGTGTTAATGTTGTGCCGCGGGTTTGCTTGCCCTTCCTGTTGGTATTTTATTTCAAAACTAAGAGATAGAATTCAGGCAGAAAATGGTGGAACTTCTAAAGCATCTCTTCAAGAGCCTGACTTGATAACCGCTCTCCTGGGGAGTGTGGATTTTTACCCCTGGATGCAGCAAGGTCGGCAAGAATCAGAGTACAGGAACCACGTAGCTGTTTGCCCTTGTAGAATTCCTCCCTGGGCCCCGGGTGGTCATCTGACATACTGCACCTGCGGTGGCCCTCAGGGAGGACCCCCAGGAGGAAGTTCCTTCTGGCCTTCAAGCTGGGACAGATGAACTTCTCCTAGCTCTGGGCTTGCTTTTATGCTGCTTGAACATTCAGTTTCATAATTTCCTTCTTAATTTTGACGACTAGGAAGTTGTGAGCCAGATTTGTGTCCCCTGTTGGCAGCTGGCAAGAGCTCACTTTCTAACTCGCCTCTCTGTGTAACCTCGACTCCTGGGTTTATTTTCCCTTCACCTTGAACTCTCCATATCCATTTCTGTCTTGGGCTGTTGCGTATATTTTTGCCAGCAGTCTCAAACTTTTTGGGAGAGAGGCAGAAATAAATGCTTCTCGTGCTCTCTCTTTGACTACCCCTTTTAAAATCACAGCATGTGGAATGTTGCTTGGTCTTCTTTTGTCAAGTTTGTACAGCAATCATTCTTGTCAAAGTGGCTCACCGGAGGCTGCTGTTATTTTAAAATATCTAATGGTATTTCCATTGTAAAGGAAAATCTACTCCCCTCTCTTCTTGCCCCTATAAAGACAGAAGTGAATGCACCACTGTTCCTCGACTGTCAAATACGAAAATCAGCAAATATGTGGAATCATGATTTCCAGCAACCCGTAGCTTGTTTGACGTCTTTTGTAAAAGGAAGTTGGTTTTTGTTTTGTTTGTTTGTTTTTGTGTTTCTTTAATGTACCTTCCTTATACCCATTCTCACTTGGAATCCACTTGAATTAATTGTCTTGAATTCATTGTCCCTCTTTTTTAGTGTTTGAAGACTGGAAACATTGAGTAATTTGCTTGGATATGTGTTTTAGCTGTCGGAGTTTATTTCACTGGCTTTTTGGTGGCTTTATAAATCACAATTTAAAATATTTGGTTCTAGCGTCTAAACCTCCTGTGGGCTATGCATCTGTTTTATTCTTTATCTACTATGAGTTACTGATAAGTTTCCAGATTTGAGCTTGAAGGAACATTCTTCTTCTGGAAGTAGGTCATCATAATCGAGTTTCTGCGAGTTTCCTCTCCTTCTTTCCTCTGCATTCCTTTCTGTTTGGCTCTCTGTTCTAACAGTACCAGCCTTTACTGAGCTTGCGTGCACAGCAATACAGTTAGACCAACATTCCCTCTGTGGGTCCAACACTCAACACATGTCCAGGAGGAAGAATTTTAATACCACATTGACGAGAAACGAGGAGGTGACACTTTATAAATGATCTCAGACAGCAGCAAATTAGGCAACCCTCAGTTCTCCCCTTGTATCGCTGTTAACTTCTAAACCTCCCTAGCAACACAGTCTTACGAGTGTTGCTGTCACACGGACACAGTTGCAGGATGTATCACAATCTGAGCCTGTCTTTTCATGTCATGGATCCATATGAGCCGTGAAGATAAACATCTCTGGGTGTGTGCCTATAATCTGCATACCCTGCTGCTTCCCACATCTGCACAAAATGTACAGGTAGGCCCTGTCTCCAAAGACAGGTAAAGTCATGTGCCCTAGCTTATTGACCCCAAGTGGCTTTGTTTACTTTACCTGTCATTCATCGGTTTTGCGAAGGCTACAAGATCCTGTATCATCTGCTGCTGCTCCCCCGTATGTCTCTGACCTGGTCTCCCCTTACTCTCTACTTCTTCACTCCAGCCATGCAGGACTCCTGGGTGTTTCTCCAGCCCACCAGGCCTGCTTTGCCTTCTAGCCCTGCGTCGCTTTTTCCTCCCCGATCCTCCGGACTCACTCCCTCACCTCCTTCAAAGGTTTGCTCAGATGTCACCTTCTCAACGAGCCGACCTCGGCCACCTTTTTAAAAACTGTAATCTATCTCCACTTGACCTTGGTATTCTTAATTTCAGTCCCCCGTTTTTCCTTGTGTTATTTAATTGTCATAATGCTACCCTCTAATATACTGTGTAATTTGCTTACTTTTGCTTATTTATTATAAGTGAGTATCCGTAAATGAGTGAATAAGATGCTTCTTTATATGGCCCAAAGGCCAGAATATGAGCCCAAATCTCTAATTGGAGAAGCATTCTTTTCTTGATAGACAAACTTGGGACCTATTTCTGAGGTGCATATTTCACACACATGCACACGCACGTGCACGCACACACACACACACACACACACACACACACTCTCTCTCTCTCTCTCACTGAGATGAGTAGCTCATACATCAGTGAATCTGGGTTACTCAGTGCCGGAAAAAGACATAGTGGAAATGAAGGCTTTAGAATTTGCCACAGGGACAAACTTTATACTCCCCCAGGATATGTATTTTTTCTCTCTTACCCTGTTTTTCTCATCTATTTATTATTATCTTATTATGTGTATTTCTGTAACACACCAGATAGTTTTTGTAATAAGGCAGGCTACAGATGAATAAATCTAAAGAGAAATGGTAAATAAATCACCAACCACTGTAAGCCTCAGCTCGTCATTGGTAACATCAGCAAATTGAACTGAGATAAGGAATAAACAAGTAAGTGGCACCGAACCGCCTCGTTTCCTCTTCCCTGTCAGAATTGCTAATAAATTGATGAGAACATTCTTTCCTGCTAGGCCTGGCTGGCCTCAGAGTCCTTCCCTACACAACATAACTGTCAGAGTTGGCATGTGAGATGAGGGCTATTTAAAACCCGTGGCAGATTCCTTTCAGCCCTGTGGTGTAAGAGAGGCAGAATTATAGGGTTCCTTTTTGTCTTATTGGGGACCTAGAACTTTGCTTGCTTCCGTGTTTTTTTGTGGGGTTTTTTTGTTGTTGTTTTTCTTTTTTTATATTTAGTATGTCTGCATAAAATGCATTAACAAACCAGGGATCTGTATCTCCAAGTAATCAGTAACGGGGCTGTCTTCAGTTTAGTCAAGAAATAGGTTAATGTATCAAATTTTCTGACTGTGGAGTTTTGCCTTATATGTTTTATATGTCAATTTTCAAAGCAATAGGATACAAGGAAATAATTTTTCTGCCATGATTCAGGTTACACTTCACACTTGCATTTCAGAGTCGTCATTAGGGCCGATTACCATCGAACCATGTTCGCGTTGAAGAGCTACTTACGATAGATTTCTTGTCAATCAAGTGCTTGATCTCCAGGTCGTTTGCTGTATTTGATCAGCACTGGTGACAGTCGTTAGAGAAGCTCTCGGGCTCAACCACTGATGACAAGTGGGGCACTTGAAACAATTGACCTTAGTCAGTGAGCCATTTCCTTCCTGCCTCATTTTCCCTTTGTCCTGTCTTCCTTGCCTTTGATTTTTACCTTCATTTTATCTGGTAGGGTATGCCTTTTTATGACCTACCTTTACGTCCTTTCAACAGCAGGACAGCTTGCACATACATGCACAGATATGCACACATATGGACACACACACGTGTACACAGCTGCTTATTGGTCTGAATGTATAGGTAGATGGATAAATGTCATAGTCACTTTAATAAGTAAAATAATGAGAAACATCAACTAGACATCTTTTCATTCCTGTGGTAAAGAAGGTATTTTGAATGAGATACCTTTCAAAATGTCTTTAGGGACCATTTGGAGTGTCAAGTGCATACACTCCCCCCTCCTTGAGAAAAAAAAAACAAAACATATCCAGTATGGTTTGGGACGGATTTATTTAATAATCTCCTTTCACGTTGTCTTTGAAGTACAATAGATAGCATTCTTTAATTGGATCACAATGAGAAAAACTTGTTTCGGGTAATAAAATTCTTGATAATGACCGTGCAGGCTATTCTAGAGTGGTCAAAGTTCAGAAATATTGCCCCTGACCATTCTCCATGCAACGGACAATGTCTGATTTGTTACCCTTTATTTTAGCCTCCTTTCTCAAGCACGAACACTAAATTAAGACTAAGATCATGGGAAAGCACTTTGTAAGTATAAGAAGTCTCTTCAAATAGAAAATCAGGGATATCAGAGCCTCTCTTGCTGTGCTGCAAGGCTAGATTTGAGATAAACTCCTCAGTTTAGAAGTGTTACGATTCCTGTGATAATCATATATTGTTAGAGATCAGCAAAACTATAACTCTCAAAATCGTGCCTTCTAAGGATGGAAGTGGTGGCCAGGCGGACCTTTGAGTTGCTTTTGGCCGTAGTATTCAGGCAGGGTTGGTTACTCATATACCTACTTGATGACTTCCGGCGAGGAAACTGCTTAGTCGTTCTGCCGTCTTGTGTTTGCCGCCATTCTAGAACAAAGAATTGTCAGTTCACAGTCTTCCTTGGTTTCTTGCATCAGTGAAATCCATTTTTGTGACCGTCCTCTTTCATCACTGGGTATTACTTGGTTACTATCAGTGGGATTAAAAATAAGGTAAAAAATGATGTTTAAGCACAGCATGGTGTTAGACCCATTATATGAAAAAGTATTGTTCAAGGATGTTGTGTTTTGTAGGGTTGCGTTCACTTTGGTGGTTACACGGTTTGAAATGTCTTGTGAGCAATATGCTGGGTTGTTTTTATTGAAACTAAACCATTTGGATTATTTTAGCTACAGAGACTAGAATATCGCAGTGTTTTAAGCATTTGCTGGCCCTTAGAAAGGAAAAGACGTCCATGGTTCCACCTCTGCGTTAATACTAACAATGATTTATGCTTTTATCTAAAAGTCGTTCATTCTTTCTCTGATAATCATTTCTTACGTGATGTCAGTTCAAGTACAAAGGCTCATTTTCTGACAATGGTTTTGCACTTCTTTTTTTCCACGGGTAATAAGAAAGGATCTCTTTTTTCATAGTACTTCTGGAAAAGCAAACAAGGAATTTTCTTTTGTAGCCATTCTTTTGCAGAGTTAGCTGTTTTTCTAAAAAGGAACTTTTGCATAATAATTACATGTAGTTTAAATAGATTAAGGAACCCAAATGAAAACTAAAAGTTCTCTGTGGTGGTATTTTGGAAGCTTTAAGAAATTTTGTTCAGAATTTTGTAGTGTTCAGAGGATTTTGTAATTGGACACAAGACCACTAAGCTCTGTTTTTGGTTCTTCCACTGCATTGTATTACCTTTGAAGTCTTAACTTTTAAGAATGGCTTAAAACAAATGAAAGGCTTAGTCATAGCCTTCCTTATTGAGAGAGTTCATGTGTAGCAGCTCTTGCTTGCTGCCTGTTTCACTCAAACCCCATTTCTGTGTTGGTTCATATATCTTTAGTTAGGAGTAAAGGATAGAGATTGGAAGCTCAAGCCAGTTTATGACATGGTAACTCAGGTCAGACTAGGTTAAATTTAGAAATAGATATAAACGAGATTTGGATATTTTCTGTGATTTGTCTATATTTTAAGGATATGATATTCTTATTTTATATAATTTTGATAAACAAATTCTCTGTTTAGGAAATCAAGAAAATGGGTTATTATTCCAAGGAAGGAGGTTGTCCCACATTCAACACTGGGAAGGTCCCCCTGGCTGCTTCACATTTTGATTGGTTGGTGACTGTGTCCTATCAGAAGTTAAATATTTTCATTTAAATTTTATTTAAAATTTTTGTTTAAATTTAATTTAAAATATTTAAATTTTTTAAAGGTTTTATTTATTTATTTGACAGAGAGAGATAGTCAGTGAGAGAGGGAACACAAGCAGGTGGAGTGAGAGAGGAAGAAGCAGGCTCCCAGCGGAGGAGCCTGATGTGGGGCTTGATCCCAGAATGCCGGGATCACGCCCTAGGCCGAAGGCAGACGTTTAAGGACTGAGCCACCCAGGCGCCCCTTATTTAAATTTTATTTACAATTTTTATTTAAATATTTGTGTTCACATCTGGGCTGGCATATCTGAGTTACAAAGTACACTCTGATGGTGAATAATATTGTAGCCCATCTCTGATAAGAATTGTAAAGACCCCATACCAAGAGAGGTCAAGAGCTGAAGCTCTAATTAAATGTTGTTGTTGTTGATTTTGTTGTTGTTGTTTTTAAATGGGCAGGCATGGGAAATGTTCCATGGTCGAGGAGACCCTGGAGACTAGAGAAAGCTTCCCCGATTGGGAGAAAATGTGTTTCTCAAGTAATTCCGCAAATATGTATTGAGAGTGCTTACTATGCTAAGTTCTGGGAAATCCAGGGTGAGGTTAATACCACAGACCCTCTCTCTGAGCAGTCACTGTCTGCTTAGGATACTAATTATGACAGCATGCTTGCCACAGCCTGGAATGCTAAAGTGATGTCCACCCTTCTGAAGCTTTTACACACAGCTTTCTAAGGGAAGAGTATTCCTACCACTCACCATCCCCTTCTAGATTGACAGCCAACATATTTTAACAGTTAGACGCTAACCAGTTGGAACAGACACTGGCAACTTGATTTATTCCCATTCTGCCCACCCATTGGGCATTTCCCTAATTTTGTAGGGGGATTTAAAGGAATACAGTTTACCTGGTCTGTCTTCTCAAAGAATAAAAGCATGTGATTTGGAGTCTGTTTAGAAATGGAAGACCTGATTTCAGGCCCTGGACCTACCAGTTACTAACAAAGGTGGGTTACAAAGCCCACCCTAGGAACACACTAAGTATTTACGTTTCATTTTCTTCATCGTTAATATGGACTGTGTGTTGTGTTGTTTGGACTGTGACTTCCTAAGTTCTGCTTCAGGCTTTCTCAGGAGCGAGCAGTTCCAGGTCTCCCTTGAGAATTCCCCCATGCCCCCTTACTGTTAGCCTCTCCATAAGGCTACCCTTCCTGCTGGGAAATGTTGATAACTCACTCTTTCCTCCCTCTCCCATATTTTCAGCTGCTTTTTATAAACTGATTATTTCTGGTGTGACAGTGTCTGGTATAGTCCTCTTCTGAGCCGCTTGCTCTCTGATGGTTTTGTCTGCCAGACTATAGGACCTAAATGCCCTACAGGTTACTCACCTTAGCATTGTGGGTTTTTCAGTGGAAAGAAAAAGGATTCTACTTTCTGTGTCATTCTGCCAAAATTACTGTGTAATCTTGGACAAATTTGCCTGAAACTTAGTCTCCTTTTTTTTATAAAATAGGGATAGAATACAAAAGTCGCAAGGTTATTTTTAGGAGAGATAGAGACATATCCTAGCTGTCGCATAAACCACCTAACCCGTGGACACTCAGAGAAGGCGGTTTCTATTCATATGACTATTGTCGTCATACTTTAAGTTAAGGATTAAGGATGCATCACCTGTCCCATCTGGGAATCCTTGTATACTCGGCTCAGTTTCATAAACTTACATCCTCTCTAGTCTAGCATCTAGAATGAGTGCTCGCATACAGTAAGCACTCAGCAAATAACTGAAATGTCCTTGTTGTGAAAGTTGTTTGCCATCCCCTTTGCCTCTTGCCATGCCCATGCCTCTTGAAAATTAAATTCTGATCTCTTCCTTTTGAATAGCGTATATTTGCATTTTCACAGAACACATTAGTGTTCCCATATATCATTAGAGTCATCAATTAAAATGCTCATCAAGGGGCTCCTGGGTGGCTCAGTCAGTTAAGCGCTGGACTCTTGATTTTGGCTCAGTCTTGATCTCAGGTCATGAGAGCCCCACGTCAGGCTCTCTGCTCAGAGGGGAGTCTGCTGCTCTCCCTCTTCCTCTCCCTCGGCCCCTCCCCCGGCTCACACACACCCACTCTATACTCTCTCTCTCTAAAGATAAATAAAATCTTTTAAAAATAAAATAAAATGCTCATCAAGGCAGGCAAAACATCCTAGATGTGGAAAGGAGTATAAAAGTGTATTTGCCCATGTTCTGTCTCTGAGTAGGGCTTTGGAAGTATTTCAGAAAGGTAAGTGTTTGATTGTAACTTTAAAATTTGTGGAGAATGAACTGTTGCCTTTTGGTAATACCTACTGCCCCACGCAGTATTACTGCTTACCAGTTACCTATTTACCCTACTTTACTAGCTGTTGTGAGGACCATGTGAGTAATTAGTTATTAAAATAACAAATAGGTCAATTTTATTGATTTCATGTTGACTTTTTAAAAATACAACATTCAGGTTTAAAAAAAGAAGAAGAAAATGTTCATTCAAATGGTAACTTAATTCCAAGTTGTTCAAAGCACTTGGCCAACAAAGGATAGAATAGGAAATAAAACATACACTGGCAAGTCCTATGGTATTGTTTTTAACATCAGTCTTATTTCAGTCAGTAAATCCAGTTTCTTGCATTCTTGAACTTTGAAAAGATGCTATATAAAGAATTTGTTGAATTAATAACACACAAGAAAATTAGAATAGATACACCGTGGTCTCATCTGTAGCATGAATAATTTTTAGGTTCCAGAAAGGGGCTTAGTTGTCATTATTCTCCTGTTTCAAAGCAAAAACTGTAAGATCGTATTTTACCATTGCAGATGCCTCACAAGATGCCCATCTTACATCATCCAAACTCCTATTTTCTCTGGTCGATTATTACATTTTACCGCAGGTGAACTCATAGCAGAGGTCACAATTTCCTATAATGGTAATAATACACATTAATATCACTGTGTGATAGCCAGTAACACAGCCCTTAATTAGAACCAGTAATCCGATAGGTTTACTAATGAAACTGGAGGCCCCGTAGAACTCATTCCATTTCCACATGCAGACCTAGGACAGACCCTGCTATGAGTCAGCTACAGCAAGACAACAGAATGCGGCTGATGCTACAGTGCTAACATCGGTTTGTCATTTTATTGTGGATTTTACGTTTCGTCTTTCTTAGTTTTATGACATTCAGAGAGAATCTCTGAAATGCTAAACAGCCATTTTTGAAAATACAAGTAATGGACACTTTTGATTTTACTTTAAGAATATTCACTGCAGGGGGCCTGGGTGGCTCAGTCAGTTAAGCATCTGTGTTTGGCTCCGGTCTTGATCCCAGGGTCTGAGGATTGAGCCCTGCATTGGGCTCCCTGCTCAGCGGCGGTCTGCTTCTTCCTCTCCCTCTGCTCCTCCCTCCTCTTATGTGCTCTCTTTCTCTCAAATATATAAATAAAATCTTAAAAAAAAAAAAAAAAAGAGTATTTACTGGAAATCAGGGTCTGCCTTGCCGAAGATTGCATAGAAAGGGGAATCCTAACTGAGAGCTGTGCAGTCCTTCTTTGGATAAACTGTTTGACTGAAGTGAGAGCATTTTTAACCCAAGCGGTAGCCTTCTGATCTGGGGCCATAATGACAAAGTCGTGATCATTATTTGGTTTCATCAGTAAGTTTCTGTGAGGTGTGTTGCATGCCATGATGGCTTCTTAGGTCCCTTATTCCAGTTCTTAGGAGACAATCACTTTTTCATACATCACTTAAAGAGTCCTAGTTTGGCTTGTTTTGGGGCGATGACAATGTAAAATTTTTCCTAAAAAAAAAAAAAATCCCTTCTTTACTGCTAACTTGATAAATGCCTCTTAATGTCTCTAACACGAACAAATGATGTGGATGCTTCAGGATACAAGGAGTGTCTGACCTCTAAAAATATGCTCTGTTCCTCATGTAATGCTGACTTAACAGTCTTAAGGGGAGACTTTACTGGGTGAACATGTAAATAAGTAGGCAGCTGGCACTATTAAGAAATGAGTATAATGGATTTAAAAATAATCCCTGGTTGGGTGTTCTTACTTTGCATTTACACATTTCGCATCTTACTTAATGTTTTGCATCTTTCAGTAGCAGTGAGGGACACTAGCAACGTCTATTTAGGTATTTCAACATATCTAGGAACATACCTCGCAGATGATTTTTTTAATTGAGAGATAATTGTTAGTTTCAGATGTACCACATAATGATTTGATACATGTATATATTGTGAAATGATCACCACAATCAGTCTAGTTAACCTCTGTCACCACACGGTTCATTCTTTTTCCTTGTGATGAGAATTTCTAAGATCTGCTTTCTTAGCAACCTTCAAATATACAATACGATGTTATTAACGAGAGTCACCCTGTTGTACATTATACCCCCAGGACTTATTTGTCTTAAAACTGGAAGTTTATACCTTTCAATCACCCTCAGAAGATGATTTTGCCTCCCAAAGAAAATCAAGGCCTGATACCATGCCAAATATAAATAGAAGTCCTTTTCTTCAAGGAGAAAAGATTAGATATTTAAGACAAATGTCTGTAAATTACAGTAAAAAACAGCTGCCCAGATCTCAGGGCATCTTAATTAGCCCTTTGAACAACATGTTACTGTCACTTGATTTCACAGGCTGTTTTACCAGTTTTTTTTTATTATTTTTATTTTTTTTTTAAAGAGTTTTTATCTATTTGACAGAGAGACAGCCAGCGAGAGAGGGAACACAAGCAGGGGGAGTGGGAGAGGAAGAAGCAGGCTTCCAGCGGAGGAGCCTGATGTGGGGCTCGATCCCAGAATGCCAGGATCACGCCCTGAACCGAAGGCAGACGCTTAACGACTGAGCCACCCAGGCGCCCCTATTTTACCAGGTTTTGAGATGAGACACCAGACTGTGAATTGAAACGTCTGTATCATCACTGGGTAGAACAAATGGTTTAAGAGAGTTCTTACCAGCTTTACTGAACTTTTCTTTTAGAGAGGAAGTTTTTTATTGAGTTTTCTCAATATTATTAGGGGACACATTAAGTGTTTTAAATTTAGTTTTAAATGTTTGAAAAGATAGAACTATATTGGAGGTAAAATTTAAACTTCAGCCCTTGCTCACATTCATTTATCCACTCAAATATTTGTTGTAAGATTTGGAATGGAAGGGAAATTGAGGTGTGAGATAAAATTATTTGGACAATTTAATGCACTCCACTGATTTATTTTAAAACAGATGGTACTATAGTTCAGCTGTCCTATCCCTTCGTCATTCAGGGATATCCATTTGTAGGTATCCCCAAGAACAGGGAGAGGGTTCTCAGGTGTTATCTAATTAATATGTCTCTTTTTGTGGCAGTGTTAGTAGATTTGTGGTTTGTTTTTTTCGGTTCTGATTTCTTTCTGGACTCTTCACCTTCCCCACCTCGTGGTGAACGTGGGATTCCCCTGGCCCTTTGTGGGTGTCAGAAGGGAGACTTTCTGTTCTTGACAATGGTACCAGGTTAGGAGCTTCGCTGTCAGAGCACTGTTCTCAGGGCTCAGGGCTGGACGGAGGGCAGTAATCATGGGGCTTGAAAAAATCAGTGAAAAGATGTTTATCACAGTGCCATTTATAATATTAAAAAGTTGGAAACAAACTGAAAGTTCAGAAATGAATTCATAGTGTGTCCATTAAAACATGTTATAATCATTACAGGTCTTGTTTTTGAAAACTGACATGTGAAAAATTCTCAATATATTAAGTGAAAAAAGATTTAATACTTATATGTTCGACATCATCCCAATTTTGTTAAAAATTTTTAGTTGTCTATCTACTCAAATACACACTTTTTTAACGCTAAGAAAATGTTTCTCATTTTGTAAGAGCATCTGCCAAATTTATAATCTTTAAAAATGCACATTTCACAAACAGGGAGAAATAATAGGAAAAATGAGAGTAGGCTGTGCAAAATGTTCTTATGTTCTTAATCAGTTGGATTAAGGGTCATAATTTGGGATTTTACACTCGTTTAAGTCAGCTCGAGGGTATTGATCCTCCTCCAAGATGTATCTGTGTTTTAGGATAGCAGTTTTTTTTAAAAAAGATCTAAATATCCTATATATTCACTGACATACCTATGACTACCCCAGTTTTCTAATAGATTAAATTGGAAGTTTTACCTGTTCACCAAGGGATAGACACATACTACTGATTTCTGTAGCTCTGACTTTAAAGTTTGTTGTGTTTTTTGTTTTTGGTTTTTTTTCTGGATGACAGTTAACAGTTTCCCCATCTTTTGTAACTCGTGTATCAGAAAATTCTGGTTATCTGCATTTCTTCATTGTTCAGTTGGCACCTGCTTTACATCTTTTCCAGGAGTTGTTGGTTCTTCACACTCTCCAGCCCCCTGTAATTTCTCATTGTTTCCTTTGAGATTACATTTCTTTCCTCCTTGTCTCCTAAGTGCCCTGAGGTCAGCTGGTGTGTTTCTTCTGTTACTAGATTACTCCTTGGGGATCCAGAAGCCAGTGTTTGGCCTCCAGGGGGTATGTTTTTAGAAATTCTTATTACTTCCAGTGTGTTCCAGAGTCTCACATTCACCCTAAGGACATAACCCCAAAGATGTCCCTTTTTTAACTTCATCTCAGTGGGGCCAGCAGAATTAAAGATGTTTCCAGTTGATTGTCTCATGACTATTTTAATATTTTGCTAATATTCTTTAATGTTGATCCATGAATAAATTATAGCAGAGGTAAAAATGGCAGGTTTTAATATTTTCTGTCAAAAAGAATATATGCTTGTAAAAAATGAAAAACATATATACAAAAGTTTGAAGAAACTAAGAATCCAAAGTTATCTCATTGCTAAAGAACCTCTCTCCACAGTTCACTGATTCGTATTTAAAATACGTATACTTAGTTCACCTACACTGATTCATTAAGGTCTACACAACAGAACGCCAAATTTACGTGGAGAAGCGGGGGAGAGGGGGAGGGAATATGGTGGAGTCACGGGAGCCTAAGTAGTACGGGCTTCTGAAGGGCAGAGATGTGGAGTTACGTAGCATTCTGAATGTTGTGAACATTTGATGAGCGCTAATCATGGTCCAAACAGCACTAAATCGAGGATAAAAACAGTGTCTTTAAAATATATTTCTGTGTAATAAGATAAAATCCATAAACTGAGAGCTAGTCTTTTACTGATTATAGCTTATTACAGTTTACTGTAGTGACAAAGGCTGTTTCATATACATATAGTCATTTTACTGTTTTGGACACTTTACTGAGAATCTTATTTTAGGATAGTCCACAGTGTGTAATAAATACATCCTTGTGTTTCAGTTCCCAGCACAGTAGGAAACATTAGTTTACGAATACCGTTCCCAGAACTTTTCAGTCATCACTAATGATTTTAGAGCATCAACATAGCTTTGACATCTGTTTGTTTCCAGCTACATCAGAAACAGGAAAAACAACAGGTAACAAAACCATTGTTAACCGTGAACTTTAAAGGCTCAGAGGCGCCTGGGTGGCTCAGTCAGTTAAGCATCTGCCTTCAGCTCAGATCATGATCCCAGGGTTCTGGGATCGAGTCCTACATAGGGCTCCCTGCTCATTGGGGAGCCTGCTTTTCCCTCTCCCTCTGCCTGCTGCTCTCCCTGCTTGTGCTCTCTCCCTCTCTCTGTCAAATAAATAAGTAAAAATCTTTTTAAAAAATTAAAGGCTCAAAGTAATTTGTTTTCCAGAAATTTTATGTTGAATATTATTAGAGTTACTTGATCGTTAATTTAGAATTTATGCTCAGATTGTAATGTTATTCATGATGAAAATAAACTTGTTTTAGAACAGAATGAGATGTGTGAGAGGGAAAGGAAAGAGGAGAAAGATAGCTACTTGGATAATGTAGCATAGGATTTTTCTCCAGAGCCTTGCAGCTTGGCGTCTTGGCTTTTTCTTTACCGGCTTCTCCCCTGGAGCTGAGGGCACAGAACAAAGGGATATGATTTGGCTCAGATGGGCCTAGTGCAGTCCTGGCTCCATGTGGAATAGGTGGCTGATCCTGGGCAGGTTGCTTTGCCTTTCTGGCCTCAGTGTTCTCAGCCATAAAGTGGGGGGAGTGAGTGAGTGACGTCTGTGAGGTTCCTCCGCTGGTGCTTCCCGCTGATAGGGCCTGGAATGGGAAGGGCATCTTTCTTTCCTTTCCCTCCTTGGCCCTCTTCTTGCTGTGGAGTGCTTCTTGGCCAGGTCTCCGTGCTCATCCTGTTGCCTATGCCTATGGCCACTACCTTACCTTTTCACTGCTTCACGTTTTTCACATTAATTCCACCACCATTGATAGAGCACCTGTTACGTGACAGGCATTGCGGTAGATACAGGAATGACTAGGCATGGTTCCTGTCTTTAACAAGATTACAGTACATATGAGGGAAAAA
Source organism: Ursus maritimus (assembly GCF_017311325.1). Taxonomy (NCBI): domain Eukaryota; kingdom Metazoa; phylum Chordata; class Mammalia; order Carnivora; family Ursidae; genus Ursus; species Ursus maritimus. Next base: position 68,795,377 of record NW_024423343.1, read on the forward strand.
AGATCAATCAGTAGACAGCAAGATGTGATGCCTGATTTTCCAATGTAGGTGGACCGTTGGGTCTGGTTGGGAGACGATGAGTTTGGCTTGTCGTTATTGCGCATTTTCATTTAAACCCTATTTAGATGGACCATAGAATGTACAGTAGCGTGTTTTTTTTCTAGCATACATGTAAAATTAAATTGAATATTCCATATTCTGTTACAAATTATTCTAGCAAAGGAAGATGGAAAAGTGTGTGATCCACAAGTTCCAGTCTTCCCCGTTATAGCATTAGATGGACTTTTTCAGAATCATTTATTATGTACCTTATAAAGGTTTATAGAAAACATTTTTATGAAGTTCATCATGTATTTATCTATAATAAGAAGTCCCTTAACTTTGGAAACTTTAACTTCCAGCGTATATGTTCCACAGCAGTTTTACTTTTTGAAAATCTGATTTCTGCCCATCTTCTGCCTCACCTGTCCGTAAGGAAGGGTTCTCACCATTTTGCAGTATGTAATGAGGACGGCATTCTCGGTACTGACGTGCCTGGAGGAAATCTATAACCTGCATATTGAGTTCATTGCTGTCTCCAGAGCTTGCTACCCATGTCTGCTGTTGTATGCCAGCTGGGATAGTGTTCCCAGGACCTCATGTACAACTGGGGACATTGTCATCTGTACCAGAAAGGCCTGGCCCAGGGGTGTGGGGGGCTGAGCGCTGTCTCACACTCAGTCGCCGAGTCCTGTGCCTAAGGGATTTCCTCTAAGAGAGGATACTTTTTTTTTTTTTTAAAGATTTTATTTATTTATTTATTTGACAGAGAGAGGGAACACAAACAGGGGGAGTGGGAGAGGGAGAAGCAGGATCCCAGTGGAGGAGCCTGACGCGGGGCTGGATCCCAGAACTCCAGGACCACGCCCTGAGCCAAAGGCAGACGCTTAACGACTGAGCCACCCAGGCGATACTTTTTTTTTATGATTTGCAGCGAAGGTGTTTTAGAGGCTATATCTGCCCTGGTTATTCCTCTAACATCACATGGTAGCATGGAGTTAAAATACGATACCTGAGACAAGTACAGGTTTCGGAACTGCAACGCCAGCTGGCTTCAGATTTAGTCAGTTCCTTGTTTTTGACAGCGATTAAACATGTGGTTCCCCCCCCCACCAATTTTTTTTAAATGAGGCTCTTCAGACAAATGTATCATTCTGACATGCAGTCCTGTTTCATATGTGTTATTCATTCCTTTTAAAGTATGGGATTAAAGCTCATCCAAAGCCCCAAGAGTTGGGGATGGTGAAGGAAGAATTACAGAATGTTCTGCCCTTATGTGCCACAAGACATCATTTATACTATGAGAGTAACCATAAGATCTTACCAAATAAGCTATTTTTTAAAAAACTTTTTTTGAAGATTTTATTTATTTATTTGACAGAGAGAGAGTGAATGAGTGGGGGAGGGGGCAGAGGGAGAGGGAGAAGCAGACTCCCCCATGAGCAGGGAGCCTGACACGGGGTTCACGGGGAACCCTGGGATCATGACCTAAGCCGAAGGCAGAGGCTTAACCAACTGAACCACCCAGGCGCTCCCAAAATAAAAGAAAAATGCTGTCAGGACTTTCCAAATATGCCTTGTTCAGACACTCTTAAAGAGATTAGCCCCCAAAAGTGAATGATTATTATCTTCCTTACAGCTAAGACTAGAAAAATCACTTCAATGTGCAAAAGTTGGGTTATTGCCCTCATTTGTGCCTATTCTAAGCAGCTGCCATAAGCAACCTTAGGTAGTAGTTACCAGCTGCTGTCGCCATGATTGAAACGGTGTCAGGCTGTTATTTCCCGTGGCAAGGGAAACGTTGAACTGCGAAGAGACAGCAGCCCACAGACAGCTAGATCTGTGCAAACAGCAGGATAGCCACGAGGCACACACGGCCATCGAGTGCTTGAAATGTGGCCAGTCCAACTTGAGGTGTGCCGGGGGTGTGAAATGCACCCTGGGTTTCAGACTTAGGAAAAATGTTAGATACCTCATTCTGATTTTTAATGTAGATTACATGTTGAAATAACATTTTGGATATGTTGGGTTAAATAAAATATTAATATTAATTTCATGTTTCTCTTTACTTTTTAATGTGGTTACTACAAAATTTAAAATTACACGTGTGGGTCACATTCGTGGTTTGAATTCTCTTCCTATTTGGACAGAGCCAGTTTAGCTATTTCAAGAGAAAACAAGGGAGGGAGATTGTGTATGATTTCTTTATAGTCTGTATCTCACAAAATACAGTATCCTGTTCCCTTTTTGCTGGGGGCTTGGGCTGTCTCCCCACGATAACAAGGTTATCCAGTATCATTGATTATGTGATTAGTGGCTGTTGATCATATGGCTGTTCTCTGCAGTTTACTGAATATTTGGATTATTTATAATATTGCTATATAATCTTTACCACAGAATCTTCATGCACAATGTTAATCTTTTCCTTAGAAGAAATGGTTTTAAACTTTTGCTCCAAATTACCAGTTGCCCACTGAGTGGGGCCAGTTTGCTCTTATTGGAGGTGTGTGCGTCTTCTGCCATTTTCTCCACAACCCGGGAATCTTTCACTTTGTTGTTGTCATCATCTTTACCAACTTGATGGAGTGTGTGTGTTATCTCCATTAGAAAAGGAAAAACAACTAAATTTTATACTCTGACCTGAGCTGCTCAATGTAAACTAAGAGGAAAGAATGATGGACAGTTTATCTAAACCCACTTGGGATAGAGGTTTGAGTTAATTGGTAGTCTGTGCAGAAGTCCATCAGACTCAGTGACCATTCCAAATTATATTTTTAATGAATGTCTGGTCCTCTTTGCCAGCAACAAAGACTCTGAGAAATAAGTAATCCCATGCATTTTAGCATGGAATACCTGCGGGATGGGTCTTACGGGGACCAATCCATCCATACATGTGAGCTAGGAATGAGAAGAAGCCAAGAACAGTTAACATTACGTGTAGTTTTAGAAGTACATAACGAAGATCCTGGGGAGAAGAGTCCTTCTCGAGTGGGAAGTTTTTAATTGGCCTGGCTACACGGGATGCAGTTACATCAGGATTGCAAGTCCAATTAGCCAAGAGTTTATGAAAATCCCTTCTGTGCCCTCTGCCATTGAGGAGAACAAATGAGAAGAAACACTGAACACCCTTTCGCTTTCCTTCTCTTCGTTTAGCGAGGAACTGCTTTGTAGCAAGACATTCATCGTCACTGTTGTCATTAACGTTTTTCACACACAGCAGTGAACGGTTCCATAGGAGATTGCTGTCCTGAAATTGTCCTGTCTCGGGATTGCTCTGCAGTTGTCACAGTAAGAGACGGCCGGTGGAGGGATTGGGCGCTCGCAAGTACGGGCGCCACCTGCATCCCCGGCTCCTGCATCCTCTGAACAGAGCTTGGTGACACCGCAGAGCCTTAGGCCTCTGCATGGTTTCACTTATTCTTTGGTTGGGTAATTAAAAGGAAAAGACAATTTAAAAAATATTTTCCCCAAAAATAATGTCCTCTGCATTCTTTCATCGCCTTTTCAGGTGATGGATAGGTCAGATGCCATTTCTTCAGAAACTGTTTATTTCTATTTTCTGAGAATAAACACATACCTACAAAACATACTCTTTCTCGTTCTGTCTTCTGCATGGTGGGTTATGATAGATTTTAATCCTCATCACTTTGCTTTTTGTTATGTGATCAGCTGAAGGGCTTTGGCTTTTTTTCCTTCATTCGCTCATTTCAGGATGAAGTCTGAGATACACATGAGAGCTTTTTTTGTTTTCCCCAAATTGTCTCCAGTCTACTTTTAGTAGTATAAACTTAAAACTTGTGCTTAAATTTAGCCTAAAATGGTGACTTTTAAAGAGATGGACTCTTGGCTTTAAATGTTTTGGTTTCATTTTCCTAAAGAAGAGGGTTGTGTTGCGTTTTTTCCTTGGCCCAACACACTCTTCGTGGCACAGGTCCAATCTTGGCTGTAGTGACAATCTCTTCCCATTTAAACAATAGTTTCCTTAAAGCACATTGTCACTGGAAGTGGCTATTCAGTGAGCTTCAGAAAGAACCTGATTCAGACTCATTCTTTTTACTGAGCCCTACCAAATAACTGGACTTCTTTTCCAGTTTCTGCTGCAGTGCAGTGGAAAGAGGACCCCTTCCCTCCCTAGCCTTCATGCCTTTGCTCTGTAGGACGGGACTGATCTGCTTTGTCAGGTTGTCATGAGGCTTGGTCAAGACATGTGTGTGAAAGCCCTTACGCATATCAAATGTGACAACTCTTTACAAAGGTTATCATAGAAATCAAGTCCTTGTTACCGCTTCTCTCCTAGTTCTTAACTGCCTACTTGTTCATCATACACTTGGTAGACATACAGATCCCCCATCTATTAGCTCATTTGTTTATTCAAGAGTAACTCGTCGAGGACCTAAAGGGCCTTGACACTTCTTATTCTCCTTTTCTGCAGAATCTTCCTAGGTAATATGATGTCAGAGAAGTGGAAATCTTCAAGTACTATAGATAACTACTCCATGAGTACTAATCCAAAGAAGTAGTTCTCATTGAAAAAGATGAAAATATTTCTAGAACTGAATGCTCAGAATTCTCGTTGTGGCCAGAATGGATTGAACAGATGTGGGCATCTCATTATACCTGGTCCTGGAGTAGGTGCTGTATCATTCCAGTTCTCACCTGTTTACAATGAATGCGCTCTCTGACTCTGTTTTCTTGAAGGTTCGCCATTCAAGGTTCATGCGTAAGAGTTGTATGGTTTCACACATCTCCGAAGTATTTGTTGTTTTAAAGGATCCTGGTTTGTTACCATCTTCGGAATTTCTATTGCAACTTTTCTCTAATTCTTCTGTAATTGGGTGTCTCATGTGTTGTATGCCCAGCCGCTAGAAGGAAAATGTAATTTTTCATTTATTGGACCAAAGAGCACTTATTTCCTTCCCACCAGCCATCCCCTACTTCACTTGCCCTTCATTCCTATCCCATTGCTTCTGAAAATGAAGTGCACGGTTTGGGAAGAGCTTGGAGTCAGGTGTAGGAAGTGAGCTGCAGCTTAAAGCCAATTCCCTGATTTTTTTCAGGAGTTAGGATGTTTGTAATGGCAACAGTCGGGGGCATAGAGCAATTAGTGTGCCTGGTGCTGGCCTGGGTGCTAAGGGGACAATTATCACCTTCCTCAGATATAGTTTGGAACGGGCGCCGGCCTGGTGGGGGCTGACCCAAGTAGAAGAAAAACAAATATTTTGATAAGCGGAGCTCTGAACTTAATTTTTACTGAAAACTTTGTATTTTCTTTTACCTACATTCTGAAACAGATGCCCTGTTCCTGACAAGAGAGTGGGAACTAGTATTAGGAGGGTCGTCCTATAGATTATGTGTAATATGTATTCTTCAAGTAAGCACAGGAGAGATAATCACGTCATATCCCTACTTTTCATTTTTAACTCAAGCTCGAAGAAAGCCCACCTATCCCACCCCCGCCCCCATCTCCACCCGCTAGTGCCTGGGATGCATCTGGGAAGAATGAACTGTACAGTCACCTGAAAAGAACTCTGTGTGTGCTCATATGTGCATGTGTTTAGATATATAAAGCTGTATTATGTAGTGAGACTTTCTGGGTACTTCCTTTGACCCCCTGTCTTCAGTGATTTACTAGTATCACTAGGATCTGGGCTCTCTTTTGAGGACCCTCTCCTTACAGATTCTGCAGGGCCTCTCTAAAGACCAAGTATGAACCAGAACACTTACATTCAGGACCTGGTTTACCTTCACTGTTTCAGCATTCAAGGTCAAGCCCTGAACAGAGCAGGAAGTCGGGGCTGCGGGTCGTGCCCTGCTGATTCAGCAGGATTGCCCAGGAAGTACAGGGAGGCATCATGCTGCTCATGGCACCCACTTAGCTGAATCCTGGAGAGAACTGGAGGGAGGGAAGCTAACCACAGCCTTTCTCCCTGTTGCCTCATTTTTTCCTCAGGTATATTTTTACTGGGGGCCTGGTCAATTCGAGTGGGGGGGGCAGAGGGAGAGGGAGAAGCAGACCTCCGCTGAGCAGGGAGCCCCACAGAGGGCTTGATCTCAAGATCCCAGGATCGTGACCCAAGCCCATGGCGGATGCTTAACTGCCTGAGCCACCCAGGCGCCCCTTATGGACATTAATCTTATTAGTCATCCAGACTGGTCCTCTTTTCAAAGCAAGGGTACTAACCTCCCGCTCACCAACCTACCACGTTTTAGTGGTTCCCCAGATTTAGGGATTTTAAGGACCAGTATACTAAACAAAAATAATTAGGGTTAGAGATCTTAGGGTTGAGATTGTATTTTGTCAAAAAGGACACAAATTGAAACAACCTCCACTTCTCACTACTATTTCATAAAAAGAAAGTCCATTTTAAAACTAAAAGTGTGAGCAGTACATAATCTTAGAATAAATTAAGCTTTTGCAAAAACTCACCGCACTTAGTTTTCCTATTTCCTGCTGGCGATCATGTCTTCCTAGGTCGGTTTTGCTGAAATCCTTGCCCGCCGCAGCATCCCTGACCCAGGCTGTCCCCTGGCTCTGCTTAAACACCTAGTGGTGGCAGGCTCTCTGTGTGCATTTTTAGAGAGGCCGTCTTTATATCTAGTTTCCTTTTCCAGGTAAGCATCTGTAAGGCCCTGACTAGTCCTGCCTTGGAGGGTGTGATTTCTGGATGCTCGTCTGCGGTGCTCGCACTCTCTTCTGGAAGTGCTCAGACTAGGTAAAAGGAGATGTTTCGAGCAAATGTGTTCAGTGGAGAAAGCACTCAGTGTAAGCAGATTACTGCTATTCATTTATTTATTCCTCTGCTGCGTTCTTCTGAATCTTCGCTGTTGACAATTCTGGGGCCCGATGGGCAAAGGAAAGCAGTCCAGAGGTGCGCCTTGGATGGGGACGCAGCCGTGCGGGTGGTGCAGCGGTGTGCTGACGGCCGCGCGGAGCCGACCTAGTGCAGACGCGGGGCTCAGCTTGGTGGGGACGCTCGGAAAGGCTTGCTGCTGGAGAGTCTTGCAGAATGACACCGAATTTCCCAGGCGAAGGAGTATCTTAAAGGTCAGGAACTTACGATGGAGCAGGGCCAGCACCGGGCCGTGTATAGGGGTAGGCAAGCTGGAGTTGTAGGAGCTGGTTGGGCTGCTGTTACAAAGTACTTCAAGCTGGGTGGCCTTTTTTTTCCTTTTAATTTCTTTATTTGAGAGAGAGAGCGCACAAGCTGCGAGGGGCAGAGGGAGAATCTCAAGCAGACTCCCTGCTGAGCGCGGAGCCCAATGCAGGGGCTCAGTCCCACAACCCCGAGATCATGCCCCCGGCCGAAACTGAGAGCTGGGTGCTCAACTGACTGAGCTGTGCAGGCGCCCGTCCCCCACCCCCACCCCTGGGTGAGTGATACTAACAAAATTATTGTTTCACAGTTTTAGAGGCTAGAAGTCCAAAATTAAGGTGTCAGCAGAGCCATGCTCCCTCTGAAACCTGTAGGGGAGGACCCCTCCTTGCCTCTCCCTGGCTTCGGGGGGGTTCGCCACCAATCCTTAGAGTTTCTGGCTTGTAGCTGTGTCCCTCACGTCATCATACAGCATTCTCTGTGGTTTTGTATCCAGATTTCCCTCTTATAAAGACAGCTGTCACATTGGCTGAAGGCCTGCCCTAATAATGATCTCCTCTTGACTTAATTATATCGGCAAAGACCCAATGTCCAGATAAGGTCACATTCACAGGTACTGGAGCTTAGGACTTGGACATCTTTTGGGGGACACCAACCCTTAATGGTGGGTGTTGGGGAATGGCAACCAAAGAGGCCCCACAGCATAATTTCTTACTATGAGCAGATCATATATTTTTCTTAGTGCAACCTAGGTCTGTTTTATTCAGAGAACTTGAACTTGTTCCTAATCAGAAAACCCAGGTATTTTCATGTGAATAAGCTGAAGCTTTACCTAACTTTATAGGTTGATCCCCCCCCCCTTGGAATTTATATATGACTTATTTTTCCCTGTTAAATATTATAGTGTTGGCTTTGGCCAAGAATTCATTCTAGCCTATTGAATGATGTCATAGTATTAATTTTGACGTCTTACATCCACCATTTCCCCCCGCCCTCCAGCTTTGGAACATGTATGGGTGTAATATGTCTGCTATCAGTCACCTGATTTATGCAAGCGTGTAAGTACTGAAAAAGGGCTGCCAGGACCAGAGGTTTGTGGCCCAACTCTAGAGCCTTTGCTCCATGCTGTGATCACTGACCAACGTCAGCTCAGACGCTTGTTTAACCAGTTACTCACTCATCCAAATCGAATTTCTCTTCCCGGATATCCCCATCTAGCCCATGAGCAAATAATGATTTTTATTTAGCTCAAATCAAAATATACTTTGTAGCATTCCCAAGTAGCCCTGTCTTCCTTAGCACCCCCCCCCCCAAAAAAGAAAAAGAACAAAGCTTGAATGTGCATGCCTTGCTCGTGAGGTCTTTACTCTGGTACTTGTTCTTGTCACAAGTCTCTCTAACCTTCTGTTTACTAATCCACTCGGGAATTTTGCTTCAGATCAGCACGGGCCTTCATTTCTTAAGTCTAGTTTTTTGTTCTTTTAGAGAATCTGAATTACATTTTCCCTTTCCATTAGCACCTCTCCTATTGTGCGAGATTTCTCAAAGCAACCAAGACTGGAAAATTCTTACTAAGTCATGTAAATAGTCCCAGTCTTCATTCACAGCCCCCTTACTTGCAAAGGAGAATGAGAAAGAATATCATCTGGAAAATGCAGTGAATTCCAGCTGTCCTGTGAGTGAGGTATATTACCTTCATTTGGGATATGGTAATTTTGTGAGACTGACACTGAAGTTCTCTTTAGTTCCATTCTTTCACAGACTGATGATTCCTCTCTGATTTTCTTAAATTTTAAGATTATAAACTTTTAGAGCCGAGCTACTGTGTCTCTGGAATGATTGCTAACTTCATCAGCAGAGTCTAAGAAGAGTCTTATTCAGAGGCAAACCAGTAGGAAAACCAGTGTGGGAGAAACCATCGTGCCTTTTCCATCAGATCCACTCTCAGAGCCGCAACCGCAGTCACAAGTGACCCTTGAATGAAATATCTAAGTTTAGAAATATCAACTGTGCTGGCAGGCTATGTTAGCATTCTCTTGCTCATACTGTCTTAAGTGTATTTTTTTTTTAAGCTAGTGATGCACTTATATTGTATCCCCAGATTTCTTAGAGCTAAAATGAGTAAAATAGATATCATTTTCCTTTTCAGTCTGTTCTTCAGACTGGCTTTTCAAGGTCATGGGGCAGTCAGGAGTTATTACTTTCAAAAAGGATGGACTGACTGCATTTGGAAATCAATACACTGGTGCTGTGTTTTGGATCAAAGCCAACATTAGTGTTCATTGTAGGAAATGTCCAATTTGACTCTTGCCTTTTTTGCTTGTGTCAGAATCAAAAGAAATTTCTAGGTAATTTGCACACTCTGTTTTAATAGTTTCAGATAACTCTGTTTTGCTTCAGAGAGCATGTTTACTTTTACTCTCTGTCACGCTGTTCTTGTTTTGAATGAAGCAGTCATTAATGGTTTTCAGTGTTGGAGTTTAATGCACTCAGTTTCTATAGACTCTGACATTGTTCTTTTTAACATAGTGTGTGTGTCTAAAAGATTTCTATTTTGATTTCTTTTAAAAAGAGCAACCAATTTAGAGATACCTGAAAAACAGTCTAGGAACAAAAACTCTTAGGTTTTTGGGTCCCCCCCTTAACATTTTACAGTTTTCTTTCTCGTATTAATTTTTACTTCCATGTTAAACTGTTAAATTACCTTGGTTCCCTCCTTGGTGTTTTTATAAGCTAAATTGGGATAAAATACAAGGCCATGTTCATTTTCCAAGGCAAAATGTAGTATTTCCCTTCTCCCTACTACTGCCAACCTCCCTCCATTCCCCACACCAACACTTCAAGGGGAAAAAAATTCTTGTTACATGTTTATATTTCGTTTATTCAGCCAATATATATGGAGTGGTTTCATTATGCAAATAACCATGCTGAAAAATAACCATGCTGAAAAGTAACCATAAAAATGGTTTTCTCAATACTTTGCAACCTTAGGACCATGTCGAAATCAACGTAAGGAGGTAGTCTAGCTGAGTGCTCTCAAATATTGAGAATTAGAAGTGCCATTATGTGGAGGGGGTGGGGAGGAAAGGATAACACGTGGTAGTTACTGAGTGTCTATTCTGGGTCGAACACTGTGCCAGCCCCTCACCAGTGGTCCTGTGAGCTTAGGTGTTACCATATCGCTGTATGAGCGGGGATACTGAGGCCAGACAGCTCCCCAGAGTCGCAGAGCCGGTCATTGGCCACAGGAGCACTTGAGCATAGGCCTCTCTTGCTGCAGCTCTGTCTTCTTTCTCCTATAACGTTGTCTTCCTTATGATACAGTGAAGTGAAGCGCTGTGTAAGCATGAAGGCGAGTTGTCAAAGCAAAGCAAATATACTACGGGTTTTGGTGGGAGAAGAAGAAAATTTTTTAAATGTTCTATCCTTGTCAGTTCATAAATTCAATTCAGAAATAAAGACTACTTTCTGTAATCAAGGTGCCTTTGTTTTAAAGGTTAGCCATTAATCAGCAGTCGAGACTTTGAGGGATTCTTTTTTATGATAGAAAATCTGCCTGTTACTTGCAAAATTCTGGGTTCCATTTTCAGCGAGTATTATCTTCCTCTGACGTGTTAGTACTTGGGAGCACTCATCTGGGTCTGGCCGCCCGTGACTGCACCCCTGAGTGCTCTGGTGCAGTGACTTGGGGCACAAATATTGTCGTAAGATAATGTAAATGACTCTTTGTGTGCTGTGTGCTCTTAAAAGACCATAAAATACTGTAAAGCTACTTTACCTTGATTGCCGATCATAGTAGACTTGATACTAAACTGTAAGAGCAGATCTGCGTGATAAGTCACAGGCTTCCTAGTGTGCTTTTGATTTAGGAGAGAGGTGTAATGTTTTCATCGAATTTGGCAAAAATGCATTTTAGCCGCTTCTAATGAGGTAGTTTTAATGTTCATTCTCTATGAATTATTTAGTTCAAGCCATATATGCAATAAGTAGCATCAGTTGTTACTTTTGTAGCAATTGTAATAAATCAGGTAAGCCGCCCAGGAAGGTTGAAAAGGAGATTGGCAGGGGGCGCCTGGGTGGCACAGCGGTTAAGCGTCTGCCTTCGGCTCAGGGCGTGATCCCGGTGTTACGGGATCGAGCCCCACATCAGGCTCCTCCACTGTGAGCCTGCTTCTTCCTCTCCCACTCCCCCTGCTTGTGTTCCCTCTCTCGCTGGCTGTCTCTATCCTGTCGAATAAATAAATAAAATCTTTAAAAAAAAAAAAAAAAGAAAGAAAAGAAAAGGAGATTGGCAGGCACGGCTCTAAGCGGAGTCAGAAGAGGATACAAATCTCAAAATCTGGGTGCGAGTCACCAATTTTATTTGTAGTCCGAAGGGGTGTGTTTATCTTAAAATTCCAGCATGGCGAAAAATCAGATATGTAGATGCATCTCTTTTCTCTTGAAAAATGTGATACTTTGTCCAAAGCTCCTGTCGGTTATCCTCCCTCAGCTCATGTGCTGTGGGAGAACCAGCCCGGTGGAGGGAGAGACTCCTTGAGGCAGGTCTGAGCTTCTGCTGAATCATCTCTCATCCTCAGGCTCTAGGTCTGGGACTGGGGCTGAAACTCAATGTCCTTTCCAGGGCAGTGCAGGAGAGGGCGCGGTGGTGGCTCCTTTTCTCCATCTTCTGTGCGTTCACAGAGGTAAGCCACTGGCTTTCCATAGCACCCACTCCGTGGATTCTTCTCCTCAGGTGTCAAGTTAAGCATTTAAGGCTTGTTCAGAGAAGTCCTCTGTCCTCAAACTTTTCTGTCCTGTAAAACCTTCCAGTCATCTCCTCGCTGTCTTCTTCCCTCCATTTTAATTTCTTGACCTTGACTGTTGTTGCTTGAGTACCAAGAGCAAAAAAATAAATAAATAACACTAAAATAAAATGTGGCACACCTCTGTCTGCTAATCCTAGCCATGAGATTTTCATTAATCTTACTAAACTCTTGCTTTCATCATATCACTGTGCAGTTACAAAACCTCCAGCCACATGCTGTTTCTTGACTCCTTTTCCTGGAACTCAGGGCCCTATCGGACCTTTTCAAACTTCCCTACCTTGACTCCCCCAACACAGGTTGCTAATTAGACAGGTTCTTCTGTTTATTGTCCTCTGTAGCTCACCTGAATTTCTGCTTTCCCCAGAGTCTTTCCTGGTCAACTTGACCTTCATCCTATGGTTATGCCTCCTTTATTTCACATTCATCAGATAAGACCTCAGTATTCTTATTTTTTAATACTAAAAATTCCTTACATTCCCCCAAAGATTATCTCCCTCCCCCCATTTGATGACAAGAATGACATCATGTATATTTTTGTAGGCCTTGTATGGTGAAGGGCATGCCAGAGACATGCTGTAAATATTTGTGGGTTGATTTCTTGGTCTGATCTCTTTCTCAGCTGTCCTTGTCTTTCCCGTGTTCCATTCACCTTCCACACCAGGTTTGTTCCTGACCTTTAGGGCTGTAGCAGTTTTTCCTGCCAAGCACTTTACCTCCTTCAAACCCTGGCTCCAATTTCAGCTGCATTAGATGAAGCTTTCCGTTCTGCCCCATGTACCAGAAATCATGTATCCACAAGGGCACCCCCAGCTGTACCACACAAGTGGGAGGGATGGACTGCTAACGAATGTTCAGAGTTAAGCCAAAACAGCTGAAATAAAAAGTGGAATAACTTTCTATACCTTTAATATTTGTGTATCTTAGCAGAATCTTACAGAAACATTTAAAATCTTCAGGGCTAACAAGGTAAAGTCTTACAAAATGTGTTTGGTATTGATTACCTGATTTTAAAATGTCACGTCTTGTGTCTCATCCTTAAATGTTGACCACTTTCTATACCAAGTAAATGAAGAAAACCGACCCGGGTGAATTATTCAAGGTAGTGAAGATTGAGAATAACATGGACAAGTGACTACTACTTTTTTTATTAGCAAAATGAGTGTAATTTGAGACTTTCCTTTCCTTCCCCTGTTCACCCCCTTGTTGGGAGAGCTCAAGCAAAGTTTAGGGAATCGTCTTTTCCTGGGGGGCCGCTGCAAAATAAAGCAGCGAAAAGAGCAAGGTGGAAAATGACATGCACAGTATCATGTCTGTGTGGGTGTGTTTGTGCATACATGTTTTTTCTTTCCCCCTAACAGGTCCAAGATAACAAGAGGAGTTTGGGCGTATAGTCCCCAAATCCATTCCCACCCAATAGATACCTGAGTTGCTCCTTTTAAGCTTTAAACCAGTTGTGCCTCCTCCCCACTAATATATATGCTCTCTTGGGCACCTTATTCCAAATAGAACCATGTTGTCTCCACCCAGAAAGTTCGGGAACTCCCTTCGGAATGTTCTCAGCATCTGTCCTGGAGACCTTGGCAGTTAGAGGCTGCCCTCACCCCCTCAGTCGTTTAGAACTGTGCAGATTCAAGGAGTTGATTTGAGCCTGTGGAACTCTGTGGTTGGTGACCGGTTTCTGCAGCTGTCAGCATGGTTGTCCAAATCAAACTTCCCGTCTCCCATTTTTGCCACTTTCTGTCTGTGCCTCTTGACTAGGTCCCAGACTCTGCTCCCCGGTTTCACATCTGCAAAGTGGGGATAATACCTTACCTCCTCCAGAGGTGGCTGTGAAGATTAAAATAATTGACTTAAATCACTTCAAATAGCGCCTGGTGTAAAGTAAGAGCTGTGGAGATGGAAGCTATTCCTTTTACTATTCTCCTGCATATATTCTAGGTCGTCTTGTCCAGTATCGACGCTGAACTGCTAGTCATCTACCCAGAAGTCATTTCAGTTCCCTGTCCCCCCTTGCTGATGATGGCCCTCTGCATAGGCACAGAAGCTCAAAGGACACATGAGCCCCAGTTGTCCTGCATAGGCAGCTCAGCTATTAAAACACCACCAGTCATCCTGCAGACAGGGGCAATATCCCACTCTTTGTCAAACGGAAAATCGCTTTTTTTGTTTACATTTTAAGTATATACTTCTTCTTACTGTTGTTTTTCACACACTCATTGCTTTTTCAGGTTTAATAATGTTCATAAAATCTTTCAAAACTAACAGCAGCACTGCAGATTTCTCCATGGTGCCTTAAAGGAATTTACAACTGGAATGGCCAATGTTAAAGTAACTTACCAACCATTGTCGCCATCTGTTGGTGGGTGGATTGGACTTCACTTTCCAGAGCCTGGGCTTGTAACTGGGAATGTTCCAAAGCTGCAAGTTCCCTAGTACAGGGTGTTTGTGTGCATGCACGTGTGTGTGTATGTGTGTGTGTACATACACAGGTCGTACACGTGTGTGTTCCTTGTGTATATGCACACTGGACAAAGTCTGAGGATAGGAACCAATGTGTCCTAACATTCATATCCAGGATTTCAGGTGATTTTACTATTTCAACTTACTTTGGGGCACCTAGGTGGCTCAGTTGGTTAAGTGTCTGCCTTCGGCTCAGGTCATGATCCCGGGGTCCTGGGATCGAGCCCCACATCAGGCTCTGTGCTCAGCGGGGAGCCTGCTTCTCCCTCTCCTTCTGCCCCTCCCTATTCATTCTCTCTCTCACTCTCTCTCAAATAAATAAATAAAAATCTTTAAAAAAATATTTCAACTTACTTTTCTGTGTCTTCTAATTACAAATGTGCATTTCTTTTGTAATTAAGGTAAATTAATAAAAAGGTAGAGTTTAGGAGGGACTATGTGAAGAGGCCAGAGAAGAAAATTAAGTTTTATTTACTAAGGACAGACTAAAATTTACTTTGATTTTATATTTCAGCAGATGAAGGAAATCTAAATGGAAATGGGAAAGAAATGACTAAAGCTGTGATATAAACAGAAGAAATTCTGGTAGATTTTAAGCAGAAGGTTTTATCATCCAGGTTCACTTGGGCCAATAGGTTTAAATGTGAGACTTCACTTGTTATCCTCTCCCTTTGAAATTCTAATGATTCTGTAGTCACATCTCTTAATTACTCTTTATCCTTTTGCTTCCTCTGGAGTGGATTATCTGCTCTTAGCAAAGAATAGTATATTCTGGGTAGCCGGTAGCCGGGGTTAGGGTCTGAGCCTTGTTACTTTGAAGCTGGTGAAAATCCCAAGAATCTTCCTATTCACATTTTTCCCCGTAAAATTCTATGGCTTGCTTGCTTCTCTTTGGTGTTGTCCGAGTGTGAATTCTGTCAAGAGGCCTGTTTCTCCCAAACACGTTCCTGTTACTGAATGATTTTGTAAAACAAATTGAACTGCCTGTTGGAATGAGGGCTGGTGAATATCTGGTTGCTTTATGAATTTTTACTCAGATGTCTGATACTCTTGTGGGCACTGGTGATCAACAATAGAATCAGGCTAAATGTGAATCATCTGTAACCCCCCCCCCCTTGCCCCACATTAAATCTTACCGCAAAGAACCAGTAGCAGGAAAGGGTGCCTGCTCTGAAGCCCACTGTGTCTTTTCCTGTTCCTTGAGGCACCATTTGATAGACGGTCATGCCCGTGTTCTAGATCCTTTCTCACGTCATCAGAACTACTTGTTCTGCACTCGGTTCCCACACATGGTGACTGCATCACCCACTGAGAAGCTACCTTAGCCAGGGCCTGAGGGATTGAAAGTGTGACATCTCCCAGTTCAGTTATTTGCGTAAGATACCTCTGGCACTGTGGGAGGTGTAACTGAGTGGACAGCCCAAGAAAGAAGATAGTTTACAATAGGTAACCCCTTCAGTACCCTTCAGATAATTCCATATAAGCAGTCTCCTGACCCCCTGGAGGCCAGGGAGGCCGGTATGGATTAGCTCCACAGACAGTACCTTTCTGAGAAGTCAGTCTTTCAGGCTTAACCCACAAATCACGGTGAAAACCACAATAGAAAGTAAAACTGATAAATTTCAGAAATCTCTTTTCTCCCACACACCGCCCCTCTTCCCTCTTTCAGCCATGAGCCACATGTTTATTTCTTGTGTTTAACACAAACAAAAGCTTTACTTTGGCGTGAGAGTAAGTCTACTCCCTACCTTGATAAGAAGAGGTCTCCCACTTGGTTCCTTCCCTTTCAAACCCTCAGTGTATAAAGGAAACATTGTTTCTCACAATTATTTCATGTATAAATTGCAGTGAGAATTTAAACAAAATTTGTTTAAGCTTTGGGGTTTTAGGAGAGACTTTAGGCTTAAAATTTATACGAGCTTTCATTTTCCCGTTTGCAAAAATGTGAATAATAGCACCTACCTCCTAAGACTGTTGCAAAGTTAATTAAATAAGATCCTGCATACAAAGTCCCTGGCACAGTGCCTAGAACGTAAGTAGGAACTGAGCAAATGTAATCCCTTTTTTGGTTTCTTATAAAATCACAATGGATTTGGGTGAGGAGATTATAGATGGTTCCATGGAAGAGATAATGTTTGAACAGGTTCTTCAAGTTCAAACATGGGTAGAATGGGATAATGATGGGATGAGAGAGAGACACGTTTAAAGTGATGTTTAAGGTACATTAAAGCAGCAGACAAGGTTGGAAGCAGCAGAAGCTGGAGGCAGGGCAAGAACTACTGTGTATTTTTTGCTCGGGTCTCGGCACAGTGAGGGGAAAGGGTGACTATTAGAACCATGTCAGAGACAACTCAGAAGAGTCCCTGACTGCCTGGACTCAGGAATGGCTGAGTCGATGGTGTCCCTGGTGGGAGATCAGGAGTGGGACACTGCTACCGAATGAAAAAAGACAGTGAAGATGTGTTTGGGGTTCTTTGGGGATGGGATTTAGAAAATAGTGGGCATGAGGTAACATTGAATGAGATATTTCAGTATCTTAACATACTAAGATATTTAAGTTGAAAGAGAAAGAGACAAAAACTAAAGTTTGGGGGGAATAACAGACAAACCAACTCAGGGGGCGCCAGGCTGGCTCAGTTGTTAAGCATCTGCCTTTGGCTCAGGTCATGATCCCAGGGTCATGGGATAGAGCCCCACGTTGGGCTTCCTGCTCAACAGGGACCCTGCTTCCCCCCCCCCCCCCCCCCCCACTCTCTCAAGTAAATAAATAAGTAAATAACATCTTTTAAAACAACAACAACAACTCAGGAAGGAGAAACAGGCACCATCAGAAAAGATGCTTTAAATAACACCATAGCTTTGGAGGAATTTCCTAGGAAAAGGAAGGGTTGAGATGAGAGTACTTGGCTGAGGAGGGATAGTAGGAGGCTGAATGGGCGAAGCAGCATGGAAAGAGTGCCCAGAAAAGTGGGATGAGATCTGGGGAGCAAGTTCAGAGCACAGGAGGTGTAGGGTACATGGATGTGGCAGTGTGAAGAGTAATGTCACCGTAGCAAAGAGACCAAAGAGAAAAGAAACCCGCAGAGAGCACAGCATGGATTGAGTGCTGGTGCTATCAGGAGTCTTTTCTCTTTTCCTGCTTCCCGCATCTCCCTTTCCCTCCCATTGTTGGTGTGGTGAGCAGGACCAGAAGGGTAGAAGGCCACCCCTGATCTTCTCTAAATTTCCTTTCTTCTCTTTGGTTTATAAAAGACCCTGAACTCTGTGACCTCAAGCAAAGTCTCTTAATCTCTGTGACTCTCAATCCCCTTATCCTAAATTGGAGTCATACTAACTTTCTTCGTGCCTTTGGAAAGGTATGAGACTGGAATGCAGTCTAAAAGCTTTTCCAGCCAAACTTTTGCAAAGGAGAGAGTGCTGATAAATAATCCAGCATGTAAGTAACCTAGTAGAGAAACGGTTGCTGAAAAGGTGGTCTTTAAACCACTTATTTTCTCTGGTTTTCAGGTTTTTTTAAATTATTACCCTTTTTTGGTAAGCATGGTGACCTGTGTTAATGTTGTAAATACTCAGAATCTCTACAGGGAATTGAAGGTGTTTGTGCAGCATTATGCCTCTTGGATGTAATTGTCATTTCAACCTTAAATTATCTTTACTTTCATGACTGGTTAGCAATCATTTGATTACGTGATTACACAGAGTGAAAATTAACGGGGGAAAAGAGGTGGTTCAAGCCATTTGTTTCTTCTAGATAAATATATTTCAGCTTGTTCAGTGCATAAACTAGAAACCCACAGTATTCAAAAATGCTCTAAAATGCTACACAGATGCTTCATTTCCTAAGCTTTTTAAGACTTCTTCGTCCTCAAGATCAATCATGAGAAAGTAGTATTAGAGAAGAAAACGTGAAATTTTAAAAGTAATTCACAGGAAAGTAAAATTGGGGAATTGACCGTGTAGAAATGAGGACACAGTTTACAGATATGTGAAGTAAGTTATATGCATTTCTCAAAGTCCCAATAATTTTTAAGAATTATTTTTCAAAGGTTTTTTTCCTTAGTTTTTTGAAGACAAACGTAGGCAGCAGTGCTTTAGCTTGGGGTGTGGTCACTAGGAAAGGGTGTAGGATTAGGACGCGTATTTAAGCTACACTGGCACTTCATTTTCAGGGGCCGTGCATTAAAGCTTAATATTCTGGATTTTGTTCCTTCTCCTCGCAACGTCTGTTGTACCTTAAGGAATTCGAACACATTTATGCAAACCCTCCTAGAATTAATGCTTAATCCCTGGTTCATGGTTTTATATTCTTGATTGTTCATGTCATTTCACATATATATGTGTAGCTAGTATTACTGAGTTGAAAGAGGTGTTAATAGTATATTAGTTATATATTTTTATATATTTTTATAAATATAAATAGTTATCAAAGTGTTAGGTAAATTTTATAGCCTTACATTTGGCTCTAAATTCATATACAGTTCCTAGAAGTAGCTTTTTATGGAGCTCATCTCCCCAACCTTTTTTTTTTTTTGGGTCTCAAGACTGTCAGGTAAGTACCTGATTCCTCAAAGGTCCACATCAGACTGTAATCCAAAGATTCAAATAGGAGACCTGGCCAGTCCCCCTTTTTTTTAGTTTAGAATTCTCATTTTCTGTCCCCTAAGTATAGGACATTTTGTACTTGAAAGTTTGCAGATGCTTGAAAAATATGTGTGTTCTCTGGACTTAGACGTTACTAAGGGGTCCTTGATTTTTAACTTCTCCTGGTTTTTTTTTTCTTTTTATCTTTTAGATACGGGAAAATAGTCTCCACGAAGGCAATTTTGGATAAGACGACAAACAAATGCAAAGGTATAGTCCCTTGGTTGCTAATTCACTACATCCCAGTTTGAGGAAAATGATGGACTTGTAAACCTGATCTTTGGTTTCAAAACGACTCCCTCCATGTTATTAAGAACCAGGCCTTCTAGGTCCCCCAGTTCCTGTCTTGCACAATGTCAGCATAGTCCTTTACGTTGTCCCTAGTCGAGTTCTGGCTGGAAACCCTACAGCAGCTAGCAGTTTGCCAGAATTGCAGATCTGACGCCAGTGGAGCTAACGTGCAGGATACTGGTTGGCGTGTAGCCCCTACTTTAAAAGGGAAGTAGAGTTAGAAAATAGCTTTTCTTTCCTGAGCCTGAGGAGATTAGAGCTGCTTACTGAAGACCATTGGACTGTACTAAAGAACTGAAAAGATTACATATTGTGCAAATTGGCTCTATTAATTAGAATAGAGTAGTTTTAAGCAGTACTTAATTACATGTTTCAATACTCCCAATTGTTCTGTGCTGAATGCCTGTTGACAATATTGGCAGCGGGGAGGAGAGAACCATTTCCACTGACCAAATTGTAATAGGGAGGGGAGGTCATACGCCCCTTTGAAATATGCTGCTGCACTAATTTGATGCACTGACCTTCAGTTTTCCATGTAATTAGGATGAGCTCATCCAGCTCCATGAGCTGGAAGAGGAGGCGTCTCCAGGAGGCCGCGCTTGTGCTCCGCGGCGCTGACTTTTAATGATCCAGCATCTTAACAATGGGCATGTGATTTCTAGGAAAGGGGAAGAATGGAGTCAGCTGACTTTGAGTCTAACTACTGACCCCATGAATTGAAATAAGGTTGACAGGAATAGGCAGAGAAGGCAAATCTCCTCATTAATTAGACCCCAGTTTTTCAAGGAGTGGCGTTGGCTTTGGCTTAGCACCCTCTGAGAAAGGCAAAGAATGTCAATGAACCGTATGGTAAGGCCTCGCCTTAGAAGCCAGCCATTTCCTTTAATCGAGACTTGAAGTGGTTCATTGTATTTGTGTCTTCTTCAAAGCTCCTAAATTTAAAGGAGCTATTGTGGCCAATGTCTAAGCCCCTGTTTAAGCAACATGGCACATGAAGACAGTTCTGCCTTGGGACAGGGAATAAAGCAGTGCTTTATGTGGAGAGGTACTCCATAAATATTTTAAATGAATTAAACTAGAGAGCGTCAAACTGTAGACTGCAGTGTTTAGATTTAGTTGCCAAGGTTAGTGTTATTTCACATATTTGTAAATGATTTGAGAAAGCAGGGACACAGAAAAAAAAATCTTTCAGTTTTATAAAGAAAAATGAACTCTTGCAGGCATAAAACAGGAAGCTGATCTCAAACATTTGTTGCAGACTGAGAGAGAAATCACAGTCGGCAAGTGGTTTTATGGCTTTACCCCACCTTTCCTCCCACCCCGCCCCCTGCAGAAAAGAATCTTACGCGGTAGATCAGTGTGTTAAAAATTAGCAAGGCTGCCCCAGTTAAGTGAGGGAGAGGATTCTGAGCCCTCTCTGGCTGAATTGTTCACCACGCCCCTGCGCTGAAAATCCCTACCTATCCTACACTCTTCTCCGATGAGAGCCTGTGCCCTAGAAACCAAAATTCCAAAAATACTCAACACGACATAGAAAAGGTGTAAATAAAATATAGTCATGCAAAATCGGACATACTATCGTCATACAAACCCTTCACGGTTGGAAAGTGTTGAGAGATAAGTGGAGAGATGTGCGGGGCTTGCGGAATAAGGGAAGGAATGATTCAGAACTGATTGTCCATACCGCAGGTCTCCTAGAGACCATCTCTTAAAGTGAGTCGCAGGAGCTCGTGCCTTGTGTGAGGGCAACGGTAGGAACCTTTTAGGGCTCTTTGTCTCACACAGGTTCTCGGGAGTAGACAGATGCCGGCATATGCCGTGGGTGCGTGGGTGGGTGGGTGAGCGAGTGAGGGGACCAAGGGAGCAAAATGGGTTTATAAAATCCTGGAAGCAGAATGAGAGAGCTCTTGAAAAAAAGTAATTTTAGAACAAATGAGAAGAAATAACACAGTGTACCTCATCATAAAGACAACATGTTAGCCATTGATAACTTGGGAAGCCAGACACGTGAATGGATGAATGGATGGATACGTGTAGATAATGTGTAAGAGATGATAGAGTATGCACGTAAATAAAACATCCAGGTGTTCTATACTATTTCTTTGAGGTTGACCGTATCAAAGAATTTTATACCTGCAAATGAGAGACCTTAGAGGTCACAGAACACTTTTTTGTCACGAAGAGTATTTTGGAGCCTCTATCCAAGAAAGGAAATTACCCGAAGGACACATTGCTCTGAATAACATGTACCTTAGTTATTAAATTTGAAAATTTAGGAGTCAGTTGCTCTTCTGCATTTCAATTTTTGTCAGGTTTTAGCCAACTAAAGGTATTTAAACGCTTTCCAACATTGGTATATATGGCAATCCAGGATCACAAAAAGCTTACAAAGTATCAATTGTGACATTGATTGATTAATTGATTAATGCTTAGGGGTTACATACAAGAGCAGAACACATGCACACAAATGCCACACACACACACACACACACGAAGTTAAAATGGGTGAGGATAAATCTGACTAATGGGAAGATAGGGGCAAGAGCAGGAATTCTCAGGTTACTACAAAAATGGCCTGAGTTTCCTAATGGCCAAAGCAAAACTAAAAAAACATAGCCATTCCCATGGTTTAGTCACTACAATGTGGAGGAAAATCCAAGACGCAGGAGTACTGTAACTCTTCGTGGTCCTAAGACCTGAGGAGAGTCCTTCTGGGGATCCAGTGAGAGAGGGCCGTGTTACTTAGAGAATCCCACCTTCAAAAATATCTTCATACCCACTTAAATAATGAAACCCATAGAACCTATAACTCAAATTTGTATACTCTTAAATTTACTTGAAAGTAATAAAATAGAGAAAATGAAAGATTGCATGCCTACCCGTAATACTTGTTTCCAGCAAATATTAATGAGACAGGTATGTGGTTAGAAAAGGCCAGAAAAGGATGTAAACAACTAAAATGGAACCATTATAGAGTTTTCCTAATAAGAAAATAACAGATAAAAGAATACTAATAGTTCTCGGGGCGCCTGGGTGGCACAGCGGTTGGGCGTCTGCCTTCGGCTCAGGGCGTAATCCCGGTGTTATGGGATCGAGCCCCACTTCAGGCTCCTCCGCTGAGACTGCTTCTTCCTCTCCCACTCCCCCTGCTTGTGTTCCCTCTCTCGCTGGCTGTCTCTATCTCTGTCGAATAAATAAATAAAATCTTTAAAAAAAAAAAAAAAAGAATACTAATAGTTCTTGACTGGTAATAAGTTCAACCACAGTTACATCAAAATTGAGATCTTCTGTTTCTTGTAATTTATTGACAACAGCAAAATAGTTGGGGGGGGACCACTCTCAAATATCCATCAGTGGGAGTGACATCACTTCATTGTAGTTGGGTGTTCGTTTATGGCCTGCTGAAGTTGTACGTGGTGATAAAGTAGGTACGAGAGAGAGAGAGAGAGAGAGAGAGAGCGCGCGCACGCATGTGTGTCCCCCATAGAGGGTTGCATATTAGCATTAACTTACAGGTTTCTAAAAACACTCAGACTGTGTTGACTCTAAGTCCTGATGTGGCCGTTGAGCAGCTTTCTCTGCTTTTAGCTCTTTTTTTTCTTTCCAACCTGGCTGTTTCCTCAGTGTCAAAATCAAATTAGGCTTTATTTCAGTCCAATTCCAAGTAATAGAAGGAAGCTGCTGCTTATTTCAGGTTTAACGCATCTCTTCTGAAACATCTATTCTACAATTGATGGTTTACTCTGTTTCATTACAACCTGTTTTGTTACCAGACAGTAGTTTTGGTGCTAATACTGCAAACCGACCTTTGAACCCTTGCCAAGCTCTGTGTTTGGCCTTGTTGATAGAGGTATGTTTGTCTGTTTGGACACTAGTACTTTACTGTCAAAAGTACTCTGTCTTTACAGTATCTAGAAATCAATGATAGCACTGGCCCTTCTGGGCAGCCTCCAAACGGTGCTTTTGTGTTTCAAAATATTCTTACTCGTTTAAAGTGTATTTTATAGCAATAGGTTTGAGTTCCAATAAAATCTCTGTTGGTATTTTTGCCTGGTATCCTGATCTTTTAAACAGTTGTTAAATATGATTTAACCTTTTCGCAATAACTTAAGAGTGAGCCCAGCGAAAAATCAGCGATGGCCTATTTTAATACAGTGGTACTCACTGGATTGTGTGAAATTCATGGGGCTGTTGCTCTTATGCTGCTTAAGTCCTGTTCTTTGTATAGTTTCCCTCTTTTATTGCTTGTTGCTAGATTTTGCTGCTAGGTACCATCCATGCGCTCATTTTGTAACCCTTACCCTGACGCCTTTTCCCCCCTAGTTTCCTGCTTTTGACTTAGTGTGACCAGGGATTAGCTGACTAGCTTGTTAAAAATGTTTTCGAAGCTATGAATAAATAAGCTTTGAGCCAGAGCCTCTTTTAGGAAGTTATTTGTTTGTCTGTTTGTATGATGTTTTGTTTTTAGATGTTAGGGCGTGAATTGCTGAAACAGCTCTTTTGGATATCTGGAGGCATTTTTACTCCTTTCTTTATTTGACGGGGATCACGAGGTGTATTTTAAGCAAATAAGTAATCATATTTTTAATCAAGTACGAAAATAGAATGTATTTTATGTTTGGGGTATTTATTGGTTATACTTGATTTACTTGAAAAATAATTGTTAGTCTGTGGAATGAACCTAATTTTTTTTTCTGTTATTTATTAAGTTCTGTATGATTGCTCCATCTTTATTACCAAATCATTAAAAATGCTATTTCTCTGAAGTTGATTTTTTTCCTTTTTTTTTTCTTTTTTTTAATTTTGGTTGGTTAACTTAGGTGTCATTTTCTTCAGGAAGTATGACACCTGAGAAAAAGGGAAAACCGGGATTTTTAGGGTTTTGTTTTGTTTCGTTTGTTTTTGACTTTGAAGGAAAATCTGTCTAGCTCATGAGAGACGACAGGGACAGACAGCCTGAGAGGGAGGCCGCATGGCAGCTGGTAACGCCAGCCACCTGTCAGGACGTCGGGGTTTTCATTTCGGCTGCCCTCGCATCGGGAACCAAACACTCATTCTTTTGCTCTTTTCATCATGACAAAATAATGGCTTAGTAAGTAAGTATGTTTTGCATTTCAGGTTACGGTTTTGTCGACTTTGACAGTCCTGCAGCAGCCCAGAAAGCTGTGTCTGCCCTGAAGGCTAGCGGGGTTCAAGCTCAAATGGCAAAGGTGAGTCGAGAGCCAGTAGCCACTCCTCTGGGCCCTGGCTTTGGTTCTGAAGCCTGGAGTGGGGCTCTGCCTGTCCGTGTTGGCATTCTCCCTCCATCCCGGCTAACCGTGGTTCCTTTGGACACCTGTGCTGGGCCTCCACATTCTCAGTGGTAGTAGGTTAGGGCAGAGGAAGCTACAGATGCTATTTCAAATCGGTACAAAAGGCAGACATTTTTAGACACTGGTTGTTTATGGGCTGTGAATCTGCTCTTCAGTAGTTCTATCCTGGCTTTATTCAAAGCTTGTTTCTGATAAACTTTTAGAATTCTAGACGAAGAATATTGTTGAAGTGGGGTATGTGCCCTAGTCTTCTTATTGCCCAAATGTAAACTTGGGTTATGTCACACCTGCTACCCATAGTGCACTTCTTAAGATACTCATATAATTCTGTGCATTTTCCCCCCATTTGTGGTCCTTGAATTGCTGTGGAAAATATTTTTAAGCCGGAAACTCAGCAGTTTGATATTTTGTGTATTCTTTGCAAAAGATCATTAATTATATATTCTCTGTCTTCTTGAAGCACAGAGGAAAGTAATTTGGTTACTTCTGCTCCTGAATAGTAGCATGTGATCATTCCCTCAGGAGCATTCACATTTCCATAAGGAAGGAGAATTTATGGAAGTTCAAGGACTCTGGTAAAGAGAGAAGTTACCTGCTAAGACCTTGAGGCTCCTGAAGGATGCGTGTGTAGCTGCCACACCAGGGATTTACCTTGACTCAAAGAATCAACATAAATCACGATTTCAGGAATTAGGGAAAGTGATCACCTTTCCAAAGTAGTCTTGGACTTTAACTATTTTTAAAGCTTTGAATTGAGTTGGACATATTTTAGGTTTTCTTGAACTCCAGAGTAAGAAGTTAAATCGAAACTATAAATATTAAGCACCACGATTTTCTGCTTATCTGTCTGTAATGTAGAGTAATTCCCTGTGGCATTGTCGGAAGACCATGATTATTAGGGTTTAAAGTATATTTAATTGTGACTGTGCAGTACCTGTGTTGTATAATGATTTACAGCGTGTTTAACCTGCTTCTGTAAACAGTGGGTCCCCAGGACTTTCAAGGCACAATCAGAAAACACTCTATTTTTCCCACTACCTTGTCCATTTCCTCTATTCTGTGAAGTTCCTGCTTCGTCCTCCCATGGATAAAATCCAGGGCTGGTCCCATGACTTTTCTGGCCACTCTCATTATCCTAAAAAGTCCCTTCACTCTGGTCTTTTTTATTTTTTTATTTTTTTTTTTCAGTAGAATGCCTCTTGAGTTTTCATATCCAAACTTCACGGAATGTAATTATCTTTCAACACATTTTCAGCCGTCTCTATACGTACTCACACCAAGCTCAATAAAGGATTTTAAACAAGATGTTGTATAGGGAGTCTCAAGTTATATTCTAAATACAGTTTGTAAAATGTCAGAATCACATGTAGAAGTTTTGAAAACTGCTGAGAGTCAGCAAAAGGGATATGTGTCTTAGATGTCACTGGTGCTGAAAGAAATCACAGCTTACACGGCAGTTGTCTGCTAACAACCATATTGATGACTGGGTGATCAGGAAGCAATGATTTGAAGGTTTATATCCCAATATAACAAGTCACATTTTAGGAAATTGTAGAAAAATAGGAAAAGAAGTATTTAATTACATTTTAGGAATTTGGGGGTAGTGATTAATGTGTAATACATGATGGTTTTTTTCTTATTTGAAATAATGTAGAATAGGATCCTGGTTAACATTTGCATGTTGGATTTCTCATTTTTAAGAACACGTTACTGATGTTGCATGTGTGATCCCTGTAATTTAAATGTCCAATCCCAATAGGTTTGTTGGTTTGTTTTTGATGAAATTTTTTTTTAAGATTGATTTATTTGTCTTGGGGTGGGAGGCAGAAGGATTTAGAGAATCTCAAGCAACTCCCCGCTGAATGCGAAGCCCCATGCGGGGCTCAATCCCAGGACCTGGAGATAATGACCTGAGCTGAAAAAAGAGCTGCTTAACCGACTGAGCCACCCAGGCGCCCCTATTTTTGATGAAATTTTGAGAGTCCCATTGAAGTTTCTCCCTTCTTCCAGCTCAGGTCTGCTCTCAGTCATAATAAGCCTACAGGGGGATGGGGGCTTGATTAGTTTCTTTCCTATTTCCCAAACTTATGTTTTTCTTGCTCTTGTATCAGCTAGGTAGCTGTGGTTTCTGACCCTCCCCCTTGGTGGAACAGGGTATGGGATGGGCAAGTTTCTTGACCTGACGGTGATGTAATCTGGTGTTGATTTCTCTGGCCAGAGAGATAACGTGTTCCCTCATGGAATGCTTTGGGTGTTTTTCAGAGATCTCTTACACCACCCCCCCAACTGATCTTTCTCCTGTGGTTCCTTGAAACTAGTGAATATATGCCTCAGCTCCTGATTGTCTAAGGGTCTGTCTTCAGCCCTTTTCTGCTGGGACCTCCTTGCCCATCAATGCAGCCTTCCTGGAAGGATGTAACACAACCCTGGGCCAATTCTACCTTGCGTGGCCCACCTGTGATCTACATTTGGCAGCTGTCTGTGGGAGAAGTAGATACTGACCAGCCACACTTAGAGGCCCCTTCAGCCAGCCTTGCAGCTGTTGGATTCCTCAGGCTGAAGTCAGACCTCGATCCATTGTAGGCACCAAGCTCCATGGGACACAGAGAAGCCTCCTCAGTGTCTCTTCAAACCCCTGCCGTTTGCCTGGCAGTGAGAGGGATGCAGCCCACATGGTGAGACTAAGAACACAGCAGCATTTCTCTCCACATACATGCTCATTCTCAGCCTCTCCGGTCTCTCCAAGGCAGCGTGAGCTGGGCGGTCAGCTAAGCATCCCAAACCAGTTCTCAGCCGGCTCTCTTTAGGTGGTCTGGTTTCTCTCTCCGGAATGTGCCAACCATTGTTTTGTGGCTTCTGCTGAAACAAGGTTAGAAAGAGGGCTCTTTTAACAACCCGTTACAAATGCAGAGGCCTTCTTGAAGCAGCTGGCACTTACCTAGGCATCTTCTCAGTGCCAGGGATGTTAAGCAGCATAGTCTCTGAAATATCCACTGTTTTAAAGAGCTCTTTGCAGTGCATTTGGTCAACGCCGGCCTGGGTATAGATTGGCCCGATCTGACGTGTCAACAGTGTGCTCTGAACGCCACTTTCCTGTGGATTGATAATGAGCACTGTTCAGAGGCCTCCTTAGGAGACTTGGGACTGTAAATTGGCTAGGAAAAATGATCCCTTTCTACACCATCGGTAGGGAAGGAACGGTACACAGGTTCAGAGAGGCTGGCCGTGTGCCAACATCCTGCACTTCGTGAATTTCTTTAGGTCTCTCTAGAACAGCTGAGTTTCCTGGGCCTTATTTCTTTTTTATTATATCATTAAAGTTACAAAAGATATTTCAAATGCTGGAGGGGGTCCGTTGTTCTGTGCCGTGGCACCATGGATTTGAGGATCTGGAACTGACTTAACCCCCTTATGCTATTCAGATAAAGGAGCACCTGGCACACACCTCCTGTGCAGACAGTTTGTAAAAGAAGTTTAGGTCTGGCTCCCTTAAGTGATAAGAGACCCATTGCCATCCACTGTTTTTAGTGAATTAACAGGGATACTACATGAAGTTTTGAAAATTCACATTGCCACATATTAAAGGCTTGCTTTCTTATGTAATTAGAAAAAATTAAGGGGTATTCTACTAGGGAAATCAGCAGGGTGGTGGGAGTGGATTGGGGTTTGGGTGAAGGAGAATATAATACACATTGGCTATCTGGGGTTGAAAAAGGCCTCCACAGATACTCAAAATTGAGTTGAAAAATTGCAAGTGGAGAGCATTCAGCAGCAGTGATTGTTTCTTCTTCATGTTTTGACTTTCAGTTCCTCTCTTGGTGCCTGGCATAGGGTAGGTGCTAAATCTTTGTTTTGTTAATGACCAGAGAAACCAACTCAGTGACAGAAGAACTTTTTTCCTAGCTTGAGCAGATATTGAGAATTAAGAATGGGCCATTTTTAAAAATTATATTCACTGGGCTCTGTCCATAGAGTAAGTACCCTGAGGAAACTTACCAAAAGGTTTTCCCCAAGGCTCAAGGCCATTCCTATTGATGTTAAACTTGGCCTTGTTTCAGATGTGTTTGTTTTTAGAACAGAAGACTCAGAATCTATAAAAAGAGCAAAAATCAGCTATCAAGCTAAAAGGACTTAAAACTTGAACCAACATTGGTAATATGTGTTAAGAGAATGACTTCTGTAGGCCTTTCAGCAGTGCCTCTTGAGGCCTGCTGGGAGTCAGCGGATCATCGCGTGTTGTTTGCCTGGTGGTAAGCTAGCACATTTCTTTTCGGTAAATAGGCAGTGAAACGAGCAGGAGTTGAATCCCCCTTCCAGAGAGTCGACGGTGCTCCAGGCAGTTGGCATTCACATGCCTGTGAGCAGCTCTCCGCTGGTTGGGGAACCTATTCAGTACAAGAGAAAACAGATGTCTGGTCTTCCTGCCAAGTCCCTTTCTTGCGTTTTAGGAACCATTCCACATGCACAGGGAGGTTTTTGTTAATTTCTTTCAGATGATGACTGAGTGCCTTACACCACGCGGGACCTCTGAGCCCTGCTTTTCTACTCAAGTGAACATTAGTGGCCATTTATCCCTCTCATGGCCAATGTGGGAGCTAGTTTTCTACTTGTTAGAGAAGCCATTGAACCTTTTCCATGCCTAAGGATGGATATAAAGAGGCCTGTTGGCCCCATTTTATGTTTGGCCACCCATAATTTACAGAATAATTGTTTTTTGAGACATAACATTGTATGTAATAAAACAGAGTTATGGTTGTCACTGATTTTAAAGAAACTAAATTACCCTCATTCGAGAACCACCCCCCACTTACTACAAGTATTATATTCACTATGAATGTATGGTCATTAGAATACACGGACACTTTGGGGATTAGATATTTTTGTGGCCAGTGCTGCCAGCTTGGAGTGTCTTCTCCTTTCTTTTTCTTTTTTTTCTTTTTTAATTATTACAACTTTGTGCTCGATGTTGGCAGGACAAGTTGACCATTTGATAAGAAAAATAAATAACATTAGCTTTAAAGATCATCCCAAATGAAAAACCCTAGTTGACTGAGTTGTTGCTGTTGGAAAAAAATCCATTAAAGTCATACGAAATATTTACTTGTGTTAATCTGCTTTGGCTCACTATTTATCAAAGAATGGGTTCAGAGCTCAATTTCTTTTTGGATTCCGAGTTTAGTACTTATTTTTTTCTTCATCATAAACTTTCAAGTTGAATCAGGACTTTAAAGAATATAATATTTTATTAATATTTTAATCATACAAGCAACTGAAACATAAATTTAGAAAGTATTTTGTACCTACATTGTTAATCCTTTTAAAAATACTTCACATATGACAAATTCTCCTCTGAACATTCTTAAATATCAGTCATTTAATGGTTATAATTGTAACTTAAAAAGAAAGCCCCACACTATTTATGGTATATGTTTCTTATGTAAGGTTTTTTATGCCATATCTTTGTCCAAGGAGGGTTTTAATGCTTTTTAATTAGGGGGTCCCCAGCTTTATTCTGAATCTGACTAAGCATGATGGCAGAGATTTTTCTCATTAAGGTAGGCTTGATGATATCATTTCCTTGCTTCCATGCGTTCGAAAGCTCCCCTCATTTGTCAGACTGTGGCTTTCTAACTATGGTTGGTGGATGACAGTACCTCCTTCCTCCTGGTCCCCCCCTCACCCACCAGAGTACATGAAATCACAGGATAAGCCTGGCTTCTCTCCCTGAAGTTATCAGTATTACTTGGAAGTATGAGGTCAGAAGCATCGTTTCTATATTACGACACATCTAAATAGTTAGGGAGTAGATTGCAAACTTTACATGACTTTTTTTTTTTTTTTTTTAATTTAAAGATAAAGCACCAGACTTCCAAGAAAATTTGCACTCTGGTAAGGCTACCTTGACCTTTGCCTGCCGACTTCTCAGTATACGTGGTCCTTCTTGCCGTTAGCAATGCTTAAGTAGACCAGTTTAGCGGCAGGGACTGACAGAGTGGAGTCCAACTCCTTACATACCCTTTCACAATCTGCTTTCAGCCTCATGACTTCTGTTTGTTTCTCAAGTCTCAACTCGGTGCCGTGCCCTCTGAAAACTCTTCCCTGCCTTTCCCCAAGACAAGCTCCCCCATCTCTCCTCCCGTTGTGAGTTGTACCCGCCTCTGTCCTAGGCTCTTACTGCATGTGTTTCTACCTCCCCTACTTAACTGTAAGCAGCTGGAGCACGGGGCTGGAGTCAAGGTTATTTTGTGCGAGTCTGGACTGTATGAGATGCTCTGTGCGTATCATTTGACTGTGAGGCTACAGGGCTCATCGGCACCCACCCTCAGAGAGAAAGGACTCCATGGGTACTGGCCCGTTAAGGACCAGGCTAACACCGGAACAAATAGAGTCTTCTGCACCACCGGAAGTCTTCGGGGACTTGGGAGGGTAGAGCCGACATGAAGTGACTAAAGAGCTGTGCGGTTAATCGGGCCAGTTTGGCAGAGGTAGTGAGTGAAATGGAGATAGAGAGATTTTACCTCTCACCCTACCTCAGAAGCACTGGAAAACTTTAATACCTCAGACCATTTTGCTTTTCCTTATATTTTCAAACATGTTATCTGTTACCTGTTCTGCATTTATTAAATCACTTTCCAATTTTATACATTAAAGATATAAAGATAGGTTTTGTTCAGCACAAGATAATCAGCTGTTCCAGATTGAACGGATCTAATTTCAGCTAAAAGCAAAGATAGTCACCATTTTGTGTAGCCTGTGAAGGGTTAATGAGGTTAAATATTCGGCTTACTATTGAACATTTGAAAAATTTAATTTTTTTCTCGGGTCCACCCCCACTGCTACACCCCAGGGACCCCCAGGCCTGGAGCCTCTCCTGCACCCCTTTGGGACCAGCCGGGTTATGTGCTGCTGCCGTCTTTCAGAAGCGGGAGGCCATAGGGACAGTACTTTTTGGCCATAGTCTCTCTGGGTTTGATAACTTGAGTGCTTGGGAATACCAAGGCATTTGTCATTTCCTAGGATACCAGAATGTTATTTTAAATCTTACCAGGTAAGTATAGTATGAAAGGTCAATATGCACTTTTACCTGCAGATTATATAAAAAGGCAGATTTCATTTCAGGTTTAATTAAACAATGGGATAAATTTGAAAGTAGAGACTTTGTACAATTCAAATATGCATATGCTTCACATATATTTTTAAAGTACTGTGCATTTTGGAAATCTAAAATATAACGAGTGTGCTGTTGTTCTGTTGCCTAATGCTAAAACATCAGTTAACAACTTTACTAATAGCGCTTATTAAAGAAAAATCATAAGCCTGCATAGCTCAATATGTAAAGATACAGTTGGTTAATAAGATCAAAGGAAAACCTGATTTAAAATTAATTAAGACTCTTCTAATCTCACAATTGCAGAAGTGAATTTTGACTTGGTCAGAAAATATTCCAGTTGTCAGATAAGCTTTCTCTCTCATGATTGAGCACCATACTCTTAGTAAATGTGTAGAGCAGTTACTGGCTCTCAGAAAATTCAGTTGCGTAGCTTTGGTTCAGCTGATTCTATCTCAGCAAAGGAAAGGTGAGTGGGGAATGATCTTGTTGTTGCTTCTTGAACTTTTATATGCATAGGCAATCACCTGGAAATCCTGTTAAAATGTGGCTCCTGGGATTCTGGAGGTCTGGGAGGGTCTTGTAGATAATCCCATCACTGCTGGCGCTGGATCATTCTTTGAGTAGCAAGGATTTAGCAAAGCTCCCCTCCCCCACCTACTCCTGAGTTCACCTTTTTGCTGATTATAAAGTTTGCTCTGTCCTAGAGTTTATCATTTTATATGATAAACTTGTTTATATGCGTTTACTTATTTATATGAGTTTACTTGTTTTTGTTCATGTCTGGGTTCTCCTTTCCCCATGGGTGATCAGAACTCCAAAGTAAGTAGTAAGGACCCTGCCATGGAGCAGAGGAGGGGAACTGGGACAAAGCCTCACTGGACTTGAGATGACTTGGTCCAGAATCCGTTGTATGTCTCTGGATTGAATTATTGACAGTAATAGCCTTCTGTGCAATAGTGTGCCTGAAATGGACTCCTAAAAATAGTTGCAGAGGAGAGGTTGGTTATTTTGGGAGCGCTGCAAACAGCTGAGAGCGTGGTTCCATGAGGGCACCCTCTCCAGCTCCACGGCGCGTGCCAGCAGTTGCATTTCCAAAGTTCTCGGCTAAGAACAGCTCAACGGAATCATGTCTGACCTGCACAGATTGTCCAAGCTTCAGACACTGTTTGCAAGCGTGCAAGGTGACTTGGGTGTCTGTAGCTCCCACGCTCGCGCTTGGTAGCACTCTGAAAGGACTCAAAGTAGGTGTGTGAACATCAGTATTTCAACTTCCATTGGAAATTAATGGATAATTCTCTGTTCTGTTTTAGCAACAGGAACAAGATCCTACTAACCTATATATTTCTAATTTGCCACTGTCCATGGATGAGCAAGAACTTGAAAATATGCTCAAGCCATTTGGACAAGTTATTTCTACAAGAATACTACGTGATTCCAGTGGTACAAGTCGTGGTGTTGGCTTTGCCAGGTAAGCACGCTGCTCTGTCCTTACTATGTCAATGACAATAGCTCTGCTAAGTTTCCTGCAAAATAAAAGTTGAGCAAGAAGAGAGAATTTGAGCCAGGCTTATGGGAGCCAGTTGTACCATGAATTTAAATGTGTAAATACTGGTTGTTTTTTGTTTGTTTGTTTTTTTCCAGATCTTTTGGAAGTTCATTAGGGTTCTTAAGCCTGAAGACACTAAATATTTGGTGACTCAGGGCAAGGAAATATCACATGAGCAGTAGTTCTAATGTTTTCATTAATTCGATCAGGATGCCTGTAACTTCTTAAAAATAACCATCACAGGCTCCTGAGTTTCATAAATAAATCAGTATGGCTTTTCTCATTAGATGGAAATTTGATTCATCATAAAGTCAATGAATTAGATTATTTCAAACATTCAGAAAGTAAGACAATGATAGGACACCTCTCTAACCACCAGTAATAGCGTTTTATAATTTTGCTTCAGATTTTTTTTTTTTTCTTTTTGAAGAGGCAGAATGTCACAGATCTATCTAAAGTGCCCTCACTTCTTCCAACTTATTTTTATCCCTTCCTTTCCGGAAAGGATACTTCAGTGTAATGGTTAATTTTGTTTCTGAAAGAAAAATCTCAAACAGAAAGTGCTTTGAGTTTTGACATAGTGCTAATCTAAAAGCCCATGTATAAAAACTGATTTTTCCATTATTTAGGAACCCGTTAATACTGTGCAGGAACAGATAATGTCTATATGTTGACTTTGACTTTGGAAGAAAAATTGCTGGTATTTTACTTTCATATACAACATCCGATTTGATGACAATCCCATCTCCCACAGACCTGTGAAATCAACAAAGGCAGCATTGTTCACTATTTTATGTATAAGAAAATCGAGTCAAAGAAGAGATGTTTCCATTGTCACCAGACTGCCAAGTAATGAAGCAAAGTCTAGTACTTGGTTCTGGCTTTTAGTTGATTGCTCTTTCTTAAAATTATCTGTGTCTCTGGATTGAATTAGTGACAATACTAGCCTAATTTTGAGATAAAACTAAAATTTCTACAGGTAGAAACTTGCATTTCCAGTGAACATGTCATTGTTTAAAAGGATCCGGGGGAAACAATGAAAAGCCCAGCCCCAGCTAAAAATCATCGCCTTTGTGGGTGTTCTGAAAGCAGATGAAGTAGTTTCAGTTTTGCATCCGAAGATGGAACCCAATTAAGTTCTATTGCTTTTTAAAACTATTACTGCCCATTAAAACCAAGATGTAACTCTCTGGGTAGTCCTGGAGTGTGGTGCATTTTGAATAGATTATTCAGTGTTTCTTCCATTAAAAAAAAATAAGTCAAAATAATGTAATTCCCTTGAAATGTTTCTCAAAGGTTTTTAGCCACCTGCAGATGTAGAATAAATGGTAAAGTTAGGCTCAATCCTTTAATTACTCCTCTGAAGCCAAGATGACAAAGACAGTACATAACCTACTGCACTAATTTAGTTTTATACCTAAAGCTAATGTGAAAACCGTATAAGGAGTATCCTGTGATTTTCACTCGTTCTTATCATGACTTTTGAGTCTGTCCTTCTGCGAATATATGAAAGGAAAGGCTATCTTTAAGATATTCTGGCAGCAGTAAATCCACTCGTATTTTGAACTGGCGTTTCCATTTTAATTCCGCATCATGACCAGCAGAACTATTATATATTGATCGCCAGTTTTCCAACAAGTAGAAAAAAATAACAGTTGATATGCTTGATATTAAACACTCTGGATATAATTTATTTCTTTTATGATTCAGAATGTGGATATCAGTTTTCATTTTATTGTAGGAATACACATAAAACAAATAAAAGATAGGATAAACCCACTTTTTCTGATTCACATTTTTGCTGGGTTTCATTTGTATCCAGTAAACCTGTAAGAATGTATTCACATGTGCAAAACAAAATCTGAAACTAAGAGATCCTCTAAATATGTGTTTTATTTTGATGGATGAATAGGATGGAATCAACAGAAAAGTGTGAAGCCGTTATTGCTCATTTTAATGGAAAATTCATTAAGACACCACCTGGAGTTTCTGGTATGTTGTTTGTCTAAAATTTTATCAGTCATCTTTTATGTAATATACATATAATTTTAGCACTTGATGTTTCGAGAACCAAAAACCACTTATCAAGCTCTTAAAACTTAGGTCTTTGGTTCTACAAATAAGACTTGAAGGTGCCTTTCTCCCAGACACTGAGTGTTCAAATATGAATGGGAGCCTTCCCAGTGGGAGGGAGGGTCTGACTTGTAAGGCATTCGGAAGCTCCTCCTTCTCAGATACAAGGCCTGTCCTCTAACCTGCCTCCCCCACCATCCACCAGCCTCCGTAAATCTGTCCTGCAGTCTTGTCCGTTGAGGGCCATGGTACTCTCCACCACAGCTCCTGCCTTTCCTGTGGAAGGTCTCAGCATGTGTTACCTTGCGCCCCTTACAGAGCCTGGACTTCAGTCCCTACGCCCTTCCATCCACCCCAGGATAGCCGCTTCCTCCCACCACCCTGCCTTGTGTTGTCATGACCAAGAACACCACACCTCAGGAGCTTTTCATTCCCAGATCACACTCATTCTGCCTCCCACTAAACCTGATTCAAATTTCAAAGGGGTCCTTCTTTACTTCTTTTCCATCCCCACCAAACCTGGTCTCCATTTTAGCGGTATCGTCACTTATCTTCTCACTTGTCTTATACGCCGTATCTTGGTTACACGTGCCTTGCAGAATGCTAAACCTGGATTAATTCTACAGCAGGCCACCTTCTCTGCTGTTACATCCAGGCAGGTAAAGTAGAGGTTGTTTCCAGCTTGACTAGACCCTCAACATCACTGGTCCTCACTCAGCTTTCTCATCCCTCCCCGGCTGCAGTCTCCCCCCAAATTGTGACCATGACTACAGTAGACATTTTTAAATCACAGAATACAGTGAACAAAACTGTGAACTACTTTATGCCAGTACATTTTAAAATTTCAAATAATTTACTAGAAAAATCTATTTGTGTTTGAGATCATTCAGGTCTCTGTGATCTTGAAACTAAAACGAAAGCACTGTGTTCCTGTCTAGCCCCTTCTCACGTAAACCTTTTAAAAGCGTAGTCCCTGTTTCTGTCTTCCGTTCACACCTCAGCTCTCCCCAGCTTGACTTCTCCTTGTGTCTCACACGGTAAACTGTATTAGCCTTCCGGCCTGTCATGACCAAGTACCAGAAACTGGGTGGCTCAGACAATAGAAATGTGTTGTCTTGGTTCTCAACGCTCAAAGTCCAAGATGAAGGTGTTGGCGGGGATGGAGGGAAAGTCTGTTCCAGGCCTCCTTCCATCTTCAACTTGTAGATGGGCATCCTCTCCCTGTGTTTCTTCACGCCATTGTCCCTCTGTGCATGTCTATCTCCGTGTCCATATTTCCCTTTTTTTTTTTTTTACAAGGACACCAGTCATTCGATCAGGGCCCACCCTAATAACCGCTTTTTAACTTTAAAGACCCTATTTGTAAATAAGGTCCTATTCTGTCATTATGAGTTAACTGAGGGTTAGGACCCTAACTCTTTGTAGGAGGGGTGGGGGGGGTAGTGGGGACACAACTAACACTTAACCTCCCGATTATCCAATTATCCAACCTTCCCTCTCTTTCCGAGGCTGTCTGTCTGCTGTACTTGATGCTGCCAGTCGCTTACCCTTCTCTGAAACATGTCCTCCTTTGACTTCCGCTTCACCTGTCTCTGTTTTCTTCCTGTCCTGCGTTAATTTCTTGCCTTCTGTGGGCTTGTTTCTTCTATCTACTCTTTAATTGTTGCTGTTTCCCTAATCCCACTTCTGGCTCAGTTCTAATAGCTGTCATGTATTCTCAAGGTTTCAACTAGTGTGTACATTCATACAACTCGGAGACATTCATCTCCCACCCTGGCTTTGCCCTGAGCTTCAGGCTGCCTGGTCTCAGTCACCACACATCCATTGTCTCCAAGGTGAAACTAGCCCCCCTTCCCATCTAATCCAGTTGTCCTTTTCTCAGTTAGTGGCCAGTATCCAGCCACGCACTCAAGCCAGAAACTCAGGGCTGAATCCCCCCTCCATCCATCATCTCTCATATACAAAGTCATTCAAGTCCTTACATTTTTCCTCTTGATAATTTCTAGAATTTACCCTCTCCCCTCCATCCGTTCTACCACAGCCTAGCTTAAGCCCTGATCTCTCACCAAGGCCATTACGGCAGGCTCCTAATTGCCTGCTTGATCATTAGCCCTTCCTCTCCAGATACCCTCCCAGAGGTTTGATAAAATATAGGCCTCTGTGTCGCTTTCCTGCTAAAAGTCCCCCCCCCACCAATAGAGGAAAAAAACCCAGGCTCCTAGAATGACATTGAAGGCCAGAGGCAAGAGGGCTCTTGACTGCTTCTTCAGTCCTGTCTCCCTCTGTTCTCTGCCTTACTGTGTGTCCTCCAGGACCAAACTACAAATACATTCCAAGCACACCATGCCCTCCATTCCTCTCTGCTTTCTCTCCTGTGGTTTCCAAGCTAGTGCCCTTCAGTTCCCTTTAACCTGGCTCTCCAGTCCTCACCCTCCAAGACTGTGTTCCACGCTTGCTTCCCCCTGCCAGAGCCTCCTCTGATCCAGTGGGGCTGTGTGCACAGCACCCTGAGGACACCTGCCTGTATCCGAGCACTGAACACGTTTACACGTGTCGCTTTACTAAACTGGGAGCTTCTTGAAGGCAGAAGCTGTTTTCTCCTCTTGCTGTTTTCATCCCAGCACAGTACCTCAACCGTACTAAGCAACGATAAATGTTTGTGGGTTTTGTATAAATTTCACTGCACTCTTCCCCAAGACAGTACTGTGTGTTCACACACTAGCATGCTCGCGGCTGACCACAGACCAGAAGACATTTCCATTTTCCCCCATACGCCAGGCCGTGTGTGGGTAACTGGTGTTCTGTATTTATTCTGCCAGAGTTTCATCCTTAACTGGATGGCTGATGGTTATGATCAGAGATTTACTTTAATTCCCTGCACCCAGTTGAGTCTCACTGCACAGAAGAAGCTATTTGTAAGTATATACAATTCCGCAGTCTGCACTCCATCTTGGACGGCTAAAACCTGAGCTTGCGCGATTTGCAGGCTGCGTGTGAGCTTGAACTGCCTGCAGGCACGAGTCTGGATCATCAAACAAAAGACTGGGACCTATGCTATTCCAAGGAACCCAACCTTGGGCAAGAGCTTCCTTTTTGTTTTTTAAGTTGGGTTTGTTTTCCCATCAACAACACTTGAGTTGAGGAAAATAGAAAGCGATGTTTTTACCCTCCAACTTAGTAAAGACAAAGGAGAAATTTAATACGTGGGAGCTTTCTGTCAGACCTACCACTGTGGGGCCTTCTGCGGTTAACACGTGTGCACGGCTGACTCCTGGTGTTCTCCTCACTTCCCCGTGCCATCCGTGGCAGGACCCCACGGTATTAGTCCCTCTGAAGGGCTGCCCGGCCACCCGCCAGTGACCGCTTGACTTTCTCAGCTCATATTTATGTATGGCAAGGAAAGTTCGAGGAGGAGAGACATCCCTGCACGCAGTAGTTTTGATGTTGTATCAGTCTGAGATGCGATAAGATCTCCCTGTTTCCTGAATGAAGTAGATCTCAGGGTGTCACAGAGCGAGGTTGAGCAGTGTCCTTTTTTCTCCAAAGGACTTCATGGTTGTATCATTTAGCTGTTTGTTTTGAAGTAGGTTTAAAGACTGTTGGTCGTACCTATTCAAGGGAAAAAGAGACCTTGGTTTCCAAACCCCACGTGAAGGATTGTAGGATCCTCTGTACCTTCGCAACTAGTAGAGAACAGTTTCTTCAAGTTGTGCCACGGGTCGGCTGTAAGAAACAGATTCCTTCTGCCTCAAGAGAATCACTGCTTGGGGGTATGCAGTCAAGCCATTCTCTTGGTTCTGAATCAGAACTCAGTTGTATGCCGTTTCTAACGTTGCACGATTCCGTCTGTGTGTTAGTCTTAGTTCCCAACTAGACTGCAAGTTCTTTAGCAGCAGGGCCTCGGTTTTGTTTTTAATTTTGTGCTAGGTGCAGAAAGCCTGTGCTTCGCCCTAGAA
Organism: Ursus maritimus; assembly: GCF_017311325.1. Classification (NCBI taxonomy): domain Eukaryota; kingdom Metazoa; phylum Chordata; class Mammalia; order Carnivora; family Ursidae; genus Ursus; species Ursus maritimus. The sequence goes on from NW_024423343.1 coordinate 68,834,708, forward strand.
CAACAGAGGTTACCAAGTAGTTTCCAAGAGCATTGTTCGTGGAGGGCTCGTCACAATAATCATGGCTATTTTCAGGGTTTTTCTGGATACTTCTTTGCATAGAAGCAAGCTCGAACCGCCTTTTGGCAGGGGTTTGACCTGTATAATGCGGGCCTCGGAAGCACGCTGGTCCAGGGAACTCAACTTTTCCCCAAAATAAGTCCCAAGTGGATTGGGGAACCGCAACAGAATTTGAAACGGTCTTCAGCTTCTCTGGGTTCCCTGCCTCCTTTGTTTGTATACTTAATATGAGAATTTTCTTTAACTCCCGGTCTGCTGATTAGATGCTGCTCTCTCAGATTGTCCGAACGGTGACTCCATACCAGAGGCTTCTGCTTGGAATGTATATATTATTTTCAGTAGAACCAGATGAAAAACAAAAATACTGTCAGGCCAAGGTAAATTGAATGAGCCCCCACTTTAAATAATGTAGGTTCCTTGCGAAGCAGACATAACATTTCATAAATAGAGTCCGAGGTCGGCTTCGTCAGGGATGCGCGTTGTGTAGCCAGCACAAGCAGAATCATCCCGGGTGGCTTCTGTCAGAGCACTCAGGTTCTTGCCTGACTGGCAGTTCTCCTGTGACACGGGAGCCAAGGACAGAAAAGTAACCCACGTTAGATACACTCCCCAAAAGATACTTTATGAAAATTAACAAACTGAACAGTGAACTCATCTCCACTGTAACAATCTTAAGAAAGTCTCTAAAAGGCTAAGCAGGAGGTCAGCACACTTCTCGTGGGCCACGCACCCTCCTGCCAACATGCTGTTTTCATACAGAGCGGAGTGGCTGGGTTTCCCCCATGCCAGACACGCCGCGCCCTGTCTTGGGGTGCGGTGCGTCGCGTAGTACATGTTTGTAGCTCTCCGAAAAGCCACGTCACAGTTTTTCATGCTATCTGTTTTCTGAAATTGCTTTTTAAAAATCTTGTGCCTTTGTGCCTGATGTTACCATATTTTCAGAGAGGCTTTATCTTCTAGCAGGATCTTCCTTAAATATACATAATAGCTTGTGTTGGAAAAAAAATTACTCATGAGGCCATTCCCTCTATCTTTTCTCATCTAATCTCTCATTTTTCCCCCCTGAAAATGTGGAAGCGTTGTCCTTTATTTGGATATCTTGGTTTTTATCTTGCTTTTGAGTGCCAGCTGGTTTGCAGTAAATCAGATTTGCTTGGAAGGTCCCCAGTCAGGGTAAAAGAACCGATGACTACTTTGTAAGACAATCCTGGTGAATTCCGTGGAGGTTTAAAATAACAATATTTGCCTGATAAAAATTCTGTTATGGAGAAGTGGTAGGGTGGTGGTTTCCCACACAGTGAATGTTAGTAACAGGGGATGGGAAGTTTTAGTTAGTTAGAACAGATGTCCAAATTAGGAGACATGGCCAAGGCAAAAACACTGTCACTCAGGGTCATGATTCAGGGTTTTTTCTAAAAAAAATGCTCTTCCTATACCTGCCTGAAAGAGAGTACAGTCTCTGAGAAGACTAATTAATGCACATTGGCATGTTAGCTGAAACTGTCCTAGAACCGCTTGCCCTGTGCCTGCTGTTTTTGCCTGTGTGGGAGGCAGGCATGTGTGCGTGCACACGCGGACACACACACACACACACACATACACACCATGGACAAAGTCCGCATGTGTGTTTAGTTACAGGAGGCAGTGTGATTACGCAACCTTTTTACTGCACTTCTCCATGACATTAATGGAGTCTGAATGAGTTCCTATGTGCTAAGGGCAGAGAATTTTTTAAAAGAGAATGTGTCTAGTCAGCAGATCTGTGAGTCGTAAGGTTCTCGGTGTCACGCTGGTACCATTCTGCCACAGCCCAAAGCCCTCCAGCGAAGTGCCTAACTGCTAGCTGACCCTGGCCAAAGACCTCAGCTTTTTTTTTACATCTGTTTTCTGTGTTACGCCGACTTGTCAGGCTGGGTATGTGCCCAGCAAGGCTTGAAAACTCTTGCCCACATTTTATAACTCCTGTCCCTAGGTGATATTATTAGGGCATTGTCCTATGCCAGGAGGCAGAAAACGTAGTGGTTAGAGGAAAAATTGACCCTAGCAAAAAAGGCTGGAAATCTTTCAAGGGTGTTTATTGTCTATTTTGTTCCATGAATATTTGTCTTAAGCACTGTTCCTCTGAAAAAAAAAAAAAAAAGAAAAGAAAAGAAAAACAAAAACGGCAGCTCTCGGATAAAAGAAACGCTTGAAGACATGTGTGATGCTCCTGGTACCTTTAAGACGATGTGCTCACACCGCTGGGATTGCGATGTGTTCCTGTCTCCCTTTCCCAGTGTGTACATGGAGCAGAGGCTAAGTGTGCGTCCCGTTGAGACAGACGCTCCAAGGGCTGTGCTCTTAGGAGCAGGCGCTGCCGTGAAAGCAGAAGTGCTCGCACACTCCTGGGTGGCCTGTGGGGAGAGAGGGCTGTCCTACAGATCTCAAACTCAAACTCATTCTCCACCAAGGAGGGCAAGTCTAGTTTTTAAAAAGTAACAAGGGAATCACGGCTGGACATGTGCCAGCGTTTCAGCCTAAGATGCTTGGAGCACCGGGCCAGCCCTGTGCGGGGCTGCCTCTGGGCAGTTGTTCTCACCGCGGATCACACCCAGCCGACAGAAGGTTCCTCAGATCGCTTTTACACCCTTTCGCTATCGGGTTCTGCCAGGGAGGAACAATAAATAGCAGAGTAAAATTTTATTAAAGCCTAAGGACTTTGGGTGGGAGATGTAAGCATACTATGAAACCGTTTTCTCAAAGGCATTTGCCAGTAACTTCATCCTTAACTACAACTTGAACGTTTCTTCATTGTGTGTGAGGCCGAGGCGGCAACCCTAGCCAGCTTGTTAAAATCTCACAAAATCAAATTCCATGAAAAACAGGCCAGTCTCTAAAAATGTTTATAACTTTTATAAACCAGAAGTCCCTCTCCTGAGAATGTATCTTAATAATTCAAAGACAAGAGGAAGAACCATAAATGAGAAATTTGAGTTCCTCCCGCTGTCATAGTATAATAACCATAGCTAATGTGCATTCAGCTGCTCTAAATACTTTCTATGTTAATTGTAACAACCCTCTGAAATAAGTACAATTACTATCCCTGTCCCACAGATATGAAACCTCAGACATTGAATAATTCGCCTGGAGTCACGAAGTAATAAAGGGCAAAGCCAAATTTCAAACCAGGGAGACTAGTCTAGAGCCAGTGTTCTAATTACTATACAATCTGACCACCAATTTAGCAGTTGGCCCTGGGATTAAAGAAATAAACAAGATATACACACAGATGTTCATACAGTGTTAGTTGTAATAACAAAGAAACTGTACGTAATCCCATTTCAAATAGAACCTTATGTAACCCCTTAAAAAAAATTGATTCTATAACCAGGTAGGGAAAGTCCACAATGTAAACAGTAGGTAAAAGACCTATCATTGCAGGTATGAAAAATAAAGACTGAGAAAAGCAGTAAATACAGAACATTAAAATATTTAAGTTGGAGTGATGGGGAAGGGTTATATTTTTGTTTTTTATTTAACCCGATTTTACTGTTGTTAAATCATTATTTTACTGGTAGGTAAAACTGAGTGGGAGATGGAGCCGTTCTAGAAGGATCAGGAAAGAGGGAGAGCACATGCGTCTGTGGAGAGAAGCTATAGCTCTGGGTGGTGCTTGGACAGGACAGTAGGGTTTGGTGAGGAACAAACAGGAGGCTAAAAAGGAAGTGATGTCGTGCACACAGAAAAATGGATAAAATGTATTGGATCCCTATGTCGAAACTTTTAAAGAGCCCAGATAGTTGCTTGCATGTTGCTAGTTGAGGAATTTTGAAAGTAGGCAACATTATCAGAAAGACAGCTAATTACAGTTGCTGAGTGGGCTAGTTTTCCACAACTCGTGGAACAGCTTCTATCCAGGGCAGTTCACGTTTTACAGAATGTTGATTAGGATAAATACTGCTTAACTAGAAAAATGGGAGTTTGGAAGTAGCAATTTCTCCAGCTGTTAGAACACAGTGAGGAAAAGGTCCACTCTGTCACAAACTACAGAGAACTCAAGTCCTCAAAGCCATTTGATTAGATGGTGAGGAAGACTTCCAGGAGGTCAAATTAGGAGCTAGGTGGTTAGTCAATGCAGGCGTTCTAGAAGTGAGTTTTAGTGTGGGTATCAAGGGAAGACATATGAGCCTAAATAATTACAGGGTTCGAGCCTCAGAAGATAGGTAAGCAAACTTCATGGTAGAGATGTGAAGTGAACCAGCATGGGCATCACCCATATAAGCTCATCGTCCCTTAGAAGGGACGGTTAGTGCCACAAACTCAGGCATCTGTAAAAGATCATCCCACTCACAAAGCCCTGTGGAGGGAGCCCTGTGGAGGGCATGTTGGAGAATCCTACAGTGCAGTTACTTTAGACGGCTCTCACGAGGTGCCAGAAAATATCAGGTCAGTGTTTGCATTTGTGGCATTGTCTGTTGAAGGTTAGACTACAGTCATTATACGTTCCTGTTGGTTCTGATGAATAAGAAAGTAACTTTTCTGTCTTGGGTAATAAGGAAGAGAATTTGACCTGAGAGATCTCACGAGACACTTGAGGCATACCCTTTACAAACCCAAGGGGTGGTGATTAATTAAGGGGAAATTCAACTGAGAATACTCTGCATATTTGACAAAATCAATTGATAATGAATAGTGTGATATAATTTTTATATCACTTTAATATAGGAATATATCTTGAGTCACAAATAATTTGTTAGGAGTCTTAGCAATTACTGTTTTGCACAAGAGGGTAAAGAATTGCTAATCTAGAAAATCGACCATATAGAAGATAAGGTTTGACTGTTGTATGTTAATTTTTTGAAGTTAATACGCCCAAATTTACCTGTTGGTCACAGTCAGATTACTGGTATTCATGGCGCTTTCTCTTCTGCATGTCAGTCCTCCTCAGTATCTCCCTTCTACAAAGAAGAAACAAGGAGGCCACCTGAAGGATCTGATGTGTAGAACAAAATGGCTTCCCATGCATCTCCCAATCTTTAACCTGGAACCTGCGTATTGGGCTTCAAAACATAAACTCCAGACTTTTGGTCTGCTTTGAAATAAGCCACAGGATATGCTAATCAAATAAGCAACTCTCATCTTGTAACAATCTCCCACATACTTCAAAATAAGTGAGCCAGGACACAGATCCGGGTGTGTTTGTTTTCAACTCCGAAATCTTTTTTTTTTTTTTTTTTTTTTTTTTTTAAGATTCTGTTTGTTCATTTCAGAGAGAGGGAGAGCGAGAGAGAGCACGAGTGGGGGGTGGGGGAGATGGAGAAGCAGGGTCCTCGCTGAGCAGGGAGCCCAACCCAGGGCTCCATCCCAGGACCCTGGGATCACAACCTGAGCCAAAGGCAGATGCTTAACCCACTGAGCCATTGAGGCACCCCTCAATTCAGAAATCTAACTGAAATCCTCTAACCCTTGCTCAGCCTAATGGTAACATAAATATCTTAAAGAAACAGTCACATAGTTGTTTTCCTAGAGCACATGGTACAATCCATGTAGTAAATCAGGTATCAAGAACTTACAGGGATAAAGTGTTTCTCATGATGTCATCCAGATACATGAAGTACCAGGTATGTACTATAAAAGAAATACAGCTGTTTCAGTATCAGAAGTATTTCGCTTCTGGGTGGAATTTTTATTAACAGCAGGCATCTCTCAAAACAGTGCTCTGTCCCATAAATGGCTAAATGGGTTTTTGTAAGATTTTGTATACTCTCCTTCCCGTCACATTGCAAAAGCTCCTGTGAAAATAGACCCTATTTTATCCACAACCGTATCCCTAGTTCTTAACACTATACCTTGCACATAGTAGGCACTCAGTAAAAGTTTCAGCTGCTAAATAGACCAAAGAGAATTTTAACAGAGGAAACAAGCTATTAGAATTTTATTTTGCCTCTCATGGAATACTGGGGCATTCCCATTTCCCTAAAACAGGAGCCAACAACTCTGTAAAAAAATCTCTCATTTCAAGACACCTGGATGGCTCATTTGGTTAAGTGTTTACCTTCGGTTCAGGTCATGATCCCAGGGTCCTGGGATCAAGTCCCGCATCAGGCACCTTTCTTGGTGGGGAGCCTGCGTCTCCCTCTGCCTGCTGCTCCCCCTGCTTGTGTGCACTCTCTCTCCCTCTGGCAAATAAATAAAATCTTAAAAAAAAAAAAAAAACTCTCAATTGGTTATAATTCTTTTTTTATTTTTTTAAGATTTTTTGTTTATTTTAGAGAGAAAGAGAGTACGAATGGGAGGGGTGGAGGGAGAGGGAGAGAGAATCCCAAGCCGACTCCCCACTGAGCGCAGATCCCCATGTGGGGCTCAACCCCAAGACCCTGAGACTATGACCTGAGCTGAAACCAAGAGTCAGACATCTAACCTACTGTATCACCCAGGTGCCCGTGTTAATAATTCTTTAAAAAAATGGGGCGCCTGGGTGGCTCAGTCGTTAAGCATCTGCCTTCGGCTCAGGTCATGATCCTGGATCCCTGGGATCGAGCCCCACATCAGGCTCCTCCGCTGGGAGCCTGCTTCTTCCTCTCCCACTCCCCCTGCCTGTGTTCCCTCTCTCGCTGGCTGTCTCTCTGTCAAATAATAAATAAAATCTTTAAAATAATAATAATGATAATTCTTTAAAAAAAGAAATTTGTTTTCCTAAGATGTGGGATACCTGCCAATATCAAACTGTTTTAACTTCTTACCTTTTGCTCTTAGAGGGAGGAGAATATCTTAATGACAGCACAAAATCATGTAGTAAATATAATTCATTTTTGAAAGATTCAACTGCATCCTGGTCCATTTGTTTCATTTTGAATAATATATTTGCAAACATGTCCTCGCTCACTTGATACTTACCTCATCAGCATTTACCTCGTCATTATATGTTTTTAGTAGACTTTATTGTTTCAGGAGATCACCTTTTTTTTTTTTTTTTTTTTGACAGAGCATAGTCTAGAAAAATGATAAGGTCTTGGCGGCACCTTACCCCAGATAGGGACACGTGGCTTTGAGCGAATGTGGAGCCTCAGTGCTCCCAGGGATTGTTGCCGAAATGCTTTCGTGCACACCTGCCTGCTTTGGCCACCTGTAGTGACCCTCCAGAATGTGTCCAACCTGGTTGCCTTCTTTTCTCTGGAAGAAATGATGCTCATGGAGGAAAATGGTCCATTTGAATTACTCATTGTGCCAAGTAAACTCTTTTTTTGAAAAATGTTAGGTTTCCAGTCTCCGAGCTGGTCTTTCGAATGCCTCTAGATAAAACTGTCTCAGTGAAGTCCCGCAAAGTGCTAGCACTGCAGAATTTACTATACTCTTGTCCTACAAGATGATGGGGAGTAAAAAATTATAAAACATGTCATTGGAGAAGATATTCGATACCATAAGGTCTTTTAGATCCATGAAGAGTGAGATCTTGCTTCTCTCTGAGTTCTCTTTGTCCTTAGATATCTAGGTGAGACATCTTCAGACCTGGCAGAAGGACAGTCCTAACTCTGAGGCGGGTTTGCCCTATATCCTTCCCTTCTACCTGAAAGCTGTGTTTTCCTGGCCCTCATTTCCACCTGTTCCCAGACGGCCCAGTTGTAGAATTAAAAGCATCATCGCTGATTAGAAAGCCCTCTTCCTTCATTGCGTCCATTTACTTTACCTTTGGAAATTGTTGGTGGATGCAGGAATTTCCAAAAGTTGATAACCTTTTTTTGGAAAGACAAACAGAGTAATTCATCTTCACTCTAGGATTTGGCCCCAGTCGATCTTCCTTCCCACCCATTTGCGGTAGACGGAAGTTCCCCGTTCAGGAAGGCCTGCGGGCTGGAGGGGTGGGAGTCAGAAGGTAGACAGAGGTAGAGCTCAGACTCCCTGGTATTCTCACCAGACACCTGACATTTTTGCTCTCACCTTCGATTTCCTGTAGTACAGCTGCCTTTCAGAAGTGAGCTCACATTCCAGCCCATCCCTCTGGCCTGGTTCACACCAGCGAGAGCAGGAGGAAGACGTGCCAAGCAACAGCCTAGACGGCTGGCCGAGAAGGAATTACAGTTGGGTTTTTTGTTGTGTTTTGTTTTTTGGCAGAGAAGTGTTGAGAGGCGCTATTGCTTCCACCCTGTCATTAGTGGGTGGGTAATAGTGATATAAAATAAGAGATGAATTAGGATAATAAGAGGCAAAGGAGAAAGGAGTAAATTTTCCACAAGTAATATTTTTCTCTTCCTGGTTATTTAACTTTGAAACAGAACTTGAAAGTAGTAATCACAGTTCTACCGTAGACAAAGGACAGAATGTGAGAACCAGACAGGAAGGTGTGACTGCCTTTATTACATTAACTGGAAACATACAGAAATATGCACCACCTTCAGGAATATGCTGCTATTTCCATTATGGAAAAGCAAAGAAAATGAAAAGTCACGGGTGGACTAGCGTGCCGTCACCTTCTCCCCCGCCCCCACCATTTTTCTTTTTTACTAATGAGCGTGTATCTGTGAGAGTCTCTGCGTCTTTTGCTTTTCTGTGTGAGTTTCTTGAGTTGTTCTTCAGATCATTTTATGATGTGGATATATAGTAAAGCAACCCCAAGAGGGGTGATTAAAGGCCCAGAAAAAACTTTAAATAGCGTGGACAGGTGTTTGCCTTTCTTACAACAGCTGTCTTCAAGGCTGTACTCCACAGGTAAACAAATGAGACCTGTTTGTATTCAGTCACTGATTCGGCCGAGATGCAGTGAGCGCCTACAGCGTGCCCGGCACTTTGGCACCGATGGCCGGAGCAAATGTCGCTGCCCCCTTGGAGCTTACACGCCAGAGGGGAAACAGACGCCAAACAAATCACCACACCTCCGAGTTGTTCTCGCTGCTATGAATAAAAATACAAAGAAAAATTTAAAAAAAATTTTTTAAATACAGTACGAGCAGTATAAAAGGGAATTTGTTTTCTCTTGGGGTGAATGAAGACCTCTCTGAAGAATGATGTTGGGAAGCGAAGGGAGCATGTTTAAGTTGGAGGAGGGAAGGGTGACACGATCGGATTTATATTTGGAGATTTATCAGCAGAGTTGAAAGCAAGTGTGTCTGCACATAAGTACAAAAGTGAGGGCGCCTGGCTGGCTCAGTCGGTTGGGCGTCTGCCTTCAGTTTTGGTCGTGATCCTGGGGTCCTGGGATCGAGTCCCGTGTTGGGCTCCCTGCTCAGCAGGGAGTCTGCTTCTCCCTCTGCCCTCCCCCTGCTCCTGCATGCTTACCTGTGCCTGCCTGTCTCTCTCTCTCTCTCTCTCTCTCAAATAAATAAATAAATAAAATCTTAAAAAGTAAAAAAATGAATCAAAAGATTCCTTTGTTTCCTCAAAATAGCTGTTTAAATGTGTTCATTACACTCCGGTTTGAATGTAATAACTAATGTATATTCTGTACTGTCTTCTTCACCAGTAGATAAACGTAGAAGGGTCTGAGTAAACTTTTGCTTTGAAGTGTTCTATCCATTCCCTTGTAGCACTGCCACAGCTCCTCAAAGAGGAGGACAATTACATTTTGTCCTACATACACATGTAATTCTGGTTTTTTATTACTTGTCCCCATTCAGCTCCTACAGAACCTTTATTGTGTAAGTTTGCGGACGGAGGACAGAAGAAGAGACAGAACCCAAACAAATACATCCCTAATGGAAGACCATGGCATAGAGAAGGAGAGGTGAGACTTGTAAGTCCCTTCTTGAGACTTCAGTGTGGGTGTGTGATGACGGAAGCCTATGTGGATAGTTACTCATGTCTCATTGTGGCTGCCACACTTCTGAAATAAGTGCCAGGTGCAGACTTTATAATCCAGATAATGTCACTTTAAAACTCTCCCCAATGGATATGGTGCTGAGAGAGTGATGACCCTCCAGATGGGGCAGAGAGATGGTGGGTAGAGCCGTGTTTACCAGTTAGCTGCATGTAAAGCAAAAGACCATTTTAAATTGCTATAAGAAATGCACAACTGTTTTGTATATTTTTAATGTCGTGGCTTCTTAGAGGTTTACATTTATAAGGACTCAGAAATTATCCTAAGTATAATGTTATTAAAACAAATAGCGCATTTGCTGTTGAGTTTTTTGCCTAATTCTTTTGAATGAGGGTCTTAAGAAAAAGACATCAATTGCTTAAAAGTGTTGGATGTCCATTTCTCCATATTTATTTTCAATGAATTTTTTGAAGTAACATGCTGGTTCAAGAATGTCTAGGGAAGTGCCATCCAGTGGAAACGCTCTGGAGTCTGCACTGTCCAGTGGTAACCACGAGCTGCATGTGGTTATCTGAGCGCTTCAGACGTAGCCAGTGTGCCGGAGGGACTCCGCTTTTCCTTTAATTTGAAATAGCTGCGCGCGGCTAATGACTACCAAATGGGACAGTACAGACGTAGAGCTTAATTCTTGTATTGAGTTGATGTTTTCTAAAGGAAACTTCTAATTTTATCAAATGCTACCAAACTATCTTTATTTTGTGTTGCCATGACTCTAAGAAATGGAATTTTTAAGCCGTGCCCTTGCGGGTAAGTGATTCTATTTCTTTTGCTTTCCCATAGGCTGGAATGACACTTACTTATGACCCAACCACAGCTGCTATACAGAACGGGTATGTCATTAAGATAAATGCATGATGGCTTGAGGGAAAATGTGAAGGTGGAAAATATCAGACGTTTGTCCTGGGAATTATTCTTTTTAAAGGATGACTTAATAAAGGCTTTTGTGTTTGTTCTAGATTTTATCCTTCACCATACAGTATTGCTACAAACCGAATGATCACTCAAACTTCTCTTACACCCTATATTGCATCTCCTGTATCTGCCTACCAGGTTTGTACCTTTAGGATTCAAGAGTATGACAGCTTGTCGGCCGTGAACCACTGCTACGTTTTTATGTGTCTTAAAATTTTGAACATTTATAATGAAACCTAAGTCAGATGTTATGCAGCTTGGATACCCAATTTAGAAGAAGCTGCTTTTTATTTGACAGAGTGATTTGCTTTTATGTATAGGAGAATATAAAACAAGGGAAAATGGTTATCAGTTGTCAGTCCTTGAAATCGTAGCATTCTAGAACTGAGATGAACCCAAATGCTTCCTCCACAGCGGGCTCTGCTGTTGGACATCACGTGTCCCAGAAGTTGAAACTTAAAAAGAAGTGACATTAGGTAGAATACAGAAGAGGTGTGTACCGTTGTCGTGGTGTATTCATCAGCAGGGACTAAGAAAAGACCAAGTAAACATGCTAATAAATAAAGTCGGGTCTCTATCAGGTAACATTAAATGAGCAATGCAGTGAGATTTAAAGCCAAAAAAAAAAAAAAAAGTGACTCCTTGTTTAAACAGGTAATTGAGGAGGCTTCATGTTCAAATAGATTCCCAACTTAGAACCAACATCTCCTTAAGCACCTTGTTATAAGATGAATTTGGTTTTACTGCAGGGTTAGCTCCTATTCTCCACAAACCCAGTGGTATACAATGTGTGCGCATACAGTGAACCCAGTGGTGTACAATGTGTGCGCATACACATCTCTCCTCCTATATCTGAGTACCTCGAACAGGGCTATCGCCTTGGCCCACACAGAAGCATAATAACAGAGTTCAGTCACAGACATGTGGGAATAGAGTTCTCTTGTTGACTGTTGAGATCCTGTGTGACTAAACTAAACTCTTGTGTATTCTTGTTTTTAAAACAATTGAATTAGATGTTGTAGCCCTGATTTCTGGGGTTAGGGGACTACAATATCTAATAACTGTGTTATTTTACTTCTGTAAACCTCAGTTTCCTCATCTTTAAAATGGGGATAATAATAGTTTCTTTCTCCTAGGCTTGTTATAAAAACTAAATGAGACTGGTTATGTGAAGAGCTCAGCACAGTCCCTGGCTTATCATTAGTGGTCAATAAATGTTAGCTATGATCACGCTCATCATCATTAATACATATGCAGGACTAGCAGGCTGATGAGAGTGCCTTCGTTATACTGAAAATAAGGAGTTGGTCAACGTCAGCAATATCATCGAGGCGGTGCTGTCCGAAAACTTAAAAGTAGCTTTGAATAATAAATCATGAAGTTGCACAGAAGCGTTCACAGCTCCCTCGGCTTTCAGGTCTTTTCTCTGTCTTCCCCTCAGTTGTCCCTCGTTTTCTTTTCGTTTATGTGTCTGGATTTTTATGTTACTTGGGCTGGTGCTTCAATCTGCCGACCACAGTATTCCCTCATTTAATGCCTCTTTCATTATTTTGGACTTAAAATTTCTATATTTTCCCTGACTATGTAAGACTCAGTGAGATCTGCTCTAGTGCGTTTTCCCTAATTAACAATTCCCTAATGAAAGGTAGTCTTTTTTAACTCTCTGACCTTGGAAACCTCTGCCATTTATGCAGATCACTGGAAAGGGGGGCCCGTAAGCTTATTCTCAGGTGGATGATTGTGCACATTAATTTGGGTGTGTGCCGCTGTGGCTCTTGGAGCTATGAGTGCCTCTCCCCACCACCTCCGTTTCCCCACTTTACTGTCAGGCAGTGAGCACTTTGGCCACGGAATTGTTCATAGCATAAGAAAAATCCAGAGACCAGTTATTCATAGTAGATTTGATATACCTGACTGGAACAACATTTCATTTCAAAGGCCTCCTTTCTTCTGGCATTCTGTGTGTCCCTAAGATACATGTGGAATTTCATTCCATTTGCCCGACACTCGCTGTGACTGAGGTTCTTAACCCGCATAAGTTCAGGGCCACGGTAGGGTTAGCCGACGAGCTTTAAGTAGTCTGACATTCTCTCATATTGTTTGCAAAATGTCGCTTGTGTGTATGCAGTTAGCTGTGGGGAAGTCAGTTCTGTCTCTTTCGTCAAGTTTTCAAAGGGATCTGTGACCCAAAGGAGGGTAGAGAACCAGTGGTAAAGAACTCAAAGAACATAGATTATTATTCCCATTTTATAGTTAGGGAAAAGTGAGGAATAGAAATTGACAGCAGCTGATTTGCTGCTGAAAAAAATTGGATTAGGTGTCCTAGCTCCCTAACCCCATAATGCTCTAAGCTATTAGATTATTAAGACCACTGAAAGCATACCAAAAAATGAGAGCATCTGGCCCCAATTGGGGTCTCCAGGGAGCTGCTCTCCTCCCCATGATTTATTCAGTGAAGGCCTCACACTCGTGTTGGAGTGGGCCTTTCTCCACTAAAGCACCATATGCTTATACAATTGGATTTGAGAAATTGGCATCTGCGAGAAACCACCAGTATCCCAATGGGGAAAGGCTGCAGTCCAGATAACTGAAATGTTAACAAGGCAGAAGCACTTAACTTTGGTCTGCCTTAGGTGGCAAAGGAAACCAGAGAAAACAAGTATCGGGGCTCTGCTATCAAGGTAAATCACAATACATTCTTCCCCCATGACTTTTCCCCATATGCTCTCTGTAGAACCTCTGAAGTTAACCGTAGGGGTGAGATACAGGAGGGTTTTGTGGTTAGAGTTAGAGACTGAAACTTATTTTTTAAAAATTACGTAGTCTCAGGAGAGCTCTGGGCATCAAGAAGTGGACTGATACTTCTTCTCTTGAGTGGCAGGCCGCGCAGGCTTGCTTTCCTGCCACGGAGCCTGACTCTCCTGTCGTACTCCTCAACGCAGAGGGTCTTCCGTGCAGGTGCCCTTTTGACTGTACATGTCAAGATCGAGTTACAAAAGTTTTTCATTTTCTAAATCTGACTTTCAGATTTTTATTTTCCACACTCACTAGAAATTGTTGACCACCCGACAAGATTTCTGAAACCTAGTATCCTGGTATCAAAGAGGGATTGAATTTCGTTATTCTTTTTAAATAAGCACATACTTTAAGGATTAGTGTGTAATAAGATGTGCTGGAATTCTCATTCATCTGTATTCCTAAAGTGCCTAGTTCATACCTCAGTTATCACACTTTTCACTATTTGAGTTGTTTAGTTGTTTTATCTCCATTCTTAGTAAATTTCTTGAGGGTGGGGCCCATGTCTTACTTGCCTTTTTCTCTTTGATGCCTGGTACTCAGTAAATACTTCTTGAATGGGCAAGTGGAACTTGGTTTTAAATAATCATTTCATCCTACTCAAGAGTGACCAGTTTGCCAAGAACTCTAACGGCCTTAATCTTTTTAATCATTGATAGTATTGCTTCCTTATTTTCCTTCTGTAGATTTTAACATGAGTAAAAGAGCTCTAGAGAAAGAGATAGCCTACATTCCAATGGAAATCAATGTTTCTTTCAAACTCCTCCCTTTTCCAGGTGCAAAGTCCTTCTTGGATGCAACCGCAGCCGTATATCCTACAGCACCCCGTAAGTTTCTCAGCTTACTGGCTTTGTGGTTTGCAGCTAAGCTGTGCAGACATTCGGAAGACCATTCTCCGGCTTAAAACCTTTTGCCAAAGATGGTATGGGATTTGGGAAATTTTAAGCGTGGAATAGGAGAGTGTACAAGTTCATTATAAAACTTCCTCCCACCCTTGTTTTAAAACAAATTGACAGTTGAATTAAATCAAATCTGCAGTTGTAAGAGCTTAAAGTGTATCGTATTTGAAGCAGGATAACATTTTCTTCTTCATACAGTTCTGTAGAAGTCCATTCAATTGAATTTTTAAGTTTTAAAGGTTTTAAATTGCTATATTTTTAACAGTAGTTGATATGAAAACAGCTCACATTTTTAAATTGTATTCCGTTTAATGCAAATATAGAGTGTTGAAAAGGAACCTAGAGATTTTTATCAGTTTACTCAACCGCTGGGTGGAAATTATAAACACTAAAGCAGTAACACTTTCTTTGGTAAATGTGACTTCTTTCGTGACTTGAGCATTCATTCTACTTGTGTACATATTACATTTTTTAATTGGGTTATACTTCCCGTTAATAGATAGCGTATTTAATGTGTTTTTCAAAGATACATAAAATCCAGTTTGTTAAATTAAAGCCTGAATTTTAAACGTTGAAAAATCAAGGTGGAGAACAGAATCACAAGAAAAGCGAACAGTGCCCAACACAATGGCCTACATGACTGGCATGAGAGGGCCACAGATTTGGCCCTGTGCTTTCCAGTAACTGAGGCCAAATGGGAATTCTAATAAGCAAAACAGTTCACGGTTCTTATAAGAGAAAAACAGGTCAGTTGCCTAGGAGAAGCGCACCATTGTTGGCCTTAAGACGAGGCAGGAGTTTCTCTCAGGACAGCTCCTGAAGAGGACACCGTGCAGTGCAAGACCTGTGCCTGTGAAACAGCAGTGTAGGGACAAGTTCGAAACAGGAAGTTGCCGAGGTGACTTTGAAGCCGCTGCTAAAACACGTTGGGTTGGTAACACAGGAGACGAGCTCTCGGATGACGTACGCGTGCGTCTCTGTAAACACGCGCACGTACTTGTCTCTGTACGCACAGTCTTGGACAGTAGCTCTTACACATGAATGAAAAAAAGCAGCAGGAAATTCCTTCAGCATATTCTGGGCTTCGGAATCATTTCCATGTTACCACACACTTTTTGATGATGCACACTAAAAATTTAAAAAGAACAAATTTTCTGTGAACTGCATTGACAACAAACCGTTTCTGACACACATCTCTATCTTTTTTTGGCAACTTTTAGAGACAAAGCCTGCACATGTCCCAGTTTAACATCTTTGAGGAGACAGTGGTAGCGTGTGCAGATGGTTCCTATCTGACGCCCGTTTCCTTTCCCCACCCAGTTCAGACTGCCGGCAAGCAGAATTAAAGTGCCTGCACACCAGGCTCTGACCTCAGTTGTGTTCCGATTAGCAATAAATAACAGTGTATTGAAGGGGTAGATCGGTTGCAATAATACAAAAACATAACATTAATATTGATAGGTTGTGTCGGAATAATTGCACTCTCGGGTAATTGAGTGATTGCAAAAGTGAGGGGAATGATATAATCCGTAAGAATATTATACAGGATAAATTAGAGAAAATGCAGAAATCCAGAAATAGAATTAATTAAATTTCGGTTTAGACAATCAACGTACCATTATGCAATCATTAAAAATGATAATGATGGCTATGCACTGAGGTAAATATTTATAATAGAATGTTAAGTTCAAAGCAAAAGCCTAGGGTATGCAATTGTTTATGTACCCTGGTTGCAACTCTGCAAACATCCCGAGGCTGGAATCCGGGCAGTCGTGCCCTGACAGTGCTAACAGCCGTGTACTACGGGGAGGCCAGGCTGGGTTGTGGGTGGTTGTGGGTTTTTTTTTTTTTTTTTTGGGCCCCCCCCCCCCGATTTTGTTTAATTATATTTAATTTTATTTTTAATGACCAGAATTTTTTTCAGATGAATCAGAGGATCTGAAATCGGATTATTAATCATATCTGAATCTCCTTCCCTCCCTTGGCACCAAATTATAGCTGAAAGTTCTGAGAAACAGTGAATGGAGAATGTGCTCTTGATCCTAACAGCCTGGTCTTGAATCAAATGACTCTGTACAGAACACTTTTAAACAAGACTCTATATTTATAAATATTCAATGTGGCCTATTGTTTTGTGGCTGCATAAAACATCAACTGTCATTTATTTTTTAAAAAATGAAGAAAGCATTTCTGTAACCCCAGCCCTCCGGAAATCGTCCTCTCTTCCCACTACAGCTCCTCCTGCTGGACTAGCTTGCTTTGCACGGGAGTGAGAGGAAAGGCAGGAACATGTCTAATGCAGTCATTTCAGTGAAATGAATGCTCTCAGAAAAGTTTTAGGAAGCATTGCCCAGAAGGTTTTTAGGAAATTGTTTATGATACCATAAGCAGGTTTGCGAGGAGGTTATTTTGGTTCCCATTTTTCAACAAACGAAGGCGTTTTCCTTTGCAAAAGGAATGACAGACTCTCCGTTCCCTCGGTGAGTTTATCTGATGTTGTGCTTGTCTCCCGATCCCCAGGGGGCCGTGTTAACTCCCTCGATGGAGCACACCATGTCACTACAGCCTGCGTCTATGATCAGCCCTCTGGCCCAGCAGATGAGTCATCTGTCGCTAGGCAGCACGGGAACAGTAGGTGGCAAATTAATATCGTGTGTCTCAGCAAACAGAGGAGGGTAAATTAATGCAGCCTCAATTACAGGCTCTGGGATGTCCAGAGATGATGTCCGAGCCCCTCTCACCCCCCACATTGCCTTCCACATGATTAACTGATGGACTAAATGTCTGTCCTTTGGGTATCTCTCCTTTCCCAGAACCTAGCGCACACACGACCACATCTAGCCCTGCACACTGGTGCCTTGCATTCACACTGCGCACCTGGTGTCGTGAAGGAAAAGATGAAGGTGGTGAGGGTGCAAAAGGCACGGAATTCTTCCTCCCTTCACTTCTTTCACGGAATTGGGGGGCACTGTATCACAATCTTGGGATTGACAGACTTCTCCGAAGTCCAGGGGACTCAGTTGGGGATTGAGGTCGAGCCTCTAGCAGAGGATCTTCCAGGATGGACATAGAGCAACCTAACGTTTAGATGGTAAGATGGCCGAAGGCTTTTAATTCAGACCATGTCAGTGGTGGCAGAAAAGAACAAAGGGACTGAGAAGCCTTAGTGATCTTCATGCATGTGTATGTTTGTTGGGAAATCCAAAGAAAGGTGGGAGTTTTCGTTTGACAAATTCAGAAAGTAGAAACAGTCACTTCACTTTCCATATGACATACTTATTAATTAAACTTTGAGGTAGCTTGTTTACATTTCTCCTTCGAGATTTCCAAGTACTTGACATCCCATCTCAAAATTCTCCAAGCACTCAGAATTTTTGCATGGCTTATCACTTCCCATCCTGACCATATCGTCCTTTTCAGTACATGCCTGCGACATCGGCGATGCAAGGAGCTTATTTGCCGCAGTACACACACGTGCAGACGACGGCAGTGCCCGCTGAGGTTGGTGCAACACGCCCCCCCCCGCCCCCATGGCCATTCTGGCAATGAGTACTTTCAGAAATGGGTGAATTAGATGGAACTCAAAGAAAAATCAGTCAGAAGTCAAATGTTTGCATAAAGAATGGAGTTCAGAGGGCATATAGAGCTAGGGTTATTTTCAACTATGAAATACAGTTCTCTGCATACAGATTAGTGTAGCAGTATCCAGGCCACACCCCTAAAGCTCCCAGAGCTATTTTCCAAGCTTGTAGCACTTTTCTTTTTTTTTTTAAGACTTTATTTATTGTCAGAGAGAGAGCGCACATGTGCTATTTATTTGTCAGAGAGAGAGAGACAGCACGCGCGCACACAAGCAGGGGGAGCTGCAGGCAGAGGGAGAAGCAGGCTCCCCACTGAGCAAGGAGCCGGATGCGGAACTCGATCCCAGGACCGTGGGATCATGACCTGAGCCGAAGGCAGACGGCTCACCAACTGAGCCACGCAGCATCCCACTTGTAGCACATTTCATACCCTTCAAGAATCTGTCTTGTCTCCTGGAAAGGTATACTTAACACGCAAATTAGGATAAAGCTGGAGTTTGCAATCCTGGTAGCAAAGATTATGTTAATAATAATAACTACAAGAAGAAATCAGTTATAATTAAGATAGTTGAAAAAAAACCCTGGTGTTTCAGAATTGTTAATAGGGATGAGGAACAAACCATACCTTTTTTTACAGAGGCTATTAGGATAGCTAAATAACTCTTAGTTATTATTATGGAAGATGCAGATATAATGATAATGAAAGAAGACTGACGCTTAAATTAAGAGTGGACAGAAAGAGACAAATACCATATAATTTACTCATATGTGGAATTTAAGAAGCAAAATAGATGAACATGGGGGAAGGGAAGGAAAAATAAGATAAAAACAGAGAGGGAGACAAACCATAAGAGACTTTTAACTATGGGAAACAAACTGAGGGTTGTTGGAGGGGGAGGTGGTTGGGGGGTAGGATAATTGGGTGATGGGCATTAAGGAGGGCACTCGATACAATGAGCTCTGGGTGTTACATGCAGCTGATGAATCACTGAATTCTACCCCTGAAACTATTAAAACACTATATGTTAACTAAATTGAATTTAAATACAAATTTTTTTTTTAAAAAGGGATTGGACAGAAAGCATAGCATTTTTCTGCATAGTACCCTTAAAATTCCAAGGAAATTTCAGCATCCCAATCAATCCTACCCACTAGGTAGATCCCATAGGTTCCAGTTGCAGAAACAGCCCTAGGACTGTGGTTGGATTATTTGGGGGCGTTCTTGTTGTGTTTTGTTTTCTGCTGATTGATTAAAATTGTGTACTTACTGACAACCACAGGTGAGGGAACCCACAATCCCTTATCTGCAGTTCTGAAACACACGGTAAAATCTGAAAATAAAAATTCTCTTTATAACTGCTTTAGCAAAACCCTGACCTGTGGCAAAACCCAGCCTGAACTGATACAAGACAAAATCTTAGCCCACTTACTGTGCATATTTATATCCTTCTGTGTAGACCTGTTCCTGTGTTTGGTAATGAGGCGTAGCTCTAGGCCCCGCTGGGTATATTCTGTGATAAAGGGTATATGCCTACCATTTTTCAGATTCTAAAGTCTGAAAATACTGAATTCCAAGTCACATCTGGCTCCAAGGGATAAGATATTTGTTTGATAAATTGTAGCTTGACATGAAGAGCCAACTCTTCAAGTTGGGGTGGGAGGTTCTTTGGGTCTTTGGGTCTGTAAGACATCTTAACTCCTTAGGGAAATCATTAACCCTGAAAACCCTCCATAATATTAAGAAAATCGCTTTTAATGAGCGCTTGTATTTTAAGATGTGAAACTCGGACGGGAGGAGTGGAGTTTGGATTTCATGGCTCATGTCTCCTCTGCTCTGCTTTGTTGTAGGAAGCAAGTGGTCAGCAGCAGGTGGCGGTCGAGACGTCTAATGACCATTCACCATATACCTTTCAACCTAATAAGTAACTGTGAGGTATGAGGGAAACATCTTTGTAACCTTAGGGCTCAGTTCAAGCCAAGTCTGTGATTCTTTTATCATAATGGTACTTAGAATAGCTCATATTTGCTCACACTGCCTTAATCCTGGCCAAAGAATCCGGTGTCATTGAAAGGTTAAAATCGGTTGATTTTGTAGATTTGCAGATTATCCAGAAAGAAGAGTGCCTTGTATTGAAGTCAAATGGATAGTTACTTTCTCATCCTCCTTACCCATCCACCCTAAAAATCTGTAACAAATCAGTTCACCAGGCACCAAATGTGTCCTACAATACATGTATCCAAATTTATATTGCTTTCACGCTCACAAGCTTGAAGGAAATATGGCATAAGATTTTGCTTCATCTGGTATTACAAGATTAGCAATATCTTGACTATGAATTTAACGTCAGTATTCTTAGACCCAGAGCTCTGGTTGCTCTGGTAAAAAAGTATGCTGTAGGTCCCACGTTTGAAAGATGGAGTCAAGGCATGGAAACGATCCTCAGTTCTAGCATTTATTGGTCTACCACCAGTGATGAGCCCCGCTTGCCTTAGTCACACATGTATACCTTTAAAGTGAGAAGAAGGTTACAAAATCCCGTGGTGTATTCTACCAAATGTATAAGAGCATTTCTCTTTTATTTTTCTCTTCCAGATGTACAGAAGGGCATTCTTACATGAAGAAGGGTGTGAAGGCTGAACAATCATGGATTTTTCTGATCAATTGTGCTTTAGGAAATTATTGACAGTTTTGCACAGGTTCTTGAAAACGTTATTTATAATGAAATCAACTAAAACTATTTTTGCTATAAGTTCTATAAGGTGCATAAAACCCTTAAATTCATCTAGTAGCTGTTCCCCTGAACAGGTTTATTTTAGTAAAAAAAAAAAAAACAAAAAACAAAAACAAAACAAAAGATTTTTATCAAATGTTATGATGCAAAAAAAAAAAAAAAAAGAAAAAAAAAACTAAGAAAAAAAGAAAAGAAAAAGAAAACTTCAATTTTCTGGGTATGCACAAAGACCATGAAGACTTATCCAAGTGCATGACCGGATTTTTGTGGTTTTGTCCATTTTGTGTTTAATTTGCGTTTTCTTCGGCTGTATGCAATGGGCTCTGACGTTTAAGTAGTCCGACTTCCCCCATGGTGTTCCGTGCTTGCGAGTGTGAGTGTCGCTGTATTCAGTGTCGCCCTCCGCGTCTCTCTTCTTAGCTTTTCCATTTTTCTTTCAACGTAGTGTGAAGTGTCTTCTCCTTGTCTATGAATTCCAATTTGCCTTAACTCCTTTGATGCTGTAGCTGTTTCAGTAAAAGTTAGTTCAAACTAATGATGTAGAACGCTTCGACCAAATGAGCTGGTCTATTATGCCTTGTAAAACAGCAGCATAGGGCTTTTAAAAGGTAGTCAATAAAAGTTGCTGAAATTTTGGCTTTTTTAAATACGTAGTAGGTGTTTTTAATGATTTTTCACATAATGTGTAAGGTAGTGAAATGCAAGAAGGGAAAAATGTTTTGTGTGAAACACATTTTCTGACTGGGGAACTTTTAATAGGGTAACTTGTTTGTAAGGCTGTACGCCGACAGTTTCCTCTGATAGTTTGACTGATTTAGGATATCTGCTGTATGATGCAATGTAAAGTCTTTTTTGCCTTTTTTCAGGAAAAAAAAAAAACTAACTCGATGTTCTAGATTTAGTGTAGGTAGCGTTGGGGCTGGGGGTGGGGGGTGGGGGCGGGGAGTCACCGAATGTTTTGTCCTTCCTTTATACTAATGATAGTGCTTTAGACTGAGAATTACGCCTGAGATCTGGCAAACCGAAAAACGTTGCTATTGCAACTAAATGGCAAAAGCTAAAAGTAAGGATTTTATCTTCAAACATAAGCTGAGATAGGAATAGAAGCGAAATGATTGGCTACTAGCTCTCTCTATTACATAAATTTGAGAAATCAAAATTACTTGGCACTTTTAAAGGTAACTTCACCAAAGACCGAAGAGCCAGTAACCAGTAGCTCCACCTTCTCTCAGCATCATATCTTCTGTGCTCTTTATTTTTGCCGGACCAGTTTGCGGTTAGGAGAATGTGCCTTTTTTGTACCTTTGCATTTAGGTTTTATAATTTTAATTGATGTATGGACACATACCAACAAACAAAAAAAAGCATGAAGGAAGATTTGGATCCAAGCAGTGCCACACTTTACATCATCACTACAAGTGTTAAGTGTAAAGAGAAACCAATTTTGAAACTATGAAATTCCTGATTCATAAATACACAGTTATTTCTACTTTAGTACATAGAAGATAATTCACTGTTATTAAAGCTCTTTTATTAAGACAATTGCATACGTTTGAAAAGCAATGGTAAATTAAGTTGTCTTCCAAAACTGTGTACTTGTCTGGTCAACTGTGTGTGATCAGTTATCTACCTCAGAGTCTGTTTTCTTTTGTGCTGGGACAGGTTGCTGGCCCTCCCTGTTTCCACAGACCAAATCCTCCTAGCTCAGGAGCTAGGGCTAAGCAGTTATTTCTTTCGAGTATTTTTTAGTTCTTAAATTTTATGCTTGTATTTGATTATAGATGTCAGTGACATTTCATAGTTTCAAAAGTCCTTGCTGCTCTGAGAAGTGTAGATTCTAGTGAAAATTACATAGTCCTAAGAGAAATGTGTTTTGTTTTTGTTTTTGTTTCCTTTTTTAAAGTTGTGGTATTATTGGTTCTATGCTCCCTGGAATATTACTGCTTTGTGAAAGTCCAGACCGAACGCAGCGCCCTCCTTGTACCTAGTACATTTATAAACCTGGGTCTCTCACTACTTGATATTTTTGCATTAGTTAAGACAGAAATTTGATAGCTCGGTTAGAGGGGAGGGGAAATCTGCTGCTAGAGATGTCTGAACTAAGTGCCATACTCGTCTGGGTAAGATTTGGGAAACATAACCTCTGTACATAAAATAAAATAAAAAAATAAAAAAAAATCAGTTAAACATCACATAGTAGACAGCCATTAAATTATAAAAAAAATTAATTTATGAAGAAAGACCTTTTGTACAGATTGAAAAAAAAGATTTTCATAGAGATATCTATATGATCAAGAGAGTTAATTTTTTATTTTTGTTTTACTAGTGCCACAAACTTGCCAGTGGTAACTTATTTGTCCGGTTCAAGATAACTCTGTAGTTTTCCTTCCTAGGACTTGTTGTTAAACGCCAAAAGACATTTTTGAACTGTACATTTGATCAGATTGTTAGCTTTTTCTGTTTTATTTCTTTTGAAAACCTTTGAATAAAAAACATCTGAAATTTTATTTTTCCTGTCAGTTTCTTTTAAGTAGGTTAATTGTGTATCAGAATTTCGTGCATTTCATTTCTGATTGCTTTCTTCGGCTCAGGCAGTTGGTTTGAAAGTGAGTTGAAAATTATCTCAGATTCACTGTGTACTCAAAATACATTTCCTTGAGAAGAATTGGAAAAACCTTTCCACCTCCTCCTCCTCTGGTTACTTAACTCCGTGTACAGGAACCAGAGACATCAACCATCAGCTGACCACATCTCACGTCAGCCGCAGTCTACCTCTGGTCTGTTCCAGAAGGCCCGAGAGCCAGACCCCTCTCCTCCCTGTCTCCTACCACTACCCTATGACTATGGCGCTGCTTGTGGACCAGCAAGAGAATGGAATAAAAACAGTCCCATCCGTGTTAAGCAAGCACATGGGTAAGGGTTTCAGGCCGATCTTATCCATGCCTGGAGGACGTGGGCCTCCTTCAGTGACCTCGAATGTTTCCCGTAGGAGGCTCTGGTTCAGCATTCCTGGGGGAGAGAGAACTCCTCTCGGTCCCACTGATGTGCTTTATGAGAGGCACTTAGTACAGGAAATTGAGTCCTTTCCCCAAGGAGGAGCACATGTTACAGTGTAGTCATACAGAATTCTTCTGCTACCCAAGGGCACTGTCAGAGTGGTGAGAGGAGGAGGCAAGAAGAACCCTTACCCCCCATTTCTGTACACCTCCCGGCCATGTGGGCCAGGGGGGGTGTGAAGGACACAAGTGGGGTTTAGAGCAGGTAACTTGGCCAGGGCCGAGAAAGCCCCGGTACCGAATGGCTCGTTCAGAAAAGGAAACATGGCCCTCTGATGATAGCTAGTGCTGGAGAGAAAAGGACGTCGGGGCAGAAGGGCAATGTGGCCTCACCAAGACGTACATGGGCTGCAAAGGTCTCCTGTCCCAGTGCTCCTTCATGGGACCCAGTGACCAAAGACAGGAAAGAGGCGCCATCCAGTCTGCTAAGCATCTTAGGCTTTGTTCATCTTGCTGTTCTTGTATTTTAGGAAGGCTTTATGTCACTGGAGTCCGGGACATCCAGTGGCTGCCTTTACACGGAGACTGATAACTTTTTCAAGAGCACCTTTTCTGTCTGTGCAAGAGGGACAAGCACACGAGGGTGATGGTGAGCTGCCACTCACACGTAGAGGAACCGAGGTGCCTGGCGGAAAGGGTGTGCTGCTCGGGTCATCCTCAGCAGCCAGGATTTTGTCTTTGTCTGAGATGGGCTGGGGCCCAGCCTCTGAGGTGGAATTTTTGTGTTGGAAGGGAAGGCAGACGCTCTGGCAGGCGCTCCCCGGCGTGCATGTATTCCCCCCCCGCCCCCCCCGCCACTGGCTGGGATGAAGTTGGGCAATGACACCAGGCAAATCCACTGGAGCCTGAATTCCACTCCTTGAATTTCCTAGACACTGATTTGGAAATTGCCGGTAGAAAAGCAGTGCCTCCCAGCCTGAGTGGGGCTCAAAGAAGGCTCAGTCTGACCGATCTCTTCGTTCCACTAGAGTAGCCAAAAAGGAAAAGATCAGCGACTCATGGACCTGTCACCAGCCCCCCTCCCCCTGGCACACAGAGCTTCAGAAGATGGCAAGTAGGTGAGAAGGGAGGAAACTCCGAGCTCAGGGTTTAAGAAAAGCTGGGCAGTTTCTTCCCTCAAATAGCAGCGTGATGAGACAACCAGCCCTCCGTCATCGCAGATCTCGGCCCCCACCCCGTGGCCCGTGCCAGATGGCAGCGGGGAGCGGGGCTGGGAGGTGGGCGCCCACCCGTCCCAGCAGGCAGCTCTTGGCACAGCTGAGAGGCGCTGCCCTGTGCCCATCCCTCCGTGGGGGATAAACTCGGAGAAGCCTTGGAATTTCAACCCTGCGAGATGGCTCCAGAGCGTCTCGCTCTGGGTCTTGGTGGGGCCGGAGTGTTTTCGCTCGAGCCACTAGAGGGAGGGTTACGTTGTTCGTCAGCTCCAGCTGCGAGCTCTCGGGCAGGAGACGGGGCTGCACACGCACGGGGCCTTGGAGGGCGACTGTGGGCCGGCACTCAGCAGCTGCAGGCACATGCCACTGGAGGTAAAGGGGTCCCAAACTGGGGAGTAATGGTAAGAACTGAGACACAAAACCACCGCTGCCTGATGCTGCCAGCCCCTCCTTCCTCATCAAGGGCATTGTTGCTCAGACTCGGGAAGTAACAAATGTGACTTTTAAGGCTCAAGGAAGCTGGGGGCAGAGGAGGAAGCCAGAAGCCTTGCCAGACCTCATGACTTGGAGGAGCAAGAAAGCTCTGGCAGGTCTCTGGGCTGCTCAGAATTGAAAACAGGTGGCATTGGATTCAATACAAACTTTAATGCTATTATTCATTTCATTTTAAATGTGACTCTGCAAGGCTGAGATTTGATCTAAGTCCTTCCATTGCTCATTTGCACAAGATACAGATCATAATCGAGACTGCAGGTATCTCCTACCATCTAGTATCCCTGAATCCACTTTCTCTGCTTGAATACCTCCAGTGACAAGTCACGTCCCACCTCACCTGGCATCCCGGATCTTTTTGGAACAGCTCTCAAACTGGCTTAAAGGAGTCAAATTGCGTCTTTGTAATTTCTACCTATCAGCCTGAGTTCTGCCAACTGAGATGCTGGAGAACAAGTCGGTCATTCCCGTTCTTGAAAAGACGGAAGTATATTGACAGAACGGAAGANNAATACCAGGAATTAAAGAGGACAGGAGGATGTGATTAGAAAGCGACAGCACAAGGGAGTTTTTTGAGGGTGATGAAGCTCTTCTATATCCTGGTTGTGGTGGTTACACAAATATATGTGCTAAGATTCATAGAACTGGACACCCCCAAAAAAGATCTTTTAATGTATGTCCGCTTATAAAATAAAATCTTTAAAAAAAAAAAGGAGAGACAAGTCGATCGTTCTTCAAATGTGGAGAACTGCTGGCTCCATGATTCTGTGAACATTCCTTGCAGCTTGAACGTTCGGCTCGGGCTCCACACTGTGCACCATCAGCTCACCCTGTCGATGCACCACAGGTGACTCGGGTCAACACCTAGAACCCCAGGAATAGCCCAGGCCTCACCTAGCTCCCCGCTCGGCCCTATCCTTTTTTTTTTTTTTTAAGATTTTATTTATTTACTTGACAGAGAGAGAGACAGCCAGCGAGAGAGGGAACACAAGCAGGGAGAGTGGGAGAGGAAGAAGCAGGCTCCTAGCGGAGGACCCCAATGTGGGGCTCGATCCCAGAACTCTGGGATCACGCTCTGAGCCGAAGGCAGACGCTTAAAGACTGAGCCACACAGGTGCCCCTCGGCCCTATCCTTCTATTACAGGTGAAATGGTTTCCATTTTGACTTCTCAGATACACCACAGTTCTTAATGCTTGTAACTAATTGAAATCCTTATGTTGTTTATTTTTTGGTCACAATAATTGTAATAAAGACATGCAATGGAATATTATATTTTTAAAAGAAGACATCATAATGGCATGAAAAACCCAATATAAAGTAAATGAAAACGGTTAGGTACAGAACTATGGATGGAGTATGTTCATAATTAGGAAACAGTATTTAAGTATAAAAGATGAGGAGGTGTTCCAAAATACTTAGCTGTGGGTGGAAGGATATTGGGAAGTTTATATTTGCTTCTTTATACTTTTCCAAATTTTTCCGGTTTTATACCATGAAAACATTTTATAATCGGGCGGAGAAAGCTTTAACAAAGAATGTTGTCCGATCATCCTGAAATTATGCAAGTCTCCATGTTTATTATATTCTAACTCAGCATGTTTAATTTTTTGCATTTAAAAGATACCGCAGCAGACATCAGAAGATACAAAGATGACATGAGGTCCCAGTCCTCAAGGCACATTCTTATGGGAGGCACAAATGTATGAATGACAATACAGCAAGGAGAAGTAACAAAAGCATGACCTAAATAAAGAGCTTTGGGAGTTCTGTGAGGGGCCAAGACGACCTAAACACTCTCTCCTGATATTCTTGTCATTTCCGCATTACCAACCGGTTCCGTTTTTACTGATCAGAATTCACTCCGAAGCAGCCGTTTCCCTCACCAGTTCCTGTGCCTTCTGAGAGATGAAATTGTCAGGCAGACAAATGAAGTCTTTGGTAGGTCTGCTGTTGCCAGAATGAGACTTGGAGCAGACATCCAAAGACTCGATGTGCCTTTGTCACTCCTGTTCTGAAAATACTGCAGTGTGTGACAAAGTATTGTTTTGGTTTGGTTTGGTTTAATCAAGCCAGGTGTAGGGTACTTTTTAAACAGCGTCATTTTGACTTTGTTTACCCTCTGTCAGATGTTCTGCACTTGCCAGATTGTGGATTTGCAAACACCTGTGTAGTTTTCTGACCCCTCCCGCCCCTACTAGATCTTGAAAACTCTTACATTTATTACTTTCTTCTCAGAAGTCTAGGCAGGAATCCCATTATATCTGCTTTGTTACACACTGTGCTTTGACACATGCCTGAGACCATAAATATTGCTCCTGGCCCTCTTGCCTCTTATTTTCTTACTTGAGAAATACTGAAGGAACTTCTTTCATTCTTGCTATATAACTTTCCCCCCAATGTTTAGTTCTGTTTTAAAGAGAACGTTTTCTGTTTCCCTCAACTTGTACTCTTCCAATGATCCTTTTGTCTATTTGGTTTATAAACTTTTAATTTACAAAAGTTTGAAGCTATTTATAGGAAAGACAATAAAGCACATTTAGAAATCAGTGCTTGGGCGGTTAACAGTGAAGAGAGAAGGTGTGCACAGAATGGAACTCTGCAAGCCAAAAGGCCTCCACCATCCCTATCGTCGAAGCTCAATAATTTTGAGTTTCCTAGCAGCCAAGGTGAAAAAGGAGAAGAGCACACACATCTATAACTCTTGTCAATGGGAACAAAGCCTACCAGATCCTCTGGAAAAAGTATTGATTAGCTTTGTATAGAGACTCCTGCAGGAGGCACTGGGCAGTGTCCACCATATTCCTCTGCCAATACAATGACACTTTCCCCAGGCTGTTTCAGGTAGAGCCCCTCCATGAAAGCCAAGGACAGCACATCAGCACCATTCCATGAAAGTGACTCTAGAAGGCTATAAACTTGTAATAAACATTCTCAGTTAAGTCTCTTCTCAAATGTTCTTATGTACTTCATCCCTCCCACCAAGCCCACTACTCTGATTCAGAAGTTCAAAATGTCTCGTAACAGCACAAACATTCGAGACGCTCCTTTCACTTCCACATTCATTCCCTCAAATGGAAAAAGAGATGCGAGCCACAGGTTGTCCTACTGCTTACTGAGAGCTTCTAGTTATCCTCACCACACTGTCAGGTTTCTTCCCTTTCGCTGGAAGCAGCAGCAAGGGGTCCAAGTCGTTGGGCTATACTCAGACCTCTGGCAAGGCCTGTGACTTGGGAAGGAGAATCATGGCACTTTCCATTACCTAATACTGCAGCTTTCCAAGGACTCTCAAAAATAATAACACTTCTCTATTTTTCTGTCAGAAGACCCCTGAGAGCTGAGGAGAGAGCATAGGGAACTCCAGGGATGTTGAGGCACAGCCCTACATGACCCACCATAAACACAAAATTTGTCATGTTTTCTCCTCAATTAGTGGGAATTTTGTGTTCCCCTTGTATCTTTCCCATTTTCCCCAAAATGGTTGTGCCATCTTATTTATTATTACTATTTGTTTAACTTTGAAACACAAAAGTTGCAAGTACACTACAAAGAAGCTTTAGCCTGATTTGTTGGAGAGCAAATTATCAAGCGGGTGCTCCATTATCCTCTACAAACAAGGACGTTCTCCTGCACGACCACAGTGCAACCACCACGATGAGGAAAGTAACGTGAAGACCGCACCCACTATTCCAGTAACGTCTTTGTAAGAAAAGGATCCAGTTCAAAATCATACATTGCATTTAGGGGTCATGTCTTTAGTTTCCTTCAGTCTGACGTAGCTCCTCAGTCTTTATTTGACTTTCGTGACTTTGACATGATTGAAGATTATAGGCCAGTTATTCTGCAGCATGTCCTCAGGTTATACGCCTGTCTGACGAGTCCATGTGGTCATGCACCTTTGGCAGGAACATGACCAAAGTGAATCTGTGTGCTCCTCACTGCTTCCCTGTGGAAGGTGCGGGATTTCCATTTTCTCGTTATCAATGATGTTCCCTTAGATCACTTAATGAAGGTGGTTTGGTCAGTGGGAGCCCCTGCATGCCGGCTTCTGTGTTTTTTAAAACACGTCCCCATTATTTTTTAAGCATTTCCTTGCTTTCTGGTACCACCAGGTGTCCCAAACTCATCTTGTACCTTCCCTGTCCCAGTTCTGGTTTCAACCATTTCTCCAAAGCGTCCTGGTTCCTTTTAGTGGAGAACGGTAATTAGAAGGCAAGATCTGGGGACAGGGTGCACGCTGCTATGGATACGCTGCTGTTTGCAAGCCCCGGCAGTGAGCAGGGTTAGGGAATGTGTATGTGGGCGCAGACGCGCACGTGCATACGTTTACGTCCGTTTTTTCTACTTTATCCGTAAATAGTGAAAAACGTGTTCGCATGTTTTTACCTCCATTTCCAGTCCGACACCTCTGGGTTTATTTTCCCTTCCCATATTTGTAATTCTCTTCTCTGACAGCAGGAAACCTGGCTCCTAGTAACCTTGATATATTTACTCATTGAGTCAGTCCCCCTGTGTATAACCAGCCCCCCATCTCTGAGCTCACTCTCTTGGCTGCACCAATGCCTCAGCCTTGCTCCCAAAGCTCTGGCTCCGTGTGGGAGTCTGGGGGTGGTGAGGAAGTTGGCTCTCCTCCAACTCTGCCCAGGAGGAGACAAGAACCGTATGTCAAGGGGCAGGAGTCACCCTGCCATATTGGAGCAGGTGCCTCCCCAAAAGAAGGGGGCCTTTTGTGATGCCATAAATTTGTCCCTTGAAGTCTGCTTACCTCTCACGGTCAGATGGAAAGTCGTTAAAGGTCTGAAACAGGGATCTGAAGTACAGGAATGGTGTGGAAATGGAAACTCCAGAAAGCATATGTAAAGGAAAGACTGAGAGGATGTCAGGAAGAAGAGGAAGAAAGGGAGTAGGAAAGAGAGGCTTAGAAAGGGAGACTGGTAGGAAAACACAGGTATGATAGTTGGAGTACAGGAGAGAAAAGAAGATAATAGAAACCACTGGCTGACGCCACCCTCCCAAAGCCATTGCTTCAGGGCCTGGTTAACAGACTGGTCTCTCACAAGCTCTCAGCCACCAACTCTGGTGTGCATTAAATTAAGGGAACAGAGATGTGTCTCCAATGGCAACAGCGACTTGCCATCTCTGAGGCCACAAATCCAACATCCCACAGAAACCCCGGTGTGGTAGCTTCCTGATACTCCCAGGGACTTTCCCAGCCCTCCCAAGGGAATGTGGTCCAACCTCACCGAGCAGGGTGACACTTCCTTACCAGTTGACCCATCTCATTACGCATGAGTGAATCTTGAAGTCTGAAATAAATGCCTGTGAATCTTGGGGACCGAAAAGAGTTACAACCTTCTATGGCCATGGAGAAACAGTGAGTTCACCGGCCTAAACCTCCTCATCTGTTTTTCCTCCCATTGGCCCCGCTCTGCAGCGTCTGCCAGTGCTGCCAAATGCATCTGTCGCCTCTCCCCTACTTCCCCTTACACTTCCTCCTGCTGCAATCTGGCTCCCACAGCCAGCTCCCCACTGCATGGTTCCCAGCGGGGGGGCGGGGGGGCGGCTAGGGAATGCCTTGCCCAAGTCAAACACCTCTCAGTCTTTACCCGAATGACCTCTTTGTTGCATGTGTCCCTGTCGTCAGCCCTGCTCTTCTTGAAATTTCATCCCCTGCTTAAAATCCCTGCACCAGCCTTCCACATCTGAATGCCTAGCTCCCCAAGACCTCATTTCCACCTCCAGCCACACCCCATCTTGATCTTTAAAATCTCAGAAAAGTTCTTTACCCTGCACCTTTGCCCCTTCTTGTCTGACTTCTAGAATATCTTCCTCCACGTGGATAACTCCTATTTATCCTTCAAGATTCAACCCAGTATCTAATCTTCCTGAGAATAATTAGGCAATAAAGAACTACTTTCTTTTTCACTTTTCCTCAATTATAAAAGAAGCTTAAAAAAGTGCATAAAACACAAATGTACAGCTCAGAGTTTCATTACAAAGTGGGTTCCTGTGACTTCCACCCAAGCTGAGAAATAAAACATGGCCCCCTCCACGGTGCCCCTTCACAATCATGAACCCCTCCTTCCGCTCAGCAAGTAACACTACACACACTATAGGGGATACCCTGCCTTGCTTTTCTTTACAGTTCTGCTACCCAAATATGCATCCCTAAAACCCACCGTTGAGTTTTGCCTGTATTTGAACTTTATGTAAATGACATCACGCGTTAAATATATTGTTGTGTCTTGCTTCTTTCACTCAATATTATATCTTTAAGATTTTATCCTGTGTTTTTGCATAGCTGTAATACGTCGGTATGGTATGGTATTCCATTGCATAAACATACCAAAATGTGTCCATTTTATTTCTAATAGACATGGAAGCTCTTTGCAATTCTTAATGGAAATGCTCGTACTGTCACTTGGTGCAGCTGTGCATGTATTTCTGCAGGGTCTACGCTCAGGAGTGGAATTATTGGATCATGGGGTATGCCTAGCTTCGGTTTTACAAGATAATGCCAAAATATTTTCAAAGTGGTGGTCACAGATCCTGGGCTTAGATGAAATAACTTTCTTTCAAAGAATACCTCTACTTAAGATTTAAAACAAAAAACGAACAACAACATGAAAACCAGTAGTAAGAGCCCAGAGGGTCAAAAGTGAGTATCAGCAAATATCAGAAGTCAGGGTGAGGAACCACAGCTGAGGGGGCCCAGTCTTCATAGGAGGGGGAAGGTGCTGGGGCAAGGGTATAAGTAATATAAACGGCTTCCCACCGTGAACACTGAAGAAGAGCTCCCTTTCTTTCTACTGAAAAGAAGGAACTGGGATTTGCCAAGCAAGCTGCCATTCGTTGTTAGGGGGCTCTGGTGCCTTGGGTGTCGTTTTAGTGGCTTCCACAGACACCCGCTGCCGCTGTGGGACCCACGAGGCTGCTCCTAGCCAGCACCCCCATCCCCCATCTACCCAGTCCCACCGGCTCCCACCCCTCAGCCCCAGTAGTGGTCTCCACTCCTGGTCTGGCCACAGGGATCACGGGTCTTTCACAGGCTCGGCCCCTCGAGCCCAAAGAATCCCTGCAGTAGCCAAATGTTGCCACCGCCTGGGAGGGGTGTGGAAGTTCTTCTTCAGCCCTGCCACTCCTCATTCACTGACAATTTGAGAGGGTGGGGCAGGTAAGGTGGTCCATCTGGACATTATTCTGAAGCTGAAGCTGAAGGGGTACCCGTATGTCCTCCTCTTCACTGCATGGAGAAGCTGGGACCACGTCTTCATCATCTTTGTGTCCTTCCCTTTCCCCAGCCCCACACCCGAGCCTAGCAGAGTCCCTCACACACAGCGTACCCAACCGGCCACTTACCCAAACAGCGACTTCATAGCCGCTGGGGACAGAGGAGGTTCCCTGCCTCAGAACTCTCTATGTACCCTTCTTAGGACCATATAGTGCCACCTGCCAGAAAATTGTCAGAACAACCACTCAAGTCTGCAACGACTGTGTGAATGTGCGAGCTGTTCTCACTGTCACCAGCAGGCTGTCTGTCTGATGGATAAGTAAAGTCAAATCTCATGTTTGCCAGTAATCCCAAACTCTTAACATGAGGTTACCAAGAGGTGCTAACAAGAAACAATTGTCTACAAGAACATTAATTACTCCCTTTAGGTGGGAGATCCACCAAATAGTTAAGTTCAGATGAGCCAGAAACTGCCAGCAAAAGGGGCTTGATTGATTTCATAAAACGGCCAGTGATAGATGTGAATTTTGCCATCGCTTAATGATTTTTCCATAGGGAACTCGAGGGGCTGCCAGTTTGAAGACTAGAGCAGACACAGATCAACGTGTATCCTTCCAGTTGTCCGTGGTGAGGGTCTGGGAGAAGGGGACGGAGGGTGTGATGATCATGACCCTGAGCCCATGATAAGGGTCACTGCATAGGGTCATGCAGGGTGTGTTTGGCTAAGGAGGGCAAATGGGGAGCTCCCCAAAGCTATGCATTGAAAGAACTGCTCAGTCCATGGAAACCACCTTTCTCTCATTTGACTGCCCACGGGGATGTCTTTTTCTAGTTCTCACAAGGACAAGGGCTGTGCAGGACATTCAAACTGTTGCACAAAGCCAAACCTAGCGGCAGCAGTTCTCAAAAACTAGCATTTCAGTGCTATCCCCAAA
This sequence comes from Ursus maritimus, assembly GCF_017311325.1. NCBI lineage: Eukaryota > Metazoa > Chordata > Mammalia > Carnivora > Ursidae > Ursus > Ursus maritimus. The sequence continues at coordinate 68,868,344 of NW_024423343.1, forward strand.
GCTGAATGCCCTGGCTTATCTGACCATGCCTTCTTTCCTTCTATGTTAAATTATTTATAACCCTATATGTCAATGACATTTCTGTTTTCTAAGCTCAGCACAGTGACTTTGTGAGCTGGATATTCTCCATTTGTTCCTCCAGTTTGCTCTTTTTAACTCTATGTCCTAGGAGACTGGGAGACTGACCTTTGGGGGCAGCATCAAGCAAGCTCCCTGGCCCTGGCGTCCATCTGGTTTTGGCCAATGCCAAGTCCCTGCAGAGAGCTGGTGGGCTGGAGGGAAGATCCGGTGAGGCTTGTTGCCCCGGCTTCCTCCCCTTGGGCCACAGGTTGGCACTGTCCCTGTCATGGGTTGAATTGCGTTCCCCCCATAATTCATGTGTTGAATTATATGTCCCTGTAACTCAGCATGTGACTGTATTTGAAGACGGGGCTTTTAAAGAGGTAATTAAGTTAAAATGAGGTCATTGGGTGGGCCCTAATCCAATGTGACTGGTGTGGTCATAAGAAGAGGAAATTTGAACAGAGACACGTGCATTAAGGGAAAGCTATGCAAAGACACAGGGAGAAGATGGTCATTTACAAGCCAAGAGAGCAGCTTCAGAAGAAACTGACCCTGCCAGCACCTTGAGCTTGGACTTTTAGCCTCTAGAACTGTGAGAAAATGAATTTCTGTTGTTTCAGCCACCCTGTTCCCGTACTTTGTCAGGGCATTCTGAGCAAACTTATTACAGTCCCTGTACTGGAATCTCAGGTGCAGACCACGCTCCCTCTCCTAGAAACACAGTTCTCTCCCTAGGCGTGGGTCACTGCTCTGTCCCGGACCCCAGGCTGAGGGGAAGGAAGTAAGGGCTCCCTGCTCTTGCTGCCCCATCATGGCGGTTTCCCTTCACTACCTACCTTCATTAAACTCTCTTCAATTACCCCATTAGAGTGCACCAGGAGGTGCTCGCAGGAACTTCTACCCATCCACTTGTCTCCCTCACAGTTTGTCGGAGTTGTTACTAAAATGTAATCCTACCCTGCTGAAACACACCAGAGCTGTACACAGGGTCCCCAGGTGAGGGTGAGATGGGCCTTCTGCCACTGCACTTTGTAAAAAAAAAAAAAAAAAATTCGAAGTCTCCTATGGTGACAAGAAGCTGTTGGTATATGCACCCCAGCGGTGAGCCCTTGCAAAACAGAAAGACTCCAGACAGTCTGTGCAACCAAGGTGAGGCTGACATTGTAGCGGTGAGTATGAACGTGGCTGCTGTGAAAAATTCATGCCTCGGAGAGAACACTTGGGAAATGGACATTCAGAATTGTTTCCACCATTGAATAAGTTTATCTCTGAAAACCGTGCTTCCTCTGTGAAAAAATTCTGGTATGTACACATTTTTAAAACTGGGAAGTGGGATTTTTCTAAATTATTTAAAAATCTTTCAAATGTGTAGTTTCAGAGAGCTTCAAGCATATCTATTTAACTTATCATGTATCCATCTCTAAAAATGTGCATCAACTAGGCTCCGTTGCTCCTTTCTCTGGGTTTGGTCAATAAGAAGCACTTTCGATTAGAGTATAAGAACAACTGATTGATGCTAAGGAAGATGGAAATTTATTAGTAAACTTTGCGCAGAACCTTTGCATTAGCTGGTGGATGTGGCTGAAACCTGAGTCATGACGGAATAATTACAGACAGCAGTGTGCTTCTCGCATTATCTTCGGAGCACTGTTTTTAGCCACAAGAGTCACTAAAACCAAGTATTAAAACAAATTGCACTTAGAATCAGACTTCTGAATCCTTATCACCAAGCTTATCAAGTGAAGCATATTCAGCTAGGTCACAGGTAACTAGAAAATGAGCATAGGACACTGAGAGCAATAGTAAAAGCAAAAAGGGTTTTTTGGGGTCTTTTGTACCAGGGAGAAAATAAAGAACTTAATATTGTTTCGTCTTTTAAAATTTTCTCTTTGTGTGTGTCTAGCTAACATATTAGTTCAATAGTACATGTATGTTAATGAATAAATAACAAGTATGGGGCGTATCTGTTTAAAATCTTTTACTGATTCTGGTGAACCATCCAAAAAGACTGGAGACCACTGAGCATGAAAGCATAAAGGGCTGGAAAAAAACAAAAACAAAGAAACACACCACTGGATGCAGCATCTTAGAACTTCAGATTCACAATTCTATTTTGTTGGAACCATTTTCAAGGAAAGGAATGGGGAAAACATGAAAGAACGTGTTACAGAAGGACAGCCAGCACTTACAGCTTTCCACGTGAGCTAGGACAGTCCGCTCGTTTGGTTGAACCGCTACCTCTCAGAGAGTTTTGGAAATATTTGGAATGTACTGGGAGGCCCATGGGACCACCCAGTAGCAAAAACCTAAATGAAAGCCTTCCAAAAACAACAGGCAACGTGAGGGTCAGCCCCTCCGCAGCTCCACTTCCGGGCCGGGGCTGGGCGGGAGGGGCTCAGCCATCTTGTCTAACTCTGCCGGCATCTTCGGTGGATTCCCGAGTGTCACAGAGGCTATGAGCCTTGGAAATCAATGTTGTCACAGTGTGTAAGGTTTGGAAGACACCTCTGGTCACGTCAGAGAGACTAGCTTTCTGACTAGACAGGGGAAAATGCTCCTGGTAATCAGCTCAGCATGTCTTCTCTCGAATGCCTTCCAGCTAAACAAGAACCCAGCTCCAGGCAGAGCGCTGGGTGATATGCATATTTACTGCCCGGCCTTTCAGGCAAAAGGCAATGAAAATACATTGGTGGAGTGGAGACTTCACTGTGAAATTTTGAAATCAAAGCTGCTTCCAAGCTATTTTCCGTTATTGTTTTTCAGGATTCCTCACTGATTAAAATCTAGTTACAAAACGAGCGACCTGGAGAGACGTTCACTTGTCTACATCTCTACAAATCCATCCTGCTGCTTCCAGCTTTTCTCCTTAAGGAAGGCAGAATGAATCCAAATCAACTTCTCAGCAATGAAGGATGCACAAAAGCAGTTTCGTCTCCCTATAGAAGCCTCTAGAGAAAATTATCTGAATGCTTGAAAAATCCAGCCTTCTTTGCAATTATCTAAACAGAGTTGTTGGGTGATGTTAACAGGACATCCTTTCCGCCATCCACATTCAGAGTCGTATCTGTGTGAAATAAGTATTGGTGATTTGTTGGTTTGTTCTTAACGTCCATTAAATGGTAGTCAGATCAGCGACTAACGGAATTTGCAATCTAGGTAAGGTGAACCTATCTCTGAGTTTTGTTCAGCTCCATTCTTCAGCCTCCTGCTCAGTTTACAGGGGACCTTCTAAGGCTCAAGAATCCCGAGCTGAACAGAAGCACAAACTGCTGCACCCAAGCCACACTCAGTGGAGCCAACACTGTCAGACATTGCTGTCCTACAGGACTGGGACCTCCAGACTGGGTTTTCCTTCTTTCCACTCTTGCAAAGAGTAAGAAGGCCACATGGTTCCATGTCATTTTTCCATGATGACCTTCCCAGTGAATACCTGGGACACCCAAACCCCCTCCAACTGAGAGGCAGTTGCCATTTACTCCACACAGTGCCCTCCAGCAAAACCCGTTTTCACCGTAAGGAATGAAGCACACACTTTGATCCATTTGGCTTTTTGAAAAATGAAGGTGAGGCCTTGATTTACTGAGGCTTGCCTACTCAACTCTATAATGCCAACAGTTTATTGGGCCTCGTGGCAGGCTTGTCTGTCATGTTTTGTGGCCAGGGCAATTCCCATCTTCGCTGGAGAGCTGACAGTGGAATTTTAACTATGAATTTCCTTGTGTTTAATAGGCTAAAGTCAAAAGTCCACATTCTGCTTCAGATATGCATGAACAACCTCCACTGAAGTTACTCATGTGTATCTGAGCTTAGTTAAAACCCTCCAACACTCAGTCGCTATTAAATAACATTCCTCTTTAAAAAAAAAAAATCCTTGTGCATGTGGGAGGGTGAAACAGCATGTGTAAATTAACCAAAAATTCACTCAGCTTGAAATGTTTGACTTTTAAAGGAACAAGCCATTTGGGCAGTCCTGCTCACGTCCATCTCTATACGTACCAGTACCACCATGGAGCTTCTCCAGGCTTATCTTGGAGGCTCATTCGCCTCCACCCTCCTGGTTTTTAGGGGCAGGTGTGGAAGACTGCAGTGCATGGGCCTGGACTCAAGAAGCAAGATCAGGGGCTCCTGGGTGGCGCAGTCGTTACGCGTGTGCATTCGGCTCAGGGTGTGATCCCGGCATTCTGGGATCGAGCCCCACATCAGGCTTCTTGGCTAGGAGCCTGCTTCTTCCTCTCCCACTCTCCCTGCTGTGTTCCCTCTCTCACTGGCTGTCTCTCTCTGTCAAATAAATAAATAAAATCTTAAAAAAAAAAAAACAAAAAACAAGATCAAGTCCCAGCTCTGATAATAGTTGTACAGATTTGGGCAACTCACTTAATCTTTCCCAGTATCAATTCATCTGTGAACTGTTGACTTTGCAAGGTTATTGTGTGAATTCAATAGATAATGGGTGTTAAATTTGTTTTTTGATTCAAAAGCATTTTGCCTGTTTTATAAGGAAAAAATGTGAACAAACAATCAAAAGCCCAATGATGATCGAGATAATAGGGACAAATTTATAGTCGAACAACAGTAGTGCAAAGATATGTTGGTGTAATTCCTATGGAAAGCAACTGCAATGCATGTTGCATTGAATATTTAAATGAAATATTTAAATGAGTACATAAAATTGTCTTTTTTGATCCAATAATTCCACATAAGGGAGTTTGTCGTAGGAAATACAAAAATTAAAAATAATGACGATGAAGGGCAACCTCTTTGTATAAAGATTTTCTTTACAGCATTTCCTGTCATGGAAAACACGTGGAAACAACCTAAATTTTAAGCAAATAAAAGAATGTTTAAGCACACCGTTAGAGGCTTAGGTGATGCTTAGATTAAATTCTTACAATGTTAAATGAATAAAAAAATGGATTCAAAGTACACATTCTGTCTGATCACATCATTGCATGAAAAAAAAAAACATGAGCATTAAAAAGAACCAGAAGGAAAAAGAGCAAAATAATCAACAGTAATGGGTAGAAGAAAGCCAGAAGTTGCTTTGGACAGAAGGCCTATATGGACTTTTGACCTTTTTTGCATTCCTAATACCTTATACATGGATGACACTCAGGATATATTAAGTGGATTTTTTTAAGTGCTATACTTTAGCTCCTAATTAACTAATTAACACTCTGCTCAACTAACTTTCCAATTAATCAAAGCTTTACCTTAATTAACACTGTAAAATAGTTTTGAAATATTTTTCCCAGTGGTTTCTTCTTATTTTTCCATTCAGTTATCTGTAAGATCATAGATATTCAGGAACTAGTACATTTGGCATTTGGTCAAATAGCAAGAGCTTGGATTTAGCCATTGAGTATCACAGGGAGCAACATCAAAGGAATTTTCCAACGTTGCTCCCCACATCCAGCCCAGCCCATGTCATCTGATCCTCAAGAATGCCGAGCAGAGCAGCAGAGCAGCAGGAGATGAACGCCCATGGCAGGGAAGCCGAGGTATACGTTTTCACCAACAAGAGAATGGGTACAAGCCAAACAAGGACCGGACGGCACATTGTAATGGTAGACGGCAGTTTTCAGACAAAACCTGTCAGCGTATCACAGTGAATTATACATAAGGAGGGGGATAAAATCCATAAAACCTCCTTAATTTATAGAAATAGAACAAAACATCCAAAATAGGCAACTACGTGGATATTTGGTTCTCTAACTCACTGGAAGTAACATTTATTGCCAACTTTAGTGGTATTCTTTTTGATAATATTATTGAAATACCATTTTGTATTTCTAGCATGTCCTACGGGCCTCTCTATGGCTCACTGTGAGCAGAGCACCCCGCTCAGTGCACAGTGGAGTTGGTCCCCCCAGGAAACAGAAAATAGTCAGTGTTGGGGCAACCCACAGAGGAAATGAATTTTGAGGGAAGGAATAATATCTCGATGGCAGAAATCAAGTCCATTCTCGAATTCCAGATCGAAGCGTTTCCTCACATATGATTTTACTTAATGAGCAAAAGGAATTAAAAGACCCTTGAAGGTTCCACGATATCGTAGAGGTTTGAAATGAAATGTGGTTTACAAATCTTCTAATACTCCACCACACACAAGACACACGTTCTTTATAGACAAGGAAATAGCTCAGAGATGTTAGGAATATTTCTGAGATCAAATATGCAGTAAATGGTAGAGTCAGGATTCAGACCCTGGTCTCCTGGCTGTCTGTTGTTCTTGCTTCCATACCACTCAAATACCACATGATTTGAAAGCTGCCAGACCTCCACCTGCAATGCTCATCAGCCGTTCAAGAAACAACGTGGCACGATGGAAAGTGCTTTGGAGTCAGACTGAGGTTTAAATCCTAACTCTGTCACTTACTAGCATGTGACCTTGGACAAGTCAACGAATCTCTAAAGCGAGGCTATCAACCCATCCCACAGTGTGGGAGTAAGGATTAAGTGAGATAATGCATGTCCAGTGCTGGGTGGGGGCCCGGCACACCACGGCAGCTCAGTGAGCATGTCTGTCATTACAATCACATGACCTCCTTGAAGGCTGACCCAAAACCCTGCACTTTTGGTCTCAGCCTCAGAAGAGTGTGGTCCAAACACTTCATCCTTCTTCACAAAAGCAGTATGGATATCTCTTCTCAGCTGTGCCCAACTGGAACAAATCAAATCCAATCTGGACTGTTTAGTGTTTGGCACCATCTTTAATACTAATCTCATCAGTTTTTATTTTCATTTTCTAGTTTATCCAAACAAGCCATTTTTAGAGGCTAGTGACTTTAAGCCAGAGCTGCCAATAAAATAGACTTATCTTGAAAAAACACCAGGATCCTTTTGAAGGAATGTAAATATAAACAACACACACGATACAGGAAAATTTGATAGGAGTTTGGTCATTGGTTTGGATGCCAGCTCAGCTCTAAACTTGCCCGGTACTATTTTGGGGTATTAAATCTATATGTGTTTCATGTCCCAGCCACCCTGCCATCCATTAGGTTTGAACGTCCTTTATGGAATGAACTTGATCCCCACCCCCACCCCCCCGCCTTACTTTTGGTCTCTCTCCAGAGCAGCTAATGCGCTGGCATAGTTCTGCCATTTGTCAGCCAGAAGTCTGGTTACACATTTGCTCGTCAATCTAAACCTAACCTATTCTCATACGAGCACTTGGGGTTTCATGTAAATCAACCAGACATTCTGTCATTCACCAGCAATATCTCTCCATAGTAGACTACACCAATGTGCCTTCATGAAATATTTTACTATGTTCGTGGAAGAGATATTCAAATGAACGTGCTTTTTCAGGAATGGTGACACCAGAGTGTTATAAATCTGTTCATTACCACAACAAGGATAAATGGTATTTGTGCCAAAGACTTGATAACGGGTGCAGTAATGCATCTCAGCACTTTCTGAAATTAAAGGTCTGCCCTGAGAGGTAAGTAGTATAATGCATGACTAACAAACGCAAACCCAAACTTCGGAGCTAAGTTTTCCTCGTCCGTGTAATTGATCGTTTCCGACAGACGCTGCCTCAGGAAGTTCATAACGTTACTTCAATGCTCTGGATATTAACATCCAGGTGAGGCTGAACCCATGGTTTGTGAAAGGGCGGTTCCTCATTAATTTAGCATGCTTTATTGTGATTTTTCTTACTTTTGAACTCACACATGCTTTTAACAGCTGTACTTCAAAAATCTGCTATGGTTTAAGAGCAGTATTTCATGGAATTATTAGTTCATCATTCAGGAAAATATTTTAACCTTCAGTTGAATAGGGTCTAAAAGCAGCTTTTTAAGATATTTGTTTCTGGTTATAGTGATTAATTGTTAATTCTTTTTAAAAATAGGCAATTTGACTCTGGACTTCACTAGGTCTTTTGGCGTTTTCAAGGGGTCACAGAGGAACTAAAGAACTGGGAATTTAAACAAGAAGTCTTATCAGTTATCATCAACACATGCATGACATTGGGCCGGTTAACTTCAGTGTTACTAGATTATAAAATGATGTTTTAATGTAGACCTAATTCATGAGAACCATAGAAAAAACGAAGAGGGGAAGGCTGCCAGTCTAAGATATTTACAAAGAGCTCATTTTACTCCTACAAGTATCTGAAAATGCCTGGTATCATTACTATTCACTTTGAGCACTGGAAGCATGACTACCAGTGCTATATTAAAAAAAAAATCCAATATCCGTGAAAGGTTATGCATCCAAAGAATGTGTCCTCTAAAATTAAAGACTCACAGAGTTCTATCGTATTGGCTTTCCACATGCCTAAGATGGACAGAATACAGATTCTGGTCAGAGAGCCATGGTGTTCCTTTACTGTTGTGGATTCTGGACAGGCTCAGCAGATCATAGTTAAAGTTTTTTATCAGTGGGTTTCAAACATAGAGTCGCTTGGTCACAATATAAAGATCAGTGTGTACCTAAGTAAAATTCTGTGCCTTGGGGAAATGCAGAAATGCAGTCTCATTCCTGTACATTCTGAGATGGCCTTTTCCTCTATCTGACTTACTCCCTCTAGTGTTTTCTGGATGAAGTACAGGGACCTAATGCTGCACTTACACAAAAAGTTATTGCAATCTCTCAATATTTTCCCCCCTTATCATACACTAAAGCACACTTGTCACCAGACGTTTTGACATGAACACTGAGTGACTGCAAGAATTTTTTTTATTGGAGAGTCTCAAACTTAGATTCCTGTATTCCTACGTCAGATCCCCAAAGCAGGCATTGACTTCTAATCTGTTCAGGTTACATTCCTTCTCTGCCTTTGAACCCTTATATTCTAATTCACTTTTATTGTGATATGCAGAAGGGGAAAAGATTCTCTAATGACCTAAGGCACACAAGCAGACTTTACTTGGACATGTGTTCCAAGAATAGGACATAACACTTCGATTCTTCTAAGTTACCCAAGAGGTTCAAGGTGTTTTGCCTCAAGGGAAAAGTGATTAATTTTTTTAAACAGCCTTATGGAAACACTGCATATTTTCTGCCACAGAAGCCCTTAGTCAAACCAGGAAGAGTAGCTTCTTGGGAAACGTACTGCTTATGGACACTTTTTCTTTACAGAGAAGAAAATATACTTCCAAAGCTGTCAGCTGCCGTTGCTGCTACTTTGGAAAACAGCCACAGCTGATGTGAGAGCTAACTATAGGCCAGGGTCATCTGGGGATCTCCTCAGCCTGCTTACCCAGATGGCCCCCATGCCTCGTTGGAGTGCGCGGGCTTGCCGGGCCAGCCCAGAGAGCTATTTTCGGTTGGAGTTCCCACAAGAAGGCCCTTGATCGTCCTTCACGCTGCTGGCAGTCACTTTTATACTTAACCATTCTCAACCATAATCTGCTTGATACACTGGCCTCTTCTTCCCTTTATAACATCTTACCCGTTTCCAGACCCCCAGAGAGGGTGCACAGGTATGACCAATGATAATATTAAAACGGACCTTACTGATCTTTGTCGAACAACACAAAGCTTCCTGACGCATACGGCTCTACTACATCAAAGTACTTCACTCAGGTGCCTGAGCAGGAAACCCTCAGGCTTCTTTAGCTTCCTTCTTTACTACCATCATCCACCAGCCTCTAATCCCTGCCAGGCCTTGTCCATTCAGATCCTTAGAGATCTCTCCTATTCCATGTCCACTGTCATTACATTTCACCTACTCTTGCCTGGATTGCTGGAGTAACTTTCCAACCAATCTCCTGCCTCCAATTCACCAGCATTCCACCATTGGTTATATTTCAAAATTACAAATCAGAATGCATAACACTTCTTTTTTTATAAGATTTTATTTATTTATTTATTTATTTATTTATTTATTTATTTGAGAGAGAGCGCACTAGAGAGAGAGAGCACACGTGAGAGTGTGAAAGCACGAACAGGAGGGAGGGGCAGAGGGAGAGGGAGAAGCAGACTCCTGCCAAGCAGGAAGCCCGACGATGTGGGCCTCTATCCCAGGACCCTGGAATCATGAGCTGAGCCTAAGGCAGACGATTAACTGACTGACCACCCAGGCACCCCTGGAATGCATAACTCTTCTGTTTAAAATTGTTCCTCGGTTCCCCATCACCTACCAGATAAATCTTGTACTCTCCAGATTGGCATTCTGCCTACTTTTCCAGGCTCATCTCTTATCATTCCCTTCATGCCATCTTTCCATCACTTCCTTCATCACATAAATATGCCCCCTCCCTCAAACCCTCATGCTCTCCCATGTCTTCGGATCTGTCTAGAGATCTTATCTCCCTAGTGATCTTCTATATTTATTCCATCAAGATTCAGTTCGAGCATTATCTTTTTGACGGAGCTTTTCTGACACTCTTCCAAAGCTCCCCATAGACTCACAGAGTTCTAGGGTATTGGCTTTCAACAGGCCTAAAATGGATAGAATAAAGATTCTGGTCAGAGAGCCATGGTTTTCCTTTACTGTTCTGGATTCTGAACAGTCTCAGCAGATCATAGTTAAAGTTTTTTAGCAGTGGGTTTCAAACATAAAGTCGCTTGGTCACAATATAAAGATTAGTGTGTACCTGAGTAAAATTCTGCGCCTTGGGGAAATGCAGCTCACATGCACGTGTGTGCAATTAGTCCCTCCATCTAGGATGCTCCATAGGCCGCTATTGACTCTTAGTTCTTGTATCACTACACACACACACACACACACACACACACACACACCACAGAAGCACAGATTTTGGACTCTCCCTTACTAGGCTGTGAGTTTCTTAATGTAAGAATCATATTATTAATTTTTTGTGTGTTCCCAACATCTACAGCCATACTTAAATTAAAGAAGTATATAAATTTTGTTGTATTCATAAAAATATAAGTCTCACAAACAAATCAGCCAGTCATATCTAGAAAAGTGTATTTTAATTTAAGTCCTGTCTTTACCTATGCCCTTTGCTAAACAGAACTTGATTTATCAGGTTCCAAGCTGAGTTGTGGTCTAAGGACCGATATCTGTACTTCAGGAAAGCTGATGCTTTTGCCAAGAGAAGAACTACAAAAATATTGGGGACCAGGGAATTAGGTCAGAGGAGAAGAGTCAGGAGCAAGGATGTGCTAGGGCTGAGATGTGCTGCCCAACGAGCACAGTCCAATTCTGGAAGACTCTGGGACCAAAGGAGCTGTTAACATTGAGACAGGCACCATGCATGGTTCATACATATTGTATGCCTCTAGGCTGTCTCTTCTCTTACTTACATTCCTATATCCTCTGTTCATCCATGCAAATTCCCAGCTTAGATCTAGGCTTAACCTGATAACCTTGACTCCAAGATCAATTACTAGCATGGTTCTTATCTTTGCCTTTCTAGGTTAGTCATTTCCCCCCACAGTGCTTTCCCCAAGACAAATACTTCTTCAAGAGCCTGCTGAGGTTGAACTAATGTCTGCCTACCTTAGGTGACATTTGGGAGTCACAGTTTATGACCCACAGTCTTCCCAGTACCTCCTTGTCACACCAACTATCAACCCTGCTTAAGCTCTGCTCAAAGCTCAAGCAGACGTTTATCCTCACTAACTGAAAAATTGACTCCCAGAAAAGTATTTTGATCAAGAAGCTCTTCCGGCTAGCCTCCATATCTAAACTTCTCTTACTCTTCGTCTTTCAAACTCTCCATTTTTGCATTCTCTTATTATTAAAAAAAAAGTTACCGAGCCTTTCTTTGTGTGCCAGACCTGAGATATGGGTGGTGAATGAGATAAGCACAGTCCTTCTCCTCAAGAGTTTGCCATCTGGCTGTCTCTCTATTGTTCCTTGAATCTGACCTACATATAGGAATCTGTCTGTGTGCACTGAATATGATCGCACCTGCCATCCCTCTGGGCCTGTCTGAATTCTTATAATTCATCAAGGTCCCATCCAAGTCTTCCCACCAATGCCTGCTGTTGTCTCTCTCTTATAGCAGGGCGTATTAAGAACTGGCTAAAGCACCATATCTAAGGATGCTGTGTAGAGAACCAGGGATGATCTCAAGGAAGCCTGTAGTAGTATCTCCAAGGGCTCTGTCATACCTATCATTTGTATCAATTGTAGATTTTGATGTACATAGAAGAGGCATGCTTACTCCTTGTGTGAATAGCATGGGTGGATAAGAAAGCTATCCAAGCACAGAATTCAGATGTATTCGTTATCTTTCGCTCCATAGCAAACCCCATCAAAACCGAGTGGCTTACACAACACGTGCTTATTATCTTATACTTTATTTAGTTCACAAATGCAGCAGCAGCTTAGCTAGGTGTTTCTGGCTCAGGGTTTCCCATGTAGCTTCAGTTAGGATGTGGCTCAGGGCTGCAGTCATCTGAAGCCTTGACTACGGTGGAGGATTTATTTCGAATCTGCCTCACTCACATGACTGTGGGCAGAAGACTTCAGGTCCCCACCATGTAAGCCTGTCCACAGGCTGCATGAGCGCCCTCAAGACGTGGCACCCACTTCCCCCAGAAAGAGCAAGTCAAGAGAAGAAGAAAGTCAGTTCCTTTTAGGAGCTAGTCTTTAAAGTCACACACAGCATCACTTCCACTTTATTCTATTTGTTAGAAACAAGTCATTAGGTCCACCTGTACCCAAGGACGGGAATTAGGCTTCACCCCTGGAAGGGAGGAGTATTCAAAAATTTTGTGAATATATTTTAAAACTATGGAAGTTGCTAAAGAATGTTGAAGTTTGGAGCTGTGGCCTAAATCTAATTCTCAGGTGTGAAAGACATAATTTTACCTCAGTCTGAATGAAAATTCTTTTGAGGTTTAGTCAATAGAGGTCATTACGGGCCTGCTTCAAGAGGATCCTAGCCTTGGATCCTAGGCCACATGAAACACCGGGTGCCATCTGGGGTGAGGAAGTGAGTCATGCCTATTTTACTGTGTTGGGGTCAGACCACAGCAGAGAGCTGTACTCAGTTTAGGGCACCACGTGGAGACACGTACCGGGGCCCATGTGGAGGACAGCAAATAGGATGGTCAAGAAATTTGGAATCATGGTCAAGAAATTTGGAATCATGTCCTATAAAAGGTTGTTGAAGGAACGAGAGATTAAGCCAGAGAATCCTTAGGTATGCTGTGGTTGGTGTGTTCAGGAACGTGAAGAACTTTCATGTACAGAAGACTTGTTCTGCTCACCTTGTGCTGCATCCAGAACCATTGGGTTGAAGTCATAGGAGAGACACTTTGGATCGATGTAAAGAAGGCATTTCTGAGAGTCAAAACTGACCTAAGGTAGAAGTGGCTACCTTCAAAGGCAACTGGTATTATCAAAGGCATTGAAACAGTCAGAGCGCTGACCTGGCATGTAGGAGGAGGGGACTGGTGGGGTGTCCTTGCATAGACATTCCGTGATCTCACAGGCACTTCCCTCATGTCACTGTGGAGTTACCATAACCGCAGCATGGAGTAAATTGATAGCAGTGGGCAGACTCTGTTCTCAGTTGGATTGGAGAGCAGGCATGTTCTTGGTTTTTCAAACAAGGATCACTTATTAGTTCACATTTCTGTGAGTTGGAAATTTGGGCTGGGCTTAGCTGGTTGGTTCTTCTGCCAGTCTCAACTAGGCCAGATGGTTGGTCTAGGACAAGCCTGACTCACGTGACTGGTGGTTAGCAAGTTGTTGTTGGGGCTTTGAGCTTATTTTTATGGTGCTCTCATGGATCCAAGGAAGCAAGAGCTGGTAAGCCTTGATGTGCCAATGCTTTTCAAGTCCCTACGTGTATTACATTTGCTAATACTCAATGATCAAAACAAGTTACATATTCAAGCCCAGAGTCAAACAGATTTCTTGATGGAAAGAGTGGCAAAGAGGCCAGTGCACAAGAAAGGTATTTATGACCATTTCACAGTCTACTACAGAGACCTTTTCAAAATTACCTAAATGAAGCCTAGATGTCACTTTGGAGATCCTTCTGCTTTCCTTGAGAATCAAAACTCATCCATTGCTGCATTACTCTGCATAATCCAGACCACAAGAAGGGTGTTTTCTCTGTTGTGATGAGCCTAATGACAATATGGAGTAACTATTGCCCAGCAGCCATGTACAAAGGGTTCAGACCATCCCTAAGAGTGGACGAAACAGGGGAAACCTCAGCCTTCAGGAGGAGCCTCCTATCCACTTGGGGGAAACAGAAGAACAAGACAAACTTAAAGAAATCTAAGGGACCAAAATGGCAACATACTCCATGACCTGTGAAGGGAAGAATGGTGTTTTAGAGGAGTTTGCAGATATATTCCGGGCCCCATTTTCATTCAGGAATAAGGCAACATGGCACCTAGTAAGCAGCTGCTCCCTGGTGGTAACCCCCAAGCTCTGCGACTAGACATAGCCCCACTTTCGTGTAGCATTTCCAATTGTTTCTTAACATTGAACTCTGCCGGGGCGCCTGGGTGGCACAGTGGTTAAGCGTCTGCCTTTGGCTCAGGGCCTGATCCAGGCGTTATGGGATCGAGTCCCACATCAGGCTCCTCCGCTATGAGCCTGCTTCTTCCTCTCCCACTCCCCCTGCCTGTGTTCCCTCTCTCGCTGGCTGTCTCTATCTCTGTCAAATAAATAAATAATTTTAAAAATCTTAAAAAAACCACACAAAACATTGAGCTCTGCCATTGCTGCCATTTGAATCGGCACTTACCCTACTGTTGTCTTACAGGAGAGATGAAGAAGATACCTTTGTCGCTATAAAAAAAAATTTAAAAACTAAAGATAGGCCAACAGGGCTGTGATTTTGTGGAGAAAAGAACATTCCTGGGTATTCAATACACCAAGAAAATGTATCTGTGTCCAAAAAAATACCTTAAGAAGCTATCATGTAACAGCTTCATGCCCTCATTCATTCACGTTGCCCACCTGGCCCCTGTAGTCATTTGAGTTTTCCACTCTTGATGAATGAATACCCACCGTATTATCGAAGCTAAGTCTTTAATAACTTGTAAGATTTTGCTTCTTGCTGCACCCTTTGCTTTGTGTAAAATGAGGTAGGGGGAGTTGTCAACACATATTTGATTGACCAATTGATAGCACGGGGTCAAGTTTCTGGGAGAAAATAAAGGTGAGGGAAAAGGACCCTTTTCTTCATTTAGATAATATTTTGTCAAACCCAAGTGGCCGATTCACATCTAATCATTGTATTTTAAGCAGGGACAGCGGGAGCTTGCTGCACGCCTCCTGCCCAGTCCTTATCCCTTCGATACAGGCAGGAAACAGAAGGGCTCTGCGTACAGCAGTCACAGACGCTCATCAAAGACAAACCACTAAGTCACAAGGAAAGGCTCGCCGGCCCAGTGTTGGCTTTTGGGAGCGACACGCAGGCCCACGCTAAGGAGCATGGCCGCAGCCTTCTCCCTTTATCTTTTGGGGGTGGAGGCTGAGGAACAAGGCTCCCTTAGTTTCCTAACAAATGACCTGCTTTGGTGAAGTAAGAAAGGGAGGGCTGTCCCACAGCCAGTCAGTCGTATGCCAAGTTGTAGCGATGTTAGTATTTCATGCCACTCATTCTGCCTAACAGACACTCGCCCTGGCTTTTTCCCATTCCTTTCAGCGAGATTGCAGCTGTAAATCAGCAAGAGTGTCCCCGGGCTGCCGCTTCAGGTGGTTGTCGGGAGCAGTCTGAGAGTGGGAGTCTTCAGAATAATTTAGAATATGAGTCTAAGAGGGAAGGTCAGTTTTGCTATTTAGAACCAGAGCACTGGACCAAACTTGGCTTTGAAGGGATGCTCTAAATGTCAGCCTTGGAATTTGAATTTAGAATATGTGAAAAACACAATAGTTCATGCTTTTACTGCCATGAGACTTAGTTTGAGTTCTCAGCTCTGACCCTCCGAACATCCTCTAACCTGGGGAGGCCTCTTTAATAATAATCCACTTTGGATGGGTAAAATCGTTTTTTACTCATAAGAAGAGTTCCATTTGTAGCTCCAAGAGGAACATAGGGTGGGTGTTGTTTTTTCTTTCTTTTCTTTCCCCTACTTCTCCCTATTTCCTACACCCTCCAGCCCCTGGCAACTACTTTTCTACCCTCTGTTTCAAAAAATTTGACTTTTTTTGTTTTTTAAAATTCCACATATGATGGAACTAGAGGGTATTAGGCTAAGTAGAATAAGTCAATCAGAGAAAGACAATTATCATGATCTCACTCATATGTAGATTTTAAGAAACAAAACAGAGGATCACAGGGGAAGAGAGGAAAAAATAAAACAAGATGAAACAGAGAGGGAGACAAACCACAAGAGACTCTTAACTATAGGAAACAAACTGAGGGTTGCTGGAGGGGAGGGGGATGAGGGATTGGGTAACTGGGTGCTAGACATTAAAGAGGGCACGTGATGTAACGAGCACTGGGTATTATATAAGACTGATGAATCACTGAACTCCACCTCTGAAACTAATAACATATATATGTTAATTAATTGAATTTAATATAAAAAATAAAAAAATAAAATTCCACATATGATTGATAACTGTGCAGTACTTGCCTTTCTCTGTCTGACTTATCTCACTTAGCATAATGTCCATCTGTGTTGTTGCCAATGGCAGGGTTTTCTTCTTTCTCATGGCTGAATAGTATTCTTTTGTGAGTGTATATACCACATCTTTATCCATTCATCTTTTGATAGGTTGTTTCCACATCTTAGCTATTGTGACTAGTGCTGCAATGAACATGGGACTGCAGATATCTCTTCAAATATCCTATTTTCATTTCCTTTGGATAAATACCCAGAAGTGGGAGTGCTGGATCATATGGTAGTTCTATTTTTAATGTTTTTAGTCCTACCTCTTAATAACAGTGCCAAGGTACTTTGGCAAGTACCTTGACCTTTCTGGGCCTTTTTTTCTTTCTCTCTAAAGTAAGAGACAGAGTTATTCAGAAGAATAAACGAGAAAGAATTTTGTGAAGTATTAAGAAGGCCCAGTTAGAAACCATGGTACAGGATGCTGAATGGCCGAAGTTGCTCAGCCAGCAGCTGTAGAATCAGGGCTAGAGCCTGTGCCTCAGGACTCAGCACCTAGCCTAGCACCAGGTGGCTTGTTAACTGAACTTACATATATTTTCCTCTGACATCAGCCCGTCTGAGCTAAGAACTGGATTGATATGAGGCACAAATTAAGTAGAGGGTGGAAGGTTAGATCTATATACTTCTTACTGCCCTGATCAGTCTACCCTGCAACTCCTCCAGATTTATCTAAACCCCAGCAAGTGCCAGACACAAGCAAGACTCGGTAGGCATTCTTTAATGGAAAGATTCTAGAGCAGAAATCTATTATGGCCCCATTGCTGGGAAGCATGAGGGGAAGGGTGCAAGGGGATCTGGAAACAATCCGTAGATATGGCAACAATCCACAGATGTAAAATTCACTGTAACTCCCTGCCTAAAACTCTCTGCTCTGGCCCTGACCTCATGCCCGCAGCAGATCTGCCTTTTCGTTGGGTGTCTCTGAGTAATTCCCCCTCAGTAGGGAAACTTAAATTTCACCATGGACCCATTTCACCCTGCCATGATTTCTGCTGCACACTATCTCTCAAGTCTTAAAGAGGACTCTCTATGGACTTAAAGAGGAAGAACACAGACTCTGGGGACAAAAGCCAACCCCCTTTTTAACAGCCTCATTCTTGGCCAGTCCCACACTAGTGTGTTCTGTCAGAAGCCACTGGGAAAGAAAGAAACAACTCAAGTAATATTTAACTCTGATCACACTGTTTGCTTTAATTATTAACATTTGGCAGCCAGAAGAAATAACAGCACTTCATCTAGACACTTAAGAAAGAAAAAGGAACAGCTCATACCCCAGCCTTTATAAGATGTTTGAGCAATCATCTTGGATGGGCACATGCAGTCTTCACACATACCAGCAAACACTGTGAAGTGTGATGACTGATTCATTCACTGTGCAAATATTTATTGAACTGGCACAGCTCTAGGTGCTGGCAATACATCGATGAGCAAAACAGACAACAATCCCTGATCTTGTGGAGTTTATATTCTAGTAGGAGGTGGAGGAGGCAAATAGTCAACAACAAACATGATAAATAAGGAAATTATATGGTACGTGAGGAGGTAAGAGAAAAATAGAGCAGGGTAAGAGGAATGGGGAGTGCTGGGGGAGAGAGGGCCCATTTTACATGAAGTGGTCAATATTGGCCTCATCAACTGGTGACAGTTTAGCAAAGTCTTAGAGGAAGAGAAGAAAGCCAAAGAGGTATCTGGAAAGTGGTGCTAGAGACAGACAGAATAGCCAGTGCAAAGGTCCTGCAGTAGGAGCATTGAGTGGAGTGTTGGTAGAACATCAAGGAAGCCAGTATGCCTAGAATGGAGTGGGCAAGGAGGAACAGAGAGGAAATCAGGTCATAGAGGAAACAGTGACCAGATAGGTAGGACTCTATAGACTGATATACAAACTTTGTTTTCTTTAGTGAAATGGGACCATTGGAGCATTTGGGGTAGAGTGATCTGACTTAGGTTTTAAAATGATCCTGTTCTGTATGGTTTCATTATATGTTCAGGCAACGTCACAGAGATAGACCCTTTGCACTGAAAACAACCACTCCCCTTGCTTTTCCTCCAAGATGTTCAGAGTTGGCAGACTTCCCGGCTAACACATCAGCATCTCCCGCTGAACTGAACTCATCTGTGTCTTCCTCATGACTCCCTGCCCCTCTGGAAGCAAAGCCCCATCATCTTCATCCCAGCCTCACATAGAGATTGACAGAGAGAAGGAAGAATCCCCTCTTTCCCTGTTTGCAGCTTCCCAGTAATTCAGACTCCACCTAGCAAGATCCATTAGAGCTAATTAACGACCCTCCTTTCAGTAGGTGTCTCCTCACTATGATTAATTCTCGGTCAGAGACAGAAAGCTTGTTCCATTATGGTTCTTTTTAAAAAATTATTATTATTCAGGCTTCTAATACTGGCGTGAACTGCGGGTGAATTTCTGAAGTCATGTTACTTAGCTGTCACAACTAGTAATAGAAAAATTCAATTTATAAAGAATTAGGAGAGGCAGGAGAGGCATGCTCTTCGGTTTAGAACAAAGGAGATCAATCCTGACACAATGGCAGCATGACATCCGTGGACTTTGAAGATTCCAGCCTTCCTCTTCATTAATTAGAGAGAATCAAGAGTTCTGGTGGTTAATTATTTGCAGAAACTGTGCTCTGCAAAAGCAGATGCCAACTCCCTCCAGCCGCCTCCAGCAGCAGCTCTGCATGATAATTAAACCGTGTGTCAGTCCCAAGCTCGGCCTGGGTGGGCAAGTACACACTTGGATGACCACTGCCGTCCGCCACCCCTCAGGCTTAGGCAGGGCCGCGGGACTTCCTCACACAGGGACCCCGGAGGCTGACACTGTTCTGAATGGACTGCCCTGGATAGGTCGTGCTTTTAAAATCCACGTCAAGAAACCCAAGATCAAAGTCAGCTAGAATCTGCTCTTAGAGAGTGTGTGTTTGGTGGGGTCAAGGGGTCAAGGGTATTTGCCAACAGGGTCAGTTGGTAGGTACTCTTGTGTCGGCCACTGCGGCTGCTGCTCTTGTGCCAGAGTTAATCGATTTTCTTTAAAAAAACAAAACAAAACAATTTTAGCTTTAATGTTCTAATGACAAAATAATATATCTCCTTTGTATCAAATTGAAGCAATGTGGAAGTGCACAAAGTAAAAAATGAGGGCTCCTCTGTGCCCCCTTCCGATCCCACCCTCCTGAGACCCATAATAAGGTTTGAGGCTTTCCTTCCAGACTCTTCCTATGCTTCTGGTTGGGGTCTTTGAATTCTTTTCTGACCCACCAGGAGCTGACATCTTAACATGACCTTTTAGCATCCCTGCTGCTTCTCTGTACCCATGAGATCCACCGCTATCCTGCTCCTGTGCGTCCACAAGACTCAGCGGCAGATTTAACACAGGGCAACTTCGACTTGGAGTTTTGCCATTGGACTTGACCACATGGACTGGCATAAGAAAGCACTGGCACTTCATTGTGTGATCTGAACATTTCTATGCTGGACACAAGAGGTACATCAGACAACCCCGTCTTGGTGTTAGCCATGCATTGGCAACTAAATAGATTGAGCCCAGTCTTTAACTTAACGGATATTGTTGGAAAAAAAGAAGATGCACCTTATAAAAGCCATCAGCACTGTTGAAGTAAACAGATGCCTTTCATCTGCTCATACACTGAGGGGAGGGAAACAGAATGCAAGGCCGCTCTTCCAGAAACAGAAATGTTGCTGGAGTTAGCCCAGGGGCCTCATGTACCACAGGTAAGGCAGTAGACAGAGTCACATCTCTAACCTGCCCTTCCAGGCATCAGTTTCTTGGGGAATGAATTCAGAGGACTTCAGCTCTAAAGCTGAGCAGGGCTGGGGCAGGAGGGGTCTGATTGGCATTCAGGAAAAGCTGCAGGCGGCAGAACGAGGGTGGCTGCCTGGCAGGCCTTTCCCCAAATACCCAGATCGCCCTGGGTGTTTTGACATTTGCTGGCATTAAGACCCTGCGGCCATTTCACAGCCCATTTATTTAAGGTATTTGAAACTTTCTCCGCAGGGCAGCTAAGGTTGTATCTTAGCTCGGCAGACATCAGACCTTCTCTCGGGTTACCAAGTCGTTCTGACCACTTCGAGGTTACCAACTCTAAATAGCAGGAAGCAAGTTTTATCTACATCTTGGTTATAGCATGTATTAAACTCGTTTGGGATGATCTGCCTACCGGACTGTCTCTCCTACTGGAAAATTGTCTCTTCGAGGGCATGTGTTTTAAGCATTTTGGTGCTGCCGGCACCTAGCCGGAACTGGGATATAGGTTTTTAACTCGGTTTTACTGGGTTTTTATTACGTGGTATTTGTTTGGTGGCAGGTTTTCTGTGGTGGTGGTGGTAATTGTTTCCACAGACAAAATTTGACACATGATATGATGGTTAGTTTTCTGTGTCACTTGGTTAGGCTTGGTTGGCGCCCAGTTACTCAAATATTAATCTAGGTGTTGCTGTGAAGGTATTTTGGAGGTGTGATTACCATCTACAATCAGTTGACTTTAAATGAAGGAGATTACTCTTAATAATGTGGGTGGGCCTCATCCAGTCACTGAAGGCCCTACGAGCACAATCTGAGATTTCCCACAGAGGCAGAAATTCTGACTCAAGACTTCAGTACCAGCTCCTGCCTCCTGAGTTTCCAAGCTGCTGGCTTGCCGTATGGATTTAGGATTTGCCAGACCTCACAAGGGTATAAGCCAATTGCTCAAAATAAATACCTATATATCTATACCTATATTTAAAATCTCTTATTGGTTCTGTTTCTCTGGAGAACCCCAACGGATATGCAGCATACACATGAATCATGTAAAACACACTGTTCATTCATTCCTTCAGTTCACTCAACAAATATTTTTTTGAGTGCCTACTAAGTGCCCTGCATTGTGCTAAGTGCTAGAAATAATGGTGGAAAGAGTCCCAGATCTCAAAGAAAGCTTTGATTTAAGGCAAGTCCAGGGCGATGCTGGAGGTTTCCTAAAGAAACAAACCCAGCCTAGAATCTGCAGGAACTAGACTCAGACGGTGAGTCACCTGCAGCTGCCCTGGCCCGGGGCAGGGACAGCCAGGATTGGCACAGACCCAAGAAGGAATAAAACACTTTTGCCCAGGCGTCCAGGGCACCCAGTTTCACAGTACCAAGAAGAAAAAAAAGAGAGAGAGAGAGAGAGAGACAGAGAGGAAAAGAAAGGAAGAAAGGAAGAGAGAGAGAGAGAAAAGAAAAGAACAGAAAAGAAAAGAAAAGAAAAGAAAAGAAAGAAAAGAAAAGAAAAGAAAAGAAAAGAAAAGAAAAGAAAAGGAAGAAAAGAAAAGAAAAGAAAAGAAAAGAAAGAAAAGAAAAGAAAAAAGAAAAGAAGGGAAAAGAAAAGAAAAGAAGGAAGGAAGAAGGAAAAGACAAGACAAAAACTTGAAGGAGAAAGAGAGATGTTCAGGGTGGTTTTTCTGGATACAGGCAACCTTAAGGCTGAAAAAGCTTTCTTCCTCCTAAGGTACAGATTCTCAAGAACTCCCCCGCCTGCTGTGATGGGATTAACTCACCATGACCTCACTTCCTTTCCAGGAGCCCTGGGGATTTCTCCTCTGCCCAGAGGCTTCAGGGAAAGGCTGGCTTTGGGTTCTGTCACTGCACCCTAAACACGTTGGCCCAGAAACAGGGCTGCTGGACATGAGCAGGAAGAGCCTTTGTTCTGCAGATTGAAAAGTGGCCCCTTTTAAACTGGCTTTTAAAGGAATATGCTATCCTGATGTCTGTAAGTCTCGGTTGAAAAAAACCTAAGAGAAAGCAGTGTGAAAAGGGAACAAACCAAAAGACTCAAAGAGAAGGCTGTGGGAGGCTTGTCAACCTTCGTATAAGCCAGATCCTCCCTTAACCAGGTGTAGGCCCTTCCAGTCGACTCTCTCCCTGAACGAGAGCATGACCACGCCTTTCCCCCCTCACTTGAGGACGAAGTAGCAAGAAGAGGAGGTGAGGATTTCCTTTACTTCAGGAAGCTGTGGTTGGGACTTAACCGATTTAGCTAAGAGGCATCCACGGCTTCAGATCTCTCCCTAAATGGGACTGAATCCCCCAGGTCTTTCCTGAGGGGCTCACTCAGGAGTTGTGGGGCTCCAGAGCTAAGGACAGCAGAGCTACCCACCAGGTAACTTGTAGTAGAATCTTCCAGGTTCACAATCATCTTACTCTTGCTCTCCAGGGTCTCCTCTATCTTCCTGGTTATTTACTTACCTAAGAATCTCAATACGCTTAACACTTCCTTGGCTGAAAAATATCCAACTAATTTTGAGGAAGTTTCATCAGCCAAGAGGGAAGCCCAGAGCTATGATGGGCAGCCCAGGTGTCCCTGTTCCACTCCCTCTTCAGGGACTCATCTGAAGAATGCAAATGCCCAAGCGAGTCATGTTCCCGACAAATTATTTTTTGCACTGGCCCTTGGGTTCCATTGTCCTGCAGCAGCCTTGGTGCTGAGGACACAGACCTGCAGAAACTTTCCTCTTAGACTTGGCTTGATTACTCTGGTCTCTGCCATCATTACCCTTTGGAGAGAGAAAAATGGTGCTCACTTCATCCTTGTCCTACACTCCATTACAATGCCCATTCGTGTGATTTGGGGTGGAAGAGGATGCCTACTGAAGCTTCGAGAGAGCCTGGCTCCGTGTTAAGTGGGCCCCCTTCTCAGGGTACAGAGGTACCAGCCGGCAAGCCTTCTCCTCTTTCTCGCTGAGTCTTTGATCATCCACATTTGTCACTTGTATTGGCGGACAGACCTTTTTATTCTTTTATTTCTGGCCTGACAGGCTTGTGTAAAAGGAAAGAAAAGCTACCCGGATGTATGTGTGCCCTTGGCGGATGCTGTTGCCTTTTCTCCAAATATCCAGGGCTGTTTTCCAAACTCCTCCTAGGAGAGGTCTTTTCCTTCAGCCCGTCCCTAGGCTTCTGGAAGGAATTGCTGTAAAGGAGTGGCCATAGGGAAGACTTTTTTAAAGAAGATTTTATTTATTTATTTGAGAGAGACAGAGAAAGAGAAGAGGCGCAAGTTGGGGGTGAAGAGGTGCAGAGGGAGAGAGAGAGAAGCAGACTCCCCGCTAAGTAGGGAGCCCAATGCGGGGCTCGATCCCAGGACCCTGAGATCATGACTGGAGCTGAAGGCAGACGTTTAACCTGAGCCTCCCAGGTGCCCCACCGTAAGGAAGACTTAACGAGTGGTTGGGAGAGTGCATTAGGTCCTGGTGCTATTTGTGAGCACCATCGCGGATGGAAAGGCAGTGGAGAGGTGAACCGCCCACTAACTGGGTGATTAGAGGTGTTGATCATAATTCCTGCTTCATAAGGTTACTGAGAACTTTAAATGAGATCAGGTACATAACGTGCTGGATACACAGTGGTTGCAAAAGGAGTACTGCTTTCCTGGTCTTAGAAAATGTTCGTATAAACCCATGTTATAGAGAGTCCCATGTGGCACGCCTCACTAGAGTGGGGTGACTTAAAGCAGGACCCCTGGAGACAGACCGCTGGGCTCATCTGCCACTTAACAGCTGTGTGGATTTAGTGTGTCTCTTAACCTCTGTCTTATTTTCCCACCTGTAGATGGGACTGATGGGTCAGCCAAACAGGCAGAAGAAGCATGCCCCCAGCAGAGGAAAAAGTCAGCGCAGAAGTCTGAGGTGCTAGGGGATGGGGAGGGTTTCAGGGCAAGCCTTGTGAGTGGCTGGAGTGGACAATGGGATGAGAAGAGAGGAGGGGAGGAAGTCAGAGAGGCCATGAGAGGCCAGGCTGGGCTATGCCTGATGGCCACTGTAAGAACGTTGCTCTTTATTCCAGGCATAGTGGGAGCTTGGGCTTTATTTTACGGGCAAAGTAGTGTTGAAGGTTTGGGAGCAAGAGAGCAATAGAATAATACGATGTGAGCTGCTCAGTGGTTTTCCAGTCCGAGGAGCACAAAAAAATCTTCCAGGGAGGTATCGTATTTCATTCTGGTAAACAAGGGATGGTCTGGCTGAAAAGGGAATGAGGATCCAGAGCCCCAACCATCACCTCCTTCTTTCTCTTGCCTTTCCCAGAGACCTCAGGGGACCCTCAGTGTTCTTGGTATTAGGGAGGGGGCTGGGCCAGGTGTGCGCGATGGTTACAAGCTATAGACACTGCAGGCAGGACAAGAGCTCAAGGCTTCTCCGGTAACCCAGAGGAAAGACCCTGAGTCTTAGGCTGGAGTAAGGGGGATGGAAATGGAGCAGAGCTGATGAAGCAAACGTATGCTTATGTTGTGTACAATCAGTAAGACAAAGGGTATTGCAAACCAAAGAGATGACCATCTTTGGGATTTGTGGGGAATATTTTCCAGATGGCTGGTCTGCATGGAGGTGAGGGAAGCTCAACAGCAATTTCTACTTGTTGGGAGGATAATATCAGATTTAGAATAGACGCCTTTCTTCCTTCTCTCTACATGAGACCCGTATGAAGTGTTACCTCGTGGGCTCTATTAACCACCACTCCCCCCTCAATCTGCCAGCCTCATTGGCCTCCTTCATCTTCCTTAACCGCGTCAGAAATGCTTCTGCCTCAGGCCCCGAGCGCTTGTTCTCTCTGCCTTAAACGTTCCACTTCAGATATCCTTCACTGCCTTGGGTCTTCGCACAAAGGCCACCTCCCAGCCAGGGCTTCTGTAGCCACTCCACCTTCTTGACAATTCCTAGCTCCCGTCCCTGCTTTGTTTTCGTCATTCCTTAGCAATTTTAACTATCTAATGAACTGTATGTTTGACTTTTTAAATATTGTTTATTGTCTCTCTCAGCTGCAGGACATAAGCTCTATGAGAGCAGGGACTCTTGCCTCTTTCCTCTCCCCAGGGCCTACAACAGACCTTGGCACAATGGGGTTTTCATAGAGACTTTTGGAGTGAATAAAGGACTGCTTGCTTGTGGGAGAACTATCACAGGGTTCTGCACCAGTCAAATAATTTAGTACAGAGGATTTGGTACATATATTTTTTAAAGCAGCAAAGCACATTTATTGTGGCTTATGTGGTGATCTGTAAATAATTATTTTATTCCTTGATTTGTTAAAAAGACAAAAACATATGCTAAACAAGGTGTGTGTTAGTCCACATGAAGATGTGAGACTGCTTTCGACAAATATTTACCCAGAAACTCCCAGGGGCCAGTACAGAGGTAGGCCCTGGGGCACGGGGATTAGTGAATTTGGTAAAACATTGTGCGCTAGTTGTCTTTTCGATTTTCTTGAAGCATTTCTAAGATGCATACCGTACACCTGCAGCTTACTCCTGTGGTGTCACTGTCCTCACAGACCACCCCCAGGTGACAGATAGGGTGAGTTCTTGCAGCTCATTTTTAAGTCAGCTGATGGAACTTGGAACACATTGTCTTATAGAACCTGCATGATGAAGGGGAGAGCTTCGCAGGTAGGGCTATTTGAGAATAATGCAGTTGACGTACCATAAATCAAAGACGAAAAATTGGAGAAAAGAATACTATTGGATTACCAGTCTCAAACAACAAAATATAAATTGAATTAGAAAGGGTGTTGTTATGTGCTTTGGGTGACCATGCTTGAGAAAAGCCTTTAAAGATGTTAAAAAGGATCTTTGAATTCCTCAAGGGAAGCTGGAAGTCTGAGTTTCAATCTGGTGACCTCACATTTGGTGTTGCATCCATGCCAGTGCCCACATCCCCCATTCTTCCCCTCTCCCACCTTTTCCTTGGTCTTTGCCATTTCACCTTCCCTTTTGCTGGCTGTTTCCCTTTACCAACCCCTGCCTCCTCCCTGTATCTTTAATTTCCTTACAATAAAAGAGCAGTCACAGGAAAAGAGCCTGTCAAGACCACCTGTTTAGGAGGATGTGGTCTCTTGTCTAGATACCTATAAAAGAAGGGAAGATGTTTCCATGTCATTCAGGGATATCAGAATTGTGGCAAATTCAATAGTCTTGGGATTATTTGTTTGCTTGTTCTGGCTTACTTGTTTGTTTTTTAAATTAATGTTATAAATTATCTTTATGACTCAGGCTAGGAGATAGGATCAAGGTGAATATGAAGGTGTATACCCCCTTTTTGCCCACAGAATATCTAAGGCAAGGTAATAATATACTGTGTTGTGATGGGGTTTCACTCTTATTGGAAATGGGAGCTAGAGAATTCTTAGATCCTCATTGCTTTAGTTATAATAGAAAGAAATGTATTTAAGGACCAGGAGATAGCTGGTCCTGTCATTATCTAGCTGAGTCATGGAGTCAGTCCCTTAGGACTGTTTCCTCATTTCTAAAAGGTGGACAATAAATCTGTTCTTCCAATTTCATTCTGTTGACAGAAACAGAGTAGAAATGAAATTGCTCTTAAGGCTTGAAAGAAAGACTTGAAAACTCTAAAAGCCATGGTATTATAAATTACCAAAAAGTTAACTCTGCAATGTTATCATCATCTGCATAATTTGGAAAAGCTTAGCCCTCTTACCTCACCCAGGGAAGTCCCAGGTTTTAAGCAAGAGTTGAAATTACTCCGAATCTGATATTTGTTTTGAACCATTATCAATAACATAAGCAGGCAGCTTAAGTCTTAAGTGCTATAAAATCTATTTGTAAAAGGAGAGGCCAGAAAGAACAAATGCTGGGGTTGCGTGAATGCTAAGTTCATGTCTGCATTTTTTCTACTGGCCAAGTTAGGTCATTCACACTTCATTTTTTTTTATTTTTATTTTTTAAAGATTTTATTTATTTATTCAACAGAGATAGAGACAGCCAGCGAGAGAGGGAACACAAGCAGGGGGAGTGGGAGAGGAAGAAGCAGGCTCATATAGCAGAGGAGCCTGATGCGGGGCTCGATCCCATAATGCCAGGATCACGCCCTGAGCCGAAGGCAGATGCTTAACCGCTGTGCCATCCAGGCACCCCAGGTCATTCACACTTTAAAACTGGGAAGAGGGCGCACGCATTTCAAGTATGACATCAATGGAAATCTTCCTATGTCAATTGCAGAATAAAGAACTTTTCTCCCTGTGGGGCCTGACTCAGGTGTCTAGAATATACACTTGCTCACAAATAGCAGGAGTGTTCAGCATTGTGATTATTTTTCTCCACCTGGATCGTTTGGGGATTTCAATTCACTCTGGGTAAATGATTAGTGTGTATCCTTGTAGAATAAAAGCTATGATGTGTGAAAGAGACTCACAAAGGATGTTAACCATTGGTGCTATTCCCCTAGCCAACAGAGACTAGTATGGGCACAGTGCCTTCTGCTCTAAGACTTACTTACACACCTGGCAGAGTAGTTTCAGTTCATCAAGATTCTTTCTCAGAGGCAAAACTTGGGGGCAGACAGAAGACATTTTCTGTTGTTTTAAAGGATCAGTGGATAAAGAATCAGGAACCTGACATTCTTATCCTGAATGAGTGACAGTATGACTATGGGTAAGCCACTTGTCCTCTCTCGACCTCAGTATCTCTTCCATGAAGGGAGAGGACTCTTCTGGCTCTACAAATGCCAAGAGACAAAGCCAATGTAATAAGTGCTACCTGTCCAGTTTGCCACACATCTCACCAGGTGGGCCTTATCTATAGGTAAATAAAGAGGTAGAAAATGAGGCCAAGTGGGCCAAATAAAGCCCTAAAGCAGATTTTTATAGGCCCTTTATAATAGTTGTTAAATGTTTTTATGTCATTTGAAAATCCTTAAAAATCAGAAGATGTCACATAAGAATGTAATTTCTGGTTGCTCTTGAAAAATCAAAAGATCTGGCTGCATTAGGATCAAATCCAAATATGGCAACAATCAGCTAGAGTTGGGTGGGGCTGTCCCCTTTGGATCAGACACATGAGCTTCTGTTTGCCACAGTCCCCACCACTCCCTATTGCTACCTATGCCTCGTCAACTTTATGCTATCCTTCTGATCCCTGTAGGCACTCAAAATTATGATCGTCACCCTAATATCTCTCCCAATCCCAGATACATTAATTTCCACTTCAGTACCTTTTCTGAAAGTAGATTTTCTGCAGAGAGAGAGAGAGAGATCCTTAACACCCTGGCATGTAGTAGTTGAGTGGATCATTGTTGTCCAGAGAAGAGGATCTCAGGGTTCTAGTGAGGAGGAAGGAGGGCTGAGAGGCCAGGAAATGCCAGTGGAAGGGCAGAAGATTAGGTAGAGCAGCTCTGCACGATAGAAATGTCATGCAAGCCATAAGTAAGAGCCACTTACGCAATGGAAAAATTTCTAGTAGTCACATTAGAAAGAAGTAAAAAAAAATAGGTGAAATTCTTAACCAAACATACCCCAAATAACTTCATTGCATCGTGTAATCAATTTAAAGGTTATTAATGAGATATTTTACATATTTTCCACACTAAGTCTCTGAAATCCAGTGTGTATTTTATATGTGTAGCACTTCGCCATTCATACTAGCCACATTCCAAGTACTCAACAGCTCCGCGTGGTCATGGCTCCCATAGGGGACATCACAAAGTTAGAGAACCAACTTACCAGTGTTGCCTAGAGCTCTTGCTAGCTACCTAGCATTCAGAAGGGAACCACATGGATTGAGGGCTCACTACACATTATATGAAATAAAAGTACAATTCATTTTCTTTTCGTTTGTGTGTCTCACTAAAAAAGGTAACTAGAGCAGAGAGTAATTACCATTGAAATGGTATTGCAACTGGTATTGCATGGCTTTCTATTTTTTTAGCCTCAGTTTTCTCATCTCTAATGATGGCAATAATTGTACTTACCTTAAAAGATTTCTATAAAATTTATGAAAATGTTTTACAAGCTATAAATAACTATGCAGATTTAATGAAAAGAACAATAGCTGTGTTTTCTTGAATGCTTGAAACTTTGCACATATTGTCTTCCTCTTTATAATATCTCTATCCAGGGGTATTATTATGCTGATTTTAAAAGGAGGAAACTGAGGCTTTTAGAAATTAAATATCTTGTGCAAATTCACACAGGTAGCAAGTGGCACAGCCAACTATGGTTTTGAAGACCGGTTGGGTTAGATTTGTGGTATTATTCTAGCCAGAGAGAGCAAGGGAGAATGAGTCCTACCTTTCGCTTTTTGAGACACTTTGATAAGCATTTTAAAGACAAAGAAACTGGAGCCTTATAATTATATCCAGGATCACACATGCGGCAAATGAATGGTCCTGGCGGATTGAGAATTGGACAGTCTCTAAAGTTGTCATTCTTGTTTTAAGTCCATTGAACTCTCTGAGCCAAAGGAATCTCCTGATTATTGAGATTATTTTTTAATTCCAAAAGATGAAGAATGAATCCCTTCAAGGTCAAACTTCTTCAATGGGTGGAAATGAATGCATAGGGCTGGGAGGTAAATTTGTTACCATTGTGTGATTCTGTCTCTTCTTTCCTTAAATAACTTCAGTGTGAGTCCATCCAATTATTCCTGTTCCCTAGGAATTGTGTTACCATTTTTTTTAAAGATTTTATTTATTTATTTGACAGAGAGAGAGACAGCCAGTGAGAGAGGGAACAGAAGCAGGGGGAGTGGGAGAGGAAGAAGCAGGCTCCCAGCGAGGAGTCTAATGTGGGGCTTGATCCCAGAACTCCAGGATCACACCCTGAGCCGAAGGCAGATGCTTAACGACTGAGCCACCCAGGCACCCCTGTGTTACTACTTCTTTGATGAGATGTTTTATCATTGATTTTCTTAGCTCCAGCCTGACTCATGCAAATATAGATAAGAGAGACAGACTATTTGTCACCAAGTTCCTCCACAACTGCATATAGACTGTGTGTGAACTGAGGCATTGTTGCCACCAGAAAAATGCTGCTTCCATCACAGCAAGTCACATGATTTGTTAGTATACATTATTTTCAATGTGTCTCCTCCAAATAGCCTTTCCAGGTGGGTCCCTCTTCCTGCATACACATCCTAATCCTTCCCAGTGCGGTACCTTTGTACACACTGTTCCCACTGCCTGGAGTGCCTTGTCCTAATATCTC
Organism: Ursus maritimus; assembly: GCF_017311325.1. Lineage (NCBI taxonomy): Eukaryota > Metazoa > Chordata > Mammalia > Carnivora > Ursidae > Ursus > Ursus maritimus. The sequence goes on from NW_024423343.1 coordinate 68,898,897, forward strand.
CCATCCAAGTCATGTTTGTGCTGACATCAGGATCCTGACAAGTCTAGGCTGCATCGTTTCTATGTCTTTGATATCCAAGCACCATCCACACCTCTCATTTTAGCCCATCTCACGTTCCACTGTGTTTTGTCATCAAATTTGAACATGAACTTAGTTCCTGTGTGTATTTTTGTCCAATTAGGTGAAGGTTCCTGGAAGAGAGGGCCTTCGTTTCTAGTATTCTACACTTAAGCAGTACTTAACACGTTTTATTTACCAATTGCTTGAAGGTACTTATTCTGTACAATGGGGTTAGGTCTATAATAGGTGTGTAATTTCTGTTGAATTAAACAAGTTTTAGATTTGAAAACCATACGAGATTAGTTCTTTCAGAGGTGACCAAGCTCTGCCATGATTTCAAGGATTTTATTGTCTCATTCTATTTACCTCTCTGCCCCATCTCTGTAGACCTTGAATGTGAATTACTAAATCTTGCCGTATTTCCATTTTTACATCTGTTTAAGAGTACTTTGATAATGCTACTTCCTACTTACAATACATATTATTAATATCCTCAAGCAAAAGACTGAATTATCTCACAAAGTATACGAGCAGCGTGACATGGAGAGCAATAAAACTGGTATGGATATAGAAAAACTTTGCTCCAGGTGAAAATGAAAAACTAATTGAAAGCAATGACTCAGTTGTCTGCATTTTTCCTGGTATAACAAAGCAGCACGAAATGTACGGTGGCTATGGATAAACTCCTAATGCCCTTCCAGGTAATGAGTAACTATGTGTGACTAAGACAGAATTAGGAGAAAGTCTCAGACATTGGGGGGAAAAAGTCCCCATGACTATCTAGTCCTGGATACTCCCAGTTCTGGGAAAGATTATTGTATCCTAGGCTTGAATGACATCAGCATTTTTATTTGTCAGTAATAACCCATAAGAAGCAGTTATTGTTTTTGATTAAAAAGTAAGCACAGTGATAAAATTGAGAGATTTGAAATTTCCTTGAGCTCCCCCAGAGTATTTCATACATTTACCCTTTTGTGGGGTTTTTCATATTTTCATAGAGATGTGTTTGTGAAATCGGCAAACACTGGGACAGAGTGAATGCTGGCAAAGCAGAATGTTCCTTCTGGGTCTAGGGTTTCAGGTCCTTGGAGGATAGACTGGGCTGGCAGTCTTCGCAAGAATAGGCACTCAGGTTTACCTTTAAGTAAAACAAATTAAATTCCAACGTGGAGACTGTTATCACAAGTTCCCATGCCCAGCCCAGCTCCTGAACTCTCCCTCTTGCTGCCATGGATATTTTATCAGGTAAACAGAACTATTGGCTACTTCAATGCTCTCTACCTGCTTTGGGCTATTTTTAAGTTATCTGACTCTCTAGCCTGTGGAATTGGTTATGGTTTACTTTCAAAAGCTGCTTTTTAAAAAAATCTGGAACCAATTGATTCCTCTAGCAGATTTTCTCCATGTTTCTCCTTTACCTGTACATACTGGGAGAGGGGGTGGCAGGAGCTGAGGAGGAAGAGAGGGAGAAGGAGGTGCTCATGCCCCTTTCCATGCTCAAACCTAGAATAAGCAACCCTTCAGATACTTTGACAACCACCCTAGTTGAGGCCACCCACATCCCAAGCTGGTGAGGGGTTGGTTCCCTCCCTTGCCAGTTGAGGAAACTCTCTGGAGGCCCATCTTTTCCTCACTCTCTACAGCCAATCAGCAAGTCCTGTCAGCTCTGCTCCCAAAGATCTGAATCTGTGCTCTGGAGGTCTGACCCAGTCACCTGGTCACCATCCTCTCCCATCTGTCCTACCACATCAGACTCCTGTCTGGTCACCCTGCTATGTCTTGCTCCTCTAAAGTGCATTCCTCCCACAGCAGCTTATATTCTCTTCTTAGAACATAAATCAGATTATGTGGCTCCCCTGTTTCAAACTCTAATTGCTTCCCATTCTGCTTAAAGCAAAAACCAAATGTATCTCCTACCTCAGTGAGCCCTCTACCACCTGGGTCTCTCATGGTGACTGACTGACCTCTTCTGGTGGCACCCTCCCCTTCCCTGGACATCCTGTATTCTTCCCATCATCAAGGCTCCTAGAGCATGCCCCATTTCTTTGACTGTGTTGTTGCTCTGCCTGGAACCCTCTTTCCTTTGATCTTCACATGGGTGGTGTCTTCTTTGTTCTAATCTCAGCTTGCAGTCACCTCATCAGGTAGGCCTTCCTTGGTATCCCTCTCCAAAGGAGCCACCTTGTCACCCTACCATATCGCCCTCAAAGAATTCTCTGCAGAGCACGTATCACAGTGTCTGATATTTTCTTATTTATTATTTTTAATTTATTTAACATTTATCTTTCCCCATTAGGCTATCTCTCTTTTACTCACCCTGTATCTTCAGTGTCTAGGACAGAGCCTGCCAAAGAGTAGGTGCTTTTAAATCTATTTTGAGTGGATGACTAGATAAATAATAAATGTCATGGCCAATGGCCATTCAATAATTTTATCTGTGGAGCATCTACAGTATGCAAGGTTTTAACCTTATATTACAATGGCATGGCCAGCTTCAATCTAAGTATAAACGTTGCCACATTATCGCATATGATCCTTGTAGGAAACTCTGAGGAAATTAAGGAAAAGTAATCAAAGGACCTTGCTGCCAAGAAGCTCTATGTTGCTTTCTGTCTAATGCCAGAAAAAGGAATATGCATGTTAGGGGCTCAGTGCTTTCCTTGTAGCGGAGCCAGCTAAGCCCAAACAGAGATCAGACATGTGAGACAAGGATCCACCGATATTTTCCAAGAGTTTATTTGCCTGGTTGATCTGCATCATCTTGTTTTTCAGCTGAAGGCTCAAGGAAGAGTTTAATGAATGGGGATGGACACTGAGGGTGAAATGAGGGGGCCCAGCAGGGCTTGAGCCTTCAGGGGGCAAAGCAAGAGCCAGAAGCTCAGGTGCTGTTTGCAGGAAAGAATTTTGGATCTTTGAGCACAAGCAAAGCAGCTTTGGGACTCAGGCTATAAACATGGCCCAGGGTGGGGTGAGGGTGTTTTCCCTTTCTATGCAAGGAATGCAGTGTGCCCACAGCATGAAGAGCAATGGCAAGGAGCACAGAGCTCGGGGGAGCTCTGCACGTGGGCCAAGGGTGGGGGGCAGCTTTGGGGTTCTAGAAGACAAGGACACTGCAACACTTTCGTCTGAGCAGTGCCAATGTCCCAGTGAACTGAATGGATCCCCAGGTCACTGGAGAGTTCTGCACGGCCTTAGTACCCAAAAGCTCACAGAGGCTCCAGCCAGCAGCTCAGCAGCCTGTGCCAGGTGGGGCTGCATCAGAGACTTGGGCCCTGTGCAGACATGTTTGCACTCAGGGCACCAGCAGAGTGGTGGTTTCAAATGACCATCAAACCATGTACCCCAAGAGCTGCAAACTTTTTCTGAGTATACTTGATACATCCTATGGACTTAGCCCAAATAAGGAGAGAGACTTTAAGAGAGAGGAGGCATGGAGGGCTAGCATGTGGAGCAATCAGCTAGCAAAATTTGAGTGAAAATATGATCTAATTGGCCCCCACAGGCTGGTGAGGCCTGGGGACATTTGGTTACATCCTTGCCAAGGAGGCTCAGTAAACAGGTTCAGACCTACTCAATTGGGAGGCAATTAAGTACCAATGCCAAGGGGGAGCCAAAGGCAACAATGGGCAGAACAATGGCCTTACTGTGGCACCCAACCCTCTGTGGGCTGCTAGGAGGGTGCTCCAAGCCCACCGGCCACTCTGCTTCTGTGCTTAAATAGGCATAATTAATTAACAGGAGCTAATTGTAATGGCTTCTGCCTAAGGGGTTACATGCTGCATAAGTTTACCAAATATGTAGAATAGTTTCCTTCCCTGTAAGGACACTGTCAGTGCAACAGAAAGGTGCCCCAGATCTGGAGCAAAAGGGTTCAATTCAGATTGGGTTTCTAAAGTTCTCTATTTAGAAGTTGAATATAAACACATGTAATTATCTTCCAAATCACCAGCGAGAAATTTAGCTTTGTTTATTGGGGGGCAGAGACCGTAACTTATGCATTCTTATATCCTCAAAAGCCTCCCTGGGATCTTACACACAGCAGGTACTTAACATCTGTTGCATGAGAGAATCGACTTGCAGCAAGAAATGAATGCTCTTTCTGACTTGGCAGCTCATCTCTAGAAGTGAAACCCTGGAGGGTAGCGTAGAGGAGGCACATTCCAAATGACATGGGGAAAATCAGTTAACAGAATGTCAGAGACCATTAGTCTACAGCCACAATGGTGAGCACTGTGAATGCCATGCTAAGCAACTAGAATGAAGTTCATCAGTGTGCAGGATGGAGACTTAAAGACTGACCTAAATGCAATGGGGCTTTGTCATCATTGAGCAGCCTGGGAACCTCTGAATGGTCATCAAAGAAAGCCCTAGATCAGTATGGGGTTGGGAGGAAGCTGGTCATTGTGCCTAAAGAAGATGGTCATGTTCACAGGGTAGGCAGGTATCTGCTGGAGCAGAGTAAGGAGCTGACAGCTACGCCTCATTTACGGCTCCTTAGACGGCCTCCCTGGGAAGACCAGGTAGACCAGCTAGTCACATTGTCCCATGTGCAATCCAGGCAGCATCACCAACAGCTCTGAGAGTCTGCCTATCTCAGAGCTGACATCACAAATGAATCTCCCAGGGATTATTCAGGCGAACTCAGAAGACCTTCAGATGGCAGCATCTTGGGGCGGGTTTGGTGTACCATAATCATTACTGCTGTTATGCCCTGGAAGGGAATGTATCCTTTAGGAAATGTGTCCATCTTTAAATGGTAGCCTACCCTTTTAGAGAATTCAGGCAGCTCCAAGACCCTGACTTCAGTTTCATATGACAGGTTCCCAAGAATACCCTCAATCTCAGATACCCTGTTCCCTTGCCTGGTGAGTACCTCCTGGGCAGCCCTCGCCAGGGCTTCATGCTTGCTTTGGTTCAGGAGTATGTAACTGCCCCAGTTAGATAGCAAAACTGAGGTTCTTTCCATCAACAGTTGCTCCTGAAATAATGGTGACTCATCTGTGCTCATCCCCTGGAGAGCTGAAGGTGAGTCATCACAGAGGCAGGGGGTGCTTATCCAGACCCCTTGGGCCTGCGTTTAGGAATGAAAGGACCAAGTCAGACATGACAGGAACAAACCAGAAGTCCTTACCCACTCTCCCGGAGCAGAGCCGCTCTAAGCTTTAAATAAATTTAATCCCGTTTTTCTCCCACCACTTTTCATTTTTATTTATTGCTACCCGTTGAGCCAGAAGCAGAATGGTCAAAACATTTCCAGTGAAGCTGCATTTTCAGGGTATTTACAGTCTGCCTGGAAGCAGCAGGAAGTGGGATTTATAGATTTGTATTACCAGGCAGGCAATTTCCCAAGCCTCAGCATTTGGACTTGTTTTTAATTAAATAAATGTGCAGGCTTAATGGGACTAGATCTCTGGATCCCTGGAGATCTCCCAATAAATTCAGATAAGATCCTTAACCCAGAGGCATTGGCATCCCCTAGAAAGCCCCGCCAGGTGGGCGTTCCAGTGAGTGGGAAGGATGATTGCAGAGTGAAGTAAATCCCTGGGAGGTCAGGAAGTTCTTGGCAGGCATGGAGAGTACCGTCCCTTCTACTACGAGGCTAGAAGAAAAAGGTTCTTGCAGATGATGAGCTTTTCAGCAATGGAGAGGCAGCAGCGATAAAAAGCATGGCTCATTCTGCTTGGGGTTAAATTAAATTCTAGTTCCTGTTCTTCATGGGCTGACCAAGCGGTGACTTGAATTCTCTAAGCGAAACTTTCCTGCTTTTAGGACAATAATAGTACCTCCATCAAAGGTTGCTATGTGCAAACCTCAAATGGCTACTGATTTAAGAACCTTATCTGTGAACATCAGACCACATAATTCTTCTGCTCAAGACCCTCCAATGGTTCCCATCTCATTGACAGGAGAACCGAAACGCTCTTTGAGACCTTCAGGGTCTGGCTCCCTGTGGACTCTCTCAGCTCCACCACTGTCTCCACACCCTTGGTTCCAGCCCTACTGGATGGCTCATAGTTTCTGGCACACAGAGTAGCCTGACCTGCTCCCTCCTCAAACCTTTTGAACCAGTTCCCTCCCCATGAAATGCCCCTTTTCCCTATGTCGGGCTCCTCCCTTAGGGTCATTTGAGGCACCATGTCACCTCTTAGGACTACACTTGCCACCCCGGATACAGTAGCCAACTGCGTTTCTAAATATTGGGGGAGTAAAGAAGCAGGATCTCAGCCTCCCCCACCGGTCTGCCAGCTGTTTCTTGATGGTTGTTTCCAAAGTCTGTGATGTTCGCAGATTTGAAGAACGGAGGGGTGGTCTCAATCTCCAGTTAGCGTCTGTCATCCCAGGGGCTTGCTGCTCCATGTTCCTCACTCCCGAAGCTGCAGAGAGCCTCTCTGCCGGCACCTATCCTTGGGTGGTCAAGGTTTCTGCCAAGGGGGCAGCCACTGCCTGCTCCCAAGGCCTACGGTTCTCAGGGGCCAGAAGAGAACTGGGTGCCATGCAGAGAGAAGAAGGGCTCCTTTCCCAGCCTTTTATCCCTGGGCCCTGAGGCAGTTCACTGACCACGCCTGCCTCACTGAATTTTATTGAGCAGTTTTATCTGCTTTGGCCATCTGCCCTGTGACCGGAGTTCAGAGTCCTCAAAAATGGATGTGCAGAGTAAAGAACACACCAGTCCTTCCACCTTCCTCGCTTTGTTCACTCCTCCAGCATTTCCCTCTCTAGAAGGAAAGAAAAAAGCTCTTGTGCATTTCTATGACAGTACAGACACCAGAGACGCAAACAGAAATCCATAGTGGGGTATATGCATGAGGAAAGGGGGTGTCCAAGTACACTAAGAATGCCCATGTGGTGTCTTTACCCAAGATAGAGGATGACGCCCCTCCCTCAAGACACCGTTGCCATCTCCCAGAAAACTGTCATAATGAATAGGCAAATCTACAATGTCAGCCATGTGGATTGTGTTTATCCAGGTTTACACCTTCCTTCCAGTGCCTGGCGCACTGCGGGCAGTCGGTAAACTTTGGCCCGTTCAATTCCTGATGCTCGTCAACAGAGGAGCACGGCGAGCCTTCAGGCCCTTCCCACAGTTCGTGGCTGTTTGCAGATGATACTCCCAGCCTCATTCTCTTAATCTACAGCCTCAGAACAAGGACACTGTGAATGGCAGAAGGGTCCCACCTGGCTCCCAGACCACCCCCACCCCCATCCAGGTGTCAGCCTGGTCCTCTGGTCCTCTGGCCCAGAGCCAAGTGTCACAGAAGGGAGGCACACGGGGCAGGGGGGCAGGCCAAGGTAGGCCCAGCACTAAGACTGGCATTTCCTTGTCCTCCAACCTCTGCTGAAGAGCCAGCAAGTCGTGTTTAGGTCACGCTTCCTGGAAGTGGGCAGGGAGCAGCCGGGCTGAGCTCACCCTCCTTCCATTCCTCCACGGCACAGAGCACCACTTCTGCCTGCAGGAGGCTTCCCAGGCTGGGAGCCAGTGGTCAAGAGGACCAACTGTTTGCATTGTTCTGTTTGCTTTGTTTGAAGAAGGGCATTCCAGCTATAGCACTAAGCAAAACCGCATCACCCCGGCATGGCTTCATTCACAGAGGACCAAGATTTAAAGTCTGTACTTCCTTCCCAAGCCAACAGGCCAAACACTGGGGAGTTCCCCACAGATCACCCGCCTGCTTTCCCCCAGCAGCCTTTCTCCTTCCCAAGCCACCAGGCTATCCACACCCTACTGCTCCATTCTCCCTGACTGAAGCTGCCAGGAGAAGCTGGGTAGAGAAAAGCTTCAGCAGAGGGTGGTTCTCAGCACAGTGGTTCTCAGGACGTGGAGCCCTGAGCTCATGATGTGGCCAATGTGGGCACCAGCGGTTGGTTAGGCCATCTCTCTGGTCCCAGGCCAGCTGTATCACCCACACCCTGGGCTTCCGCCCTGCACCCAGAGGGCGGGAAGAGTGCAGTCTGCTAAGTGACGGCATACCCTGAGACACAAAAAAGAGAGCGCCATGAAAGGGAGCAAGATGAGGAGACCCAAAATGAAGCAGACATGAGAGCAGCCGTGACCAGGGAGTTAGACTCATGACTTGACTCCGGTTATTATCAGCATGACTTTGGGCAAGTTACCTAAACTCTCTTAACACTAAGCATCAGTTACCTCATTCAGGAAAAGGAAAGAACAGTAACTACTTCACTGTACCAGTCAGGGCCCCAGCAGGAGATAGAAATGACACCAGTTATCTCAACAGAAAGAACTAAATACAAAGAATTGTTGACCAGGTGTAAGGCTGTCAACTAGGCAACTGAAAGGGTGGAAAGAGACATCAAAGGTGTCACTGGGGTAGCAAATGTGGGAAGTGGCTACCACCCTTAGGAGGGGGAGAGAAAAAGGAGGAACTGGAATTATTAAAACTTAAGCACTTAAGGACTGAAGGAGGGCTCCCGCAGGGCTGAGACTCAGACCCCTGATCAGGAGCACTGCGGGACTGGCACTGGGGGTCTTTGGTGGGCGTAATGAGGTTGGTTCTGCTAATTGCAAAAAGAGCAAACTGGATTCGACTCTGCTACTGGAATGAGCTCTATAGCCAGGGTGTGGAGGTGTCGCCGGGGAGACATGGGAACAGGAAGCAGGCAAGAAGCAGCAGGTCCTTCCCTCACCCCCAGCCTTGCAGCTTCCCTCTATCGGCCTGTTGGCAGAGCCTGACATGAGGCAGCTGCCAAGGCAGAAGTGGGGTTTGTAGACTCCCAGCTTCAGCAACACAGAACTGGGTAGAGATGGCCGGGTCTGGAGCTCTGAGACATTAACTTAACAAATTGCCCATGCATAGTTAGGATTAAACGGAAAAACAACAACAACAACAACATATAAATTGCTTAGCACAGTGCCAGGCACACAGTACATGCTAAATATCCTTATCATTATCATCGTCATTATTATGATAAATAAATGGGCTTGGCAATTAGATGGAAGATAAGGGAGGGTCTGTTGTGGGTTGGTTGTGAGACCAGAGATTAATTTCTGGATTCCTTTTTGGAAGGATCACTGATTATAGGTGTAATATAAAGAAGAAACATGATATCAAATATAGGAAGTCTATAAATTAGTCATGTGAATTTGACCTCAAAACTGTCCATCCCTTTCATTCCCAGGGCTCTGCATGACATCAGATCCCCCTCACCTCTTGCCCTGATTCACTAATTCTTTTCTCCCACCTCCAGACCACCAAAATCACTACTCCAAGCCCAGTGGTCATTCCTACTCACTGCCTTCACATCATTAGACTCCCATTGCCTATACAGCAAAACCTAAATTCCTATGACTAACATTAGCATACTCAATGATCTGGTTTGGGAGCCCCAGAATTGCTACCTTCCATTGGATCTAGCACTGCCCTCCGCACACTAGGGTCAAATTAGAAAAATGAGGAGTAGGAAGGAAGTCTGGCTAGGCCTGACACCTAAGGAGTCTCCCTTTGGGTGCCCTAATGTCTGCTCTAATTCAGAATGTCAGGAACAGGATTACCACCCCTTTGCTTCTCACCTACCTCTAAACCTTTGATAAGTGCCTCATCACAGCTGAGGTAACATCCTCATGCCCTGAGCTCAAGAAGTGCTGATCTCCTCTACTTCATTAAATTAGCGACTGCCTTGTCCCTCTTTGTTCTCTTCAATAGAGTCTTTTCTTACACTTACCAGCTGTATCAGTCAGCTAAGGCTAAAATAAGCTGCAGTAACAAATAACTTCAAAATCTCAGTGGGTTCCATTGACAGTGTTTATTTCTTACACATGTTATATGTTGCCTTTGGGTCAATGGCAGCTCTGCTTCACTCTCTTTTCACTCCAGGATATAGGCTTATGAAGCAGTTCCTCTGAGGAATACTACTAGTTCATGGCGGAGGGAAAAGAAAAGCTAGTAGAACCTTCCAGTGGCTCTTAAAGCTTCTGCTTAGAAGTAGCATGTAACACTTCCACTCATATTTTGTTGGCCAAAGGCCACAAGGCTTCTTCTGAGTTCAGTAGGAATAGATATATGATAGTCATTAAATTGGGGCCACTGCAAGTCATGGGGCCAAGCTTGACATCAGTGGTCATGACTATACAAAATGAATACTTTGATCAATAAAATAATCTACTCTACCATCTTAGCCAAGGATCCTATCGCTTCACACCTGGATTATTAAATCTGAAGGGATGACTAATCCTAATATATAATATATATATATATATATATATATATAATCTGGCTGCAGTAGAAGTGTTCCCACAGATCCTTTGGGGTTTCCCTGCTTCTCCTGTCTCCATATTACATTAACAATTGAGTGACTGCCATCATGTTATTTCCTAAATGCTGTTAACCTCTTGTCATTCCCTATTCAAAACCTGTAGCAGCTCCCTATTGCTGAGCAGTTCAAACCTAAATTCTGCAGCCTAGTGTTCAAGGCTTCCATCAACTGGTCTTCCCTTTAATGTCCAACTGCATCACAGCCCCGAGAACAGATCCAGCCAGGGATCTGATGCTTTTCTACACAACTACTCCAAGATTTTGCTTTTGGTGTTAATCTTGCTCATGCTTTTTATCCCTGCCGTACTCTCTCTTTTCCAACAAGTTTATGTCCTTCAATTTCTTTAAGATTTGTCTCGAGTCTCATCTTCAAAAACAATGTCCTTGAATAACTACTCTTCACTCTTTATCCTGCTCAAAATTCAGAATTACAGCTCTATGCTCGGTTTTTATTTTCTGCTTCTGGAATCATTGTAAATTGCTGTGGGAAAAGATGTTGGGGATTTTCTACTCCACACAGACCACCTCTGATGAATTTAGGCATGAGGAAATTGAGACTTAGGAAAAGAATGAACAGAAGTCACTAATTTGCCGAGAGGCTAAATGGGGAGGAGAATTAAGTCTCCTAGCTCCTTGTTACTATTCTTCCCCTACATCAATTTGTCTCTTTTAATTTATATCTATTTCTCCAACTAGATGATAATCTATTTTAGGTGGGGATGCCTCATTATATTATCTGTTATGCAAGACCCTTGACATATATTATCTCTAATTCTAATGACAACCTTGCAGGTTAGCAATTATTCTTATTTTACCAATGAGAAGGCTAAGCGCCAGGTAAGTCAAGTTATGGACCCAAATAATCAGTAAATGACAAAACCAAGGTTTATTGAATGCCTACTGTGTGTTTGAAATTGTGCTAGTTCTTATTTAAAAGAACTTTACTTAAAGTTTACCTTAAGTTAACTTAAAAAACTTAAATTTACTTAAAAAATGAATGTTTTCACTTCTTAATAAATCCTAAATGAGTAATATATTCAGGACTACGGAAATTCGTGCAGGACAGACATTGGGCCAAGGTATCAGGCAAGAGATTGGACTTGAGCTTGGTGATTAAGGATGCACAGAATATGTATAATCTAAGCAGATGTGGTGGGTGTGTGCAGGCATTTCCAACAAGGATAAGGGTGTTGGCAGAAACTGGGAAAATAGATTTTTGAGAAATTGGGAAAAACTTGTTTTTCAGAAACCATAGTTTTCATAGGAGAGTCATGCAGTATACATCATGACACTAGATTGGGGCAAAGTTATGGAAGGCTTTGAAGGCTGGGTCAAGGTTTGGGGGTTTTATTCTATAGGTTATGGAGAATCACCAAAGGTGGTTGACTTTGAAAAGTAGGGTTTTAGCCAGTGTGTAATATGTAAGTGATAGAAAAAGGCTGGGAGAGAAAAAGCCACTTAAAGACCACTTAGAGTGGCTTAAAGACCTATTTAATCACCTACTTTTCAACTAAGAAGCATGGCATGAAGCTGGGCAGGTTTTAGAGGGTGATGGAAATCATATCATTGACTCAAGAATTACTGCTGTTGTTTGTGGAAAGGGAGAGGGAGTTGTATAAGTAAAATACAGTTTTTTAAGTTGCTTGTGCACAAGCAGATAGTCTTGTTTCCATGAAAACATGCATGGAGGTTCAGGGTACAAAAGCTTATTAAATACTTCCTTCAGATGGGGTCAGGGGGAGGGAGAGTCTGTTCCCAGAAAGTTAAAAATCTTTAGACCCCCCAATACCATCCTCACTTTACATGGTCTTCAATGGTAATGCTTCTAATGTGGTTTTGTTTTGTTTTGTCTTTCATTTTGCTCTGTTCTTTCATAAGTAAATTCACAGTTGAGTGAGCATCCATGTGGGGCTAAATGTGTGCTGCTTTCAACTTAATGGCTCCCAAGCTTATAATATTTCTTCTTTTTATAAATATTGTCAACAACTTTTTTCTATACAATTATTTGAAAAAAATAAAACGAACCAAATTTATTTAACTTAACAAGATACTCAATCTGCCTGAATTTTAATAAACAAAGATGGCACTATTCCCCAAACGGAAATATGGGCCACCCAGACAGAGCAATGTACAATAGCTTAAATTTAAAATGTTAATTCATTGTGGGGCACCCTGGGTGGCTCAGTTGTTTAAGTGACCGACTCTGGTTTCAGCTCAGGTCATGACCTCAGGGTAGTGAGTTCAAGCCCTGCATTGGGCTCTGAGGTCAGCGAGGCATCTGCTTGAGATTCTCTCCCTCTGCCCCTTCCTCAGCTCCCACACTCTCTCTAAAATAAAACAAAACAAAATAAAATAAAATAAAACAAAATGTTAATTCATCAACTGGTATATGGAAATTCAAATGTGAATCACTACAGGTAGTTTAATGATGTCATACCTACAATGAGAGTTTTAAAAAAGTAAAGTTTAAAAAACTTTTAAAAAGTTGAATAAAAGTTGGATTTATGACATACGCATAACTCAATACATTAATCATTTGAATAATACTTTCTTTAAGAACTTTTTATTTTTAATTCTGGAATCATTGTTGGGACTCCTTTTTGGCCCTTCTCAAAACTCAGTCTTTCTTAACTTTGGGATTCAGAGACACCTGGAAGTATTGGCTTAAAGAACATCAATGGTAGTCAAAACATAACTCCCAAATACTAGATCTTAGTTTGGAAACTCCAAATCATGCTCATTTTACCTTCCACAGGGCCAACTTGTACATTTAATTGAATGGTCCAGGAATAATTATGTGGCCTACATCTGTTTTTTGATGTTTCAATCTCATTTCAGGGATAAAAAGATGAAGAAAATTTTGGATTTTGGAAGGTCTAGAAAAAGAGTCTTCGGCCTGCATGACTAGTGCCTTTCCTTACTTAGGGGTTCAGAACATTTTTTGTATGGCATGGGCCCCTTTGGCAGTCTAATGAAGCCTATGGATCCCTTTGCAGAAAAAATGTTTTAAAATTCCTGAGCTAAAATATATATAATTAGAAAGAAAGCCAATTAGATTGAAACATGGTTATCAAAATGCTGGGAAACAAATTTATGTTATAGTAACACATGTCCCTCTTTTTTAACACTTTAAATAACAAGGTCCAGAAAGAGGTCTGAGGACTACTACGATTTTGACACAATGATCATTTTTGACATCATTTTGCGATATCTGCTAGAACTATAAAGTGATATGAAAAATAAATGTGATTTCTCTCAGTGAGAGTTAACAGGTACTACTAATATGACAGTGGTTTGTTGTCTACATTTATAATGGAAGGAAATGTTTAATTTTATTCTGGAAATAGTGCAAATTTTTTTTCCATTTCAAAGTCACAGACCTTCCCCCTTAAGTTCCGTTAGTAGGTAGACCTCGGGTTAAGAACATGTTTATTAAAGGATTGTTTCTAAGTAAAACATAAGCTATCAGAGATTATATGGACACCTACTCATACAGCATGGAGGTGACCCCACTGTCACTCTGGGAAGGTGTCCCCTGAGCTTGCTCACTACTGTAACCAGCACCCAGCATCGTGTGTCACCCAGAGCAGATGTTCAGTGCGCATCTATTGATCAATTGTATGAAGACAGGGTTGGAGAGACAATAGAGGGAGATTGCATTTGGCTCTCGAAAGTCCTTTCTGCCCTAACGTTCTGAGACTCTATGGCTCTCTGACAAATGCAGAAAGAATTTCACTGAAGCCAGCTCAGAGGGCTGCGGCTGCCAGGAAGTGACCGCAGGAGACAGTGCGGGGAGGGGCAGGAAGAGCAATGCAGAGCAGCGGGGGTGAAGGGGGCGGGTGTTGAAAACTCAGCAGTGAGCCCTAACTCCATCCCAGAGATAAAGATCCAGATCAGAAAATGGGGCTGCCACATCCAGTGACCACAGAGGGTAACCAAAGGGCAGAGAAACAGCTGAGGCTGCCCAGCTGTTTTATTCTGCTGCATGTCTATCAACAAGGGGGATGGACAGGAAGTTCATTCATCAAGATTCTGGTTCATAATTCTCTTGATGAGGAGATTATTTGTAAGCCTAAAGTCTTTTTGTGTTTCTGACCAAAGTCATCAGTGGTAAGTGTTGATTGAGGGTGTTCCCCACCCCTACCCCCTAGAAAAGAAAGAAGGCTGAATTCACACAGCCTTATGAAGATTCTGGCAGGACTAAGTGTTAGAAACTAAGACAACCATAATGTAAAGCAATGGTTAAGGTTAATAATAGTAGTAAACTAGACACAGATGAATGAATTCATTTCGGTTGAGACATTTACCCAACTTAACACTTTTGTCTCGGGGGCCTCATGTTATACAAAAGAATAATAAAAATGGCTATTATTTTTAAAGTATGCCGACCACGTATCAGGTACCTGATGTAATTCTATAACGCTCACAGCGCGCCTGTGTGCCTTACCAGCCCCTGTGGTGAGTTAAGTGTTGGCTGCGCCACGTGATATGTCTGCCTAGAACCTGTGACAGGTGATAAGACTGTGATCTTATTTGGAAGAGAGTCTTTGCAGGGAAATTAAGGATCATGGGATGCAATCATCCTGGACTATTTGGGTGGGCCCTAAATCAATGGCAAGTGTCCTTATAAGAAGAGGGGACGACACAGACAGAGAAGACAGAGGAGACAGCTGCGTGCAGACGAGGTGCTGGAGCACTGAGTTGCTAACTCAAGGAAGGCCAAGGGTTGCTGTCAGCCACCACAAGCGAGGAGAGAGGCATGGAACGGATCCTCCCTCAGAGCCTCCAGAAGAAGCCAACCCTGCCAGCACCTTGATTTCAGACTTCTGTCTTCTTGAACTTCGAGGGAATAAAGTTCTGTTGTTTCCAGCTACCTGTCCTCCAGGATCTACACGAGGCTCTGAGGATCCAGGAGCTATTGCTCTACTATTGAAAACGGCCCATGTGACTGTGGCCAGTCACTAACTAGCTAGGACCTGGGTCAGGTACGCTCACCCCTCCGCTGCCTGACCAGACACATAACGTCAGTAATTCAAGTTGAAATAATACTATCAGGGTAACAATAATTCAGTACAAAGGTTAATCCCATGCCTGGAATCAGACTGCCTGGATTTGAGGCCAACTTTTCCACTTAGTAACTATGAGACCATGGGCAAGTTATTTAACCTCTCTCCACACCGCATTTTTTTTTTCTTTTGTATAATGGGGAGAACTCAAGAGGAGTCTAAGGAGATATAACAACAGGTGTAATGTGGTTTCCTGTATGGGATTCTTGAATAGAAAGAGGACAGTAAGTAAAACCCAAGGAAATCTGAATAAAATATGGACTTTGGATAATAATAGCGTATCAATATGGGTTTATTATTGTAACAAATGTACCATAATAATATAAGATGTTACTACTAGGGAATAATAGGGATGCCTGGGTGTGAGGCATATGGGAACCCTCTGTACCAATCAATCTAAAATGGTTCTAAAATATCAAATTAAGTTAAATATTGTTTTTTAAGTCGGGAGAATAATAGTACCTTGCCTCACTGTGTGAAACAAGATTTAGAACAGTGCCTGGCACATTGTAAGGGCCATCGTTTACTATTATTTTTTTAGGATTAGTATCAAGACCAAGATAAGTGTGTTTTCTGTGTTCCACGAAACAGGCTAAATAATTTCTTTTAAAAGTAAGATAGTGCTATATTGTTAGAGTAAGGACGTCTGAAAATGTTATTGTAACTCTAGTTTTGTCTCACTGCAAAGCTAGGTGAAGCCAAATAAAGTCACTAAACATTCTCTTATACCTCAGTATTTCTTGGTTTTTAGGTTTTCAGACTGATTTCTGACAACCATCCTATGATCTGCATGCAGTTCAAATGAATAATCCAGCTTGTTTATCTGAGAACAAGAAAAAAAAATACTTGCAAATATAGCTTTGAAACATATCTTCATGTGTTAAAAAAAATTGGTTACTGGCTTCTCTGTTTTAAAAGCACCTATATCACATTTTACCCTTTTTTTTAAATAAATCAAGCAGACTGAATTACAGTGACTCTTCCTTTGCTGTGTTGATACCCCACAAGGTAGACAAATTATTCCTTTCTTATATATTCATGTAGATTCTCATCTCAATGAAAGAACAACATTTTTCTTGTTAAAGAATGACGTAAAACTGACCACTGTAAGAAGTGAAGCTTCTTATGAGAATGATCGTGTCAAGGAAGGACATACAGATTCAAGCAGAATCTTGAAGCCACACATCCAAAGGTTTGAGACAATAGGAAGGAAAGCAAATTTGGAATGAAGTGCACACTTTCTCACCCGAAGCAATGCTTCCTACCCAAAGAAGAAAATGCTGTTGTCTTAATGGGAAATACTCTCCTAGACTTTCTGCAAGCAACACTGGCTGATGGGTACACAGACAAGAGCTCGAGGATGGAATGCTGTGCTAACAAGAAATAGGCAAAGGGTGGACACAAGCCATACTGGGGTCCTCTGTGTCTTAAGGAAGTAATGTGCAGTGTTTCATAAGGGAAACCAGACTAGGTTGTTCAGTACAAAAAACATTTTAAATAACCAAGGTCAAGGCCTGGGTCTGAGTTTAGAGATTAATGAGTCATCACTACCCCAAGTTCTTAATCTGAACTATCATCTAAATGGACTCGTTTTTTGGACTTCCCTGAGAAAGAGAATTTTCTCCAGGAAAACCCATCTTGAAAGGTCTTTGAATGAGATAATGCATTCAAAATGCAGCAGGAAACAAATTAACACCTGGATTTTCTTAGGAAATCTGGCTACAATGTTTAAGTTTGATTCTAGGTCTCCTTGACAGCAGCCTGGTTTGTAAAATTTCATAAAACTTTTAGCATCTCTATTCTTTCTTCTAACACTTCTGAAACTATTAGGTGGAAATTTGGATCTAGGAATGCTAATGAGTACATGAAGAAAAAAGGCTTTCCCTAAGTAAATAATTTTTTTGTTTAATTGTTTTTTTAATTGTTAAACAAAGGTAAGTAATTTTTTTTTCACTGTGGGGCATCTTAAAGTGTGTAATAGGCTAATGAGCATTGTGCTTTCTGATATGGGAGTTTTGACCCTCTGTATTAACTAAACTATAGGAACATTTCACCATCAGGGCAAGGATTAACAGCTCTTTTCAGAGTAGAATTTGGGAGATAATACCAATATATTATTATGATCTAAAGTCCATACTTTTTTTTTTTTAAGATTTTATTTATTTGTGAGAGAGAGCACAAGTCAGGAGGAGAGGCAGGGGGAAAGGGAGAAGCAGACTCCCCGCTTTAATAGGGACCCTGATGCAGGGCTCGCTCCCAGGACCCTGGGGTCATGACCAGAGCCAAAGGCAGGTGCTTAACCCAGTGAGCCACCCAGGTTCCCCTAAAGTCCATACTTTATTCAGTGCTCTTCCTCCAGTGACACACATAAAAATAAATCATTCTATTTGTTAACGTTTAAATCCTGTCTTGCTAATCCTTAACTGCCTGAAGTTTAGACCCGAAGTCATCTCAAAGTTAATTTACACCTTGCAACAAATATCCAGTAATCCACTATCTTTTCCACGCTTTGGGGTGTTACTCTATTAACACTCAAGATGTCATAATTTTATCAATGTGTAGGAATATTGGCCAAAAAAACAAAAAAAAATTCTTCCAAAATATTTTCAATTAACACAAATATTCTTCTATCAAAAAACCTTCATTACATGTGTTTTGGTTGGAATTTTAAAACTTTGAACTCCTTGATATGAAGAAAATTATTCACTACTTAAAAAAATGTTGAAACTACGGTTGAGCCCTCTGCTGCACTAGGCATCCATTAAAACCCAATGCCTGGTACACTCTCCTCAGCTACCTGGCTGGGGAAGGGACTATCTGCCAGCACAGCTTCAGCCAGAGTAATTCTGAGACAACAGTTTGCAGGACAGACAGGCAGTTTGCATACTTCCTCAAAGTCCCTCACATCTGACAGCTCACGGGAGGCGTATTTTGTCTGAAAGTAATCATGCCCAACAATATGTAGATACATTGCTTCATTTAATTTACATGCCAGTTGAATCTGCTTTTTTTTTTTTAAGATTTTAAAAAGAGAGAGTGGGTGAGAGAGAGAGAGAGAGAAAGAGCACGAGCCAGGGGAGGGGCAGAGAAGCAGACTCCCCGCTGAGCAGGGAGCCCATGCGGGGCTCAATCCCAGGACTCTGGGATCATGACCTGAGACAAAGGCAGCCGCTTAACCGACTGAGCCACCCAGGCACCCTGAATTTGCTTTTAAAGGCTTTTCTCCTTTCTTCTTTTCCAATTCTTTTTTTTTTTAAGATTTTTAAATTTTATTTATTTGAGAGAGAGAGAGCAGGAACTAGGGGGAGGAGCAGAGGGAGAGAGAAGTAGACTCCCCACTGAGCCCAGAGCCCCACATGGAACTCCATCCCAAGACCCTGGGATCATGACCCGAGCCGAAGGCAGACACTTAACTGACTGAGCCACCCAGACATTTTCCAATTCTCGAGATATCACCAGGTTAACAACATTTTGAATAGCTTATTAGAATAATTTATTGGTTAGCCTCTTTAACAATTAGAGCATTTGATGATGGTCAATCCCTTTCCCTATTTGACTTCACATAAACTTAGTGGTAGGATTCAGTGAGTGGGCATCAACAACAAGGAGAAAAGTCCATCAAATGGGAGCTGAAAGTAGTAAATCCTCTACTGACCTCCTCAAGGATATTCCTTAAACATAATTGTTGGTGACCATTTCTCCCACTTTTTAGAAAATAAAAACTTCTCTACTGTTGCAGTTGCATAAGTTATATCTTCAAGGTCAAAAAAGTTTCAGAATCCTTCCACTTTGCAAGATTTTTTAAAAATTAAAATATGGCTCATTTCACCTGCCTTCTTACTACAGTGGCCTAATAAGGAATGTATTTTTAAAAAATCTGTTAGGGCAGACTCTTTTGCTATTGAAACTCACCCCAATTGTCTGCCTGTGCAGCTAGAGAGGACTGTGAGACCATGGGGATTTTCCAGGCTTTCTTTTGCTCCTCCAATGCCAAGTCATGGGGAATTCGAGAACAGAGGTGCCAGCTAATCGGACTTTCACCGAGCTGAAGGAATGTTAACAATATAAGTATGTAGATAGTCTCACCATGGAGCACTTGCCTGCATAGTTCTGACCCTTCTGTTCTGCCACAGAATACCTTTTGCACAGTTACGATTCCACATGACTCCCCAGGTCATTAGGGTCAACTAGAACTGACCAGGACTCTTACTGTGGGCAGACATCATCCAATATGTCTATGACGTGTCTGGAGAAACCTGTTGATGGTGGTGGGGTTATCAAGTAGAGACCTTCGTTATTCTTGGAGTCTTCCTTGGGCCCTTGATTTCTCTCCTTCCCTACNNNAGACCCATTTGTAAATCCTGTCTATCTTGGAAGTATGTCCAGAATCTGACCACCTCTCGCTACGTTCCTTGTCCGAGCTTTCATCATCTCTGGCCTCAACTACTGAAATAGCCTCTGATAGGTCTTCCTGCTTCTGTTCTTGTCTGCTCAGAGTGATCCTCTCAAAACATAAGCTACATCATGTCCCACAAAAACCCATAAGAACTTCCCTTCTCTATCAGAATACAAATCCAGGGTCCTGCCCATGGCCCACAAGGCTCTCCTGACAAGCTCCCCACCTCCTCTTGCCTCTCTGGCCTGTCTCCTATTACCTCCTCATACTCATCCACCCTGTCCAGCCTAATCTCACCAGCCACCTTGTCTGTTCCCAAATCCTGCTGCCCAGGATCTTATACTTGATCTTCCTCCAGAGAGCCATGTGTCTCCCTCTTTCACTTCCCCAGGGTGTTGCCTAATGCCACCTTATCAGAGACTTCTCTGGCCACCCCACCTCAGTCATTTTTTAACCCCTTACTACTCTTCATGTTTCTTAGCATGTATCACTGCCTGACATCTTTGTTTGTGGGTTTATTGTCCATCTTTCCCAGGAACATAAGCTCTGTGAGGCAGAGACTTCGTCAGTTTAATCAATACCGTATTTCCAGAATAGTGCTTGGAACATAGTAGGATCTCAATAGGTAGCTGCTGAATGAATAAGTGAATGAATGAATGAATGAATGAATGAATCAGAGTCCATTTTTACCAGTAATACCACTGTCCATTGCAGTCCCAGAAATAAGACATGGTGCTCATCAGAAAAAAAATATTTGTTTAAAACCAAGAAATCTTAACTTCTGGTTAGACTGTTTGAATTATCTTTTAAAAAGAAAAAAAAATGCTTAAGCAGTTTTGCAAGCTGTGAATGAGCAAATCACTTTGCAATCTGTGTGTTCATATGGACCTCTTGCCATGGCATACCATTCACTGCATAGATGGGAAAATAGGGCACAAAGAGAGTTCTGAATCAAGTTAGAATAAACTCATATTCACTGAGATTTTATGAAAAATCTTGTCTTTGGAATTTTTCCACAAACTAAAGTGCAGAAGAAGATCAGTTCTTTTAGACTTCAAAATCATTTCCAAAACCTGAAGTCAATGAGTTTCTCCAGCAGGCCTCACATACAAGATGTACCCCAGACTTGCCAAGTAAGAACTCTCTTCCTTTAACTCAGTGTGACTGAGTACTGAACTCCAGAGTTGGGTGGAGAGGGACTGCCTTGGAGGAGCAGGAGTTAATCCTGAGTCATTTCCTGGCCACAGGACATGCCTGTGACCGCCCTCTCCTGGACCCGATGCCAGGCCTGGCTCTGGCAAGCGGTGTCACCTTCCTCCGAAGGCCTGGGCAACAGGCTTTGTTTCATTTGTTTTTAAGTGATTTGTATCAGACTTCAATCAGAGAAAGAATACTAAAGGATTGTGTGATCTAGGACCACATTTCTGTCTCGTTTTTTGGTGGTGAATGATCCACGGGATGAACAACAAAACAAACCGAAAGGAAGACAGCTGAACACAGAGCCAGAGTTGAAACACGGAGTCTAGAGATTGAGAGACAGACATGTCTAAAGGTTCCCTGGAGAATTTCTTTTCTTGCTCATCGCTGCTTGATGATTCTATGAACATCTTTTATCCATCAGGAGGCAGTTTGCCTGGTGACGTTAAGTTTGGGGTGGAGGGAGCATTCTGTCTCCAAGGCTCTGTGCCTGAGCAGCTCTGTGACACTGGTCAGTTCACAAAGCTTCTCATGCCTCAGTCTCCTCATCTGGTAAATGGAAATAAAGTAATCCCTACTTCATAGAGGTATTATGAGAATGAAATAAGGCAATATTACCAAATGTTTAACAGTGCCCAGCACATGGGAAGACCTCAATAATGCTAACTACAGTAAACATGAATCCTGAGTGAAATCAGAGCGGGTTTGCCATGAAAGGGATGAAGTCCCACCTTGTGCAGGTGTCTGGGAGTAGCTGGCGGCAATAGGCAGCTCCAACTGAGGACAGAAGCCAGATAACTATCAGGAAGCATTTCTGGTGAACTGCCTGCCTAAGGAGATATCAAGAAGAACAGACCTAGAATCTCCAAGTCTTCCATAGTTTGTCATGTTTTTTTTTCTTTCCTTCTCATTTTAACTAAATAGACCCTTTTGTACCCAATTTATTTCCAATTCTGCATTCCTTTTTTTTTTTTAAGATTTATTTATTTGAGAGAGAGAGAGCATGTGAGCAGGGAGAGGGGCAGAGGGGAAGGGAGAGAGAGAATCCTCAATCAGACTCCCTGGTGAGCGCAGAGCCTGATGTGGGCTCCATCTCACAACCCTGACATCACGACCTGGGCCAAAATCAAGAGTTGGACACTTCACCGACTGAGCCACCCAGGCACTCCTGCATTCCTTTTCTTAAAGAGGGCACCCCAAATCATTTACTCTTTAGACCTTTCACAACTGGATTCATCCCAGAATGATATAATTAAATCTTCACCATAATCTTGAAAAGTGGATACTATCACTATTTCTCAGACTGGAAAGTGCTCAGAGATCAATGGCAATCCCAGTGATATACAATAGAACTTGGCAGGGCTGCAATTTGAGCCCAGGTCTCTCTCTACATACAAAGTGTAACTTCTTTCCACTACACCCAACTTCCTGACATCATGAGCATCATGAAGACTTCAAAAATAGAGCTCCAGATGCAAACCGAACCCATGTTCACAACGCCATTATTCACAATAGCCAAAAGGTGACAAACTCAAGTGGCCAGGGACAGATGAGTACATAAACAAAGTGTGCTTTATCCACACAACGGAATATTATTTCTGAAAGAGGAATGAAATTCTAAAGCATGTGGATGCCTCGAAAACCTTATGCTAAGTGAAATAAGCCACACATAGAAGGCTTTATTTTATGATTCTACTTACAGCGAGTTACCTAGAGTAGTCAAATTCATAGAGATAGAAAGACTGAGTGGGGGTTGGCAGGGGCCAGGGACACAAGATGTTATTGTTTAATGGGTACAAAGTTTCGGTTTGGGATGATAAAAATTCTGGAGATGGATAGTGGTGAAAGTCACACAACAATGTGAATGTAATTCATGCCAATGCATTATACACTTAAAAATCATTACCCTGATACATTTTATGTTTTGTATATTTTACCACAATAGAAAAAGTGAACTCCAGACTAGAATGGAAGACCTGGGCCACAAAAAATTTCTCTAGCACTTAATACATTGTGGGCATTATTCACTAGGATGACAGGAGACTGGTCCATATTCTCTTTACAAGAATTTTTTTGAAAGCCTTGAAATATGAAGGTATCATATTTCAAGTGGATACAAAGGTATCCACTTTGAGATTCTGCACTTTGCAAATTACACACATCCTTAAGTCAGACATAGCACGCCACAAGCCACCTGCCCCGCATCGTATCACACACATGATACATCAGGGTCAGACCCTAAGACGAAGCATCCATTCCCACTGTCTTCTTCCAGCTACTCACTGTGAAACATTTTCCTAGAAGGACAACTAGAGGTAGACCTGTCACTGGTACTTGAAATAAAGCTGGTAACACAGCAAGACCATTCCCAAAGCTGGCAGTCCTCACTAAGGTCCCCAGGGTTTGAATTGGATACCAGCCAGGTCTACTCCGGAGCGTTTCGAGGTGCCCTGGGGCTGGCCCAGCCGGGCCCTAGATTATCATTCTCTGATGTTGATGAGTGGCTACATCAGGAGAGACCCAAACCAATTACAGTGGGTCAGATGGGTTCGCATGGCTTCCTGAAGTCAGGGCTCCGCTGAAGACAGCCCGTTGCTAAATCTCAGAAGCAAAGGCTCATTGAAGGGCAGAGTGCAGAAGTGGCTCCCTGAGCTGTGTTACTGCCCCTCGTCCCCGCCCCGGCTCAGACCCTTTGAAGAAGGTCAGACCCCTGGAGGAAGTCAAAGCCCCCAGGCTGGGGTTATGAGCAATCAGGACAGTATAATTCTATCTGTGAGCCTGACCAGCCTGTGTAAAAATGTACATGGTGTGACAGGATCTCTTGATTTTAAAGAATAGAGACTCCTCTGACCACCTATAAGTAATGGGAATTATTTATAAGGATACATGTGGCCCTAAAAGAGACAGGATCCTGGGAGACCCAGGAAGAGCCAGGCCTCAGAGAGATCCGATCTGGAAGGGCATTTGGGATCCATAGCAATTCTCAGCCTGGGTCATTCTCCCTGACAGAGGGAGTTTGCCAACCTGACTCTCGTGCCCTGTTTATGTGGCTCAGGGACGCTTCTCTGCTGCTTTGACTATGACGCTCTCGGCCCACCACCTCATCTTCTGCTCATTATAGCTTTCCTCCGCCTTGGGCCTCTTCCTACTTGCACCTCCTTGTAGCTGCCAGTTCCTCCTGCCATTGATCCCCTCCTGAAGCGTCATGTTCCCTCCAACCTGATGTCCATTCCCTGTTAGCTTTTGTTCCCAATACCAAACTCCTAATTTTTAGTCTGTATTTCCCAGTTCCAATTCCATATGCGAAGGAACAGAGGTAATTAATCTGGGTGCCTTTGATAAGGGGACACAGTTTTCATCCAGGGTACCTTATGGGGTGCCGGTCAGCTCATGGAACAACTCGGGCCACCTCCCTCCACAGGGTACAGAGGATGGGTACTTTCCAGAAGAAGGTACCAGGTGCATCATTTTCAATGAGCAAGAATGTTTTCTCTATACCTTATAGCCTGTTACAAATTTTCAGAGAGGTGCCCAGGTGAAAACAGAGTGGATGGACATTTTCTTGTAGCATTGTTCTACTTTGTATTTTCTCTTAAATATTTTTTTCCATCCTGCCTTTTAAGCTTTTTCTCAGCTTTCATCACAACCCAAGCAAAAGGGACACCTTTTCCTTCTTCTAATTGCATTATATAGCTTCCAAATCATTCATTCATTTACTTATCGATTTATTCAATATCCATGGAGGGTCTGCTTATAAGAGGTAAAATTCTAGACAATGAAGACATAAAATTCATCCATTTACTTGATAAATATTAATTGACTACCTGCAAAGTATCAGGCTTACGCCGTTTGCTGGGAATATGAAGATACTAAGACATAGTCCCTGCCTGATGTGTAGTAAGAATTCAGCAAATACTTGTTGAATAAGCAAGTGCCTTAAAGGAGCTCCCAGCCTCGTGGGCAAGAGAGGCAAGTGTTAGGCAATTACAAGCAGAGTGAAAAGGGCCATCTGGAGAAAGTCTGCAGGAAGAGGCCTGGAGAGACCATGAAGGTCCTCCTGTGGGCACTCAGGCCTCTGCTGAGACCTGGAAGTGAGCTGAGTTAGCCAATGAGAGGACTGAAGTGAAGGCGGGAGCCCCCAGGCATCACAAATGGCGCGGGCAAAGGCGTGGAAGTAGGGGAGGGAATGAATATCGAGGGGTCACAATTGGAGACAGCATAAATAAAGGCGGCAATTATGATTTTGAGAACTGGGAGGGAAGTCTATACATGGTATAGTACAGGGTCCTCCATTTAAACACAGGGTCGAATTGAGCATCTGCAATTCCTCTCGGACCTTGCTGCTGCTGTCTGCATCCAGCTGGCAGAGGGACAGGAAGATGGTCTGGACCCGGTGTGTACCACTCCCATTCATATTCCCTCGGCAAGAGCTAGTCGTTAGAATTGTCTTAACTGCAGGACAGGCTGGGAGAGGTAGTCTAACTGTGCTCCCCGGAAGAAGAGATTTTTGGTGGCAGCTAGAACCTTAGAGAAAAGGTTCCAGGAAGTGGTCATATCCAGAGTTGTACTGGCATCCTTGACCCCAGCTTATTCAAAGTGCCTGACCCTGGTTGCCAGGGAGGTCAGTGGGCAGACAGACAACTCAGTGACCAGAGCAACACTGGTCTGTCCAAGCTACTTCCGACAGTTTTGTGGGGTGTAAGATCTTACCTTCCAAAATGAGATTTGACAACTGTGTGTTCCATCTATAGAAAAAGGCGGATTTCAGGAAGAAAATTGTCAAGAACTGTGAAGGGCTTGAGATTTTCCTTGCAGGCTAACAAGTTAGCTCATCACAGATTCATGGATGCCGATAGCCACAGGAGGTGCCGAGGTCAGAGATACAGGCCTGTGTGATTCACAGCAATAGCAGTGGCCAGAGGGCAGCACTTTCTTCCACCAGTTCACCAAGGTCCGTTCCCACAAGGTGACGCAAAGGGGAAGAGGGGGCCCGTGTGCAGGCACATAGGCATGCCTGCTCCCATTGCGGAGGGTGACATGATCTCCATCTTCCAAAGCTGTAAGCAATCTGTTCTTTGCCCTACAGACAGACCGTATCTCTACCTTCAAAGGCTGTTCACGTTACGAACATCCTTGAAAAGAGAATCTAGAACAGAGGCAGTCAGTGCCTCTGCTTGCAAGGTATGCAGAAATGTGAGAGATACTTGGAGAATTGTCTTCCAAGAAAGAGGTTCCTTTTTAGCCAGGAGTGTTCTTCAGAGGGCAGCTTCCTTTACTGGATCCTCCTCCGCCTGACCTCTAGATGCTGGCAGACCCCACGCTCAGTTCTCAGAGCTCTTCCTAATCTACATGCCCTTCCTCATTCAGCTTCTCAGTCCGTTTCTTCTCTTTAAATCCATGTTGATGATCCCAAATGTACAGTTTACACTTCAACACCGACCCACTTCCAGACTCAGAGAGCGAACTGCTATGTGGCATCTTCCCTTGGTTATCTTCTAGAAGTCTCGAGCATAACATATTTTTGAGTCCCATCCTCCACACGAAAATTGGTCTTTCCCCAGGGTAACCCCTCTTAGGAAAGGGTATTAGACATTTGGTTGCTCTGGGCAAACATTTCTTTCTTCCATATCCACACCAATATTCCATAAGCCCATTCTGTTTTCTTTTCTTTTTTTTTTTTTAAGATTTTATTTATTTATTTATCAGAGAGAGAGAGCATGCGAGCGAGTGCACAAGCAGGGGGAGTGGCAGGCAGAGGGAGAAGCAGGCTCCCCGCTGAGCAAGAAGCCCAGTGCAGGGACTTAATCCCAGGACCCTGGGATCATGACCTGAGCCAAAGGCAGATGCTTAACTGACCGAGCCACGCAGGCATCCCAAGCCTGTTCTGTTTTCAAATTATAACATGCATCTGACTACTGCTATCCTTCTACATTACCATATCCTGTCTTAACCACCTTGCCTCTGTCCTAGACAACTGCCATAAATTTCTAATTGGCCTCCTACCTTCTAATCTTGCCCCATACGTTCTAACCTCCATGGCAGCCAAAGTAATTCTTTTCAAATGTAAATCAAATAATTATTATTCTGTTTCAACCTTCCAATGACATTCCAAACACATTTAGAATAAAATTCAAGTTCAAGGCGATGTACACTCTGACCTCCGTCTTTAAATCTGACCTAATATGCTACCCTTCCTCTCCCTTCTTGCTCTCACTGTCTTTGAAAATGCTGAGCATGAGGCTGTCTTAGGGCCTTTGCACTTTGTTGCCCAAGTCAGTTAGGGCTCTGTCAGATGTCAGTTGAGCAGAGAACTCTTCCTTGATTATCCTAAATAGCTTTATCATTTTTCTTCACTTTTATGACTGCCTGATTTAACCAGCAGCTTAGAATATATGCTTCATGAGTTAAGAACTTTGCTTTGCTCACTGACATATCCTCTCCTTCTAGAACAATACCCGGCACAGAGTAGATGCTCAATAAGCATTTGTTGAATGAATGAATGAATGAATGAATGAATGAATGAATTACAGCTCATATGAAGTACGAATATGGAGACAATATCAGGGGCAGAGATATTTTGTGCCTCAATCTTTCTTCTTTAAGCTAAATCAACTGATTTCATAACTGTATTTTTCTCCCAAAAGGCATATCTTTCAGCTCTTTAATAATTCTGGTTTCTCTCTACAGGATTCTTGCCATGTTCTTTCATGTTCTTGTGTATGATGGAGTTCAAAATTGAACATAGCCTTCTGAGGAGAACTGAGCAGTCTATAATTAGTTTTTCCTCTCTCCACAGGATTCGCATGCTTGTCTAGAAATACACCTTTAAAAGATAATCTCCCAGGACATACGCCCAGCCACAAAGAAGCCTGTCCAAGGTCAGAGAGTTTAGAGAGTAACAAAGCGAATATTTGATTCTTACCTGTTTGCAGTTTTTACAAATCTCCAAACTCTCTCTTGAATACATTGGGAAAAATATATAATCTACCTCATGAATTTAACCATAGATTGTATCTATTTTAAATTGATCACTCTAACTTTTAACAAGTAAATACCTGCCCTGTGCCAAGTGCTGAGCTAGAGGCTGGGACAGAGAGAAGAGCCCTTGGTCCCTGTCCAGAGGGACACGAAATCCTAGGCACCACCGTGTGTGTTTCCATTGTTGCTGTTGTGAAATTGTATAATCTGGCTCTTATTTCATTTTCATACATTATGTTTATTTCCAATATCACTTTTTAATTAAGAATTCTATACTCATGGAAAAATATCTTTCATCCAGTTTGAAAAACAAAGGACAGTGTTTTGCTTTCCCTAGCCTGCCTTCTATTTTAATTGTAAAACGATTTTTATTTTTCAGAGTTCCTTTCAATTTTCTGCAAAGCATTTAACAATGGAATACAAAAATCTCAGGTATCTTCCTTTAGCTCATTTTTAAAACCTTCCTTTCAGATAACTTACATGTTTGTGTTTTATTTATCACCTTTACTGTTGCTACTAAATTAAAATTATTCTAGGAACAACTTTAGATTATATTTCCATTGCTCTTTTGACATTTTATTGATCAATATTTCACTAAAGATATTAACTTTCTCTAGGATGCAGAAAGACTAAGAGAACTCCCACAAAAATTTCTACTGAATGAATTTCCCCACCTTCTTGGTGATTGTACACCTGCCTTCCTTATAAGGAGAACAAGGAAGTAAATCATGTTGAAGTTGCTTTTAAACACAGCTTTCCTTCTTTACCTGTCCAGGTAGCCTGTTTTCATTTCAGTCTTAATGAAAACTTTTAAATTTACATCTCAAGTTTCTTTCCAAAGCAGTGTAAGTAGTATTTAACATTTTAACACCTCAAGAAAGAAGGACTTTAACGATGTTCAGCTTTGGTCTTATAATGCTGAAGGTAATTCATTTTTTAATCTGTCTGCACAGCGAGAACTGAAACGAATGGGGACTGAACTGCTTTGCCTGTTCTTTCTATTTCTAGGAAGGACTGATCACGTACAAGGTAAGACCTAAGCTCTCCGATATATTGCTTTCGTGGTATGCTTGACAAACCTGTCATTTGGTTCAGAAACTAGATCTGAAGTCATTTTTTATTTGATTTGTTCGATCGCTCGTTTGCCATTGAACGAACGCTTTAACAAATTGCAGGCAGAGGCAGGGCTGTTCCCACAGCAAATGCTCTAGGCTTCAGGTAAATAAATACAAAGGTTGCATGGGCATCTTAATGAGGAGAATTAAACAGCTTTACTACACAATAGGGCTCCTTAATACCTTCGTGACAACCATCTTGGTAACTTTTCTGGCAATTCTATTGACAAGGGCTTCCACTTAAAAGGAATAATCTCGAGAAAGAAGAACTTACTTTAAAAATTAAAAAATCATGCGTTTAAGAGACTCATTTTTTACTGGTTGCAAATAATTTTCAAAAATTAAGGTGGGTGATAGTGAATGAGGATAATAAACATAATGAATGGTCCTAAGTTTGTGAATGTTGAGATATTTGTATATTTTAAGGAAAAAAAAAAGGTCACTTTTGGCTAAAAAGACATACCTATTCTCAATGTGACAGACATAAAATAAGAACTTTTTAACGAGTTGCTAATGTTTTAAGGACTGATCTTTGGAGGCTAACACCAACTTTGATGTTGCTTCGTTCAAGTACTTTAAGAACTAGTCTTCTTTCTCGTAAATGGAAACGACTGCGCGTGTGCTGAATCCCTTGTGTCTTGCTGGGTTTAAACACAGGCGGCTGTGCCATGGGAGGTGCAGAGACCTGTGAAGACTGCTTACTCATTGGACCTCAGTGTGCCTGGTGCTCTCAGGAGGTAAACAAACAACCTCAGCATGTTGGTAAAACTGCAGTTACGGGTTCCATGGCTTCCGCTGTGATCGTTCTCCTAGCGTCCTGCTTCCCGTGGGGAATAGGAGTGGGACAAGGCAGGAAAGGAAAATAGAAGCATCAGTAGGTCGCAGTGTCAATCCTGTGATTACTTCCAAAAACAGCCTGCGGAGGTAGCGAAGGTCAAATCATTGTGAAAAATACCTAACTCGGGTTCCTTTATTCAACCTGATTCCTCCTCTTATTTTAAAGTCATTTCTCACTGGTTACGTGTCAAATGCCGAGGCTCTGAGTAATCAGAGATCATGGAGATATTTTCTAAAGTCAAATATACATTTGACTTCACTGTCATAATTGCATTCCATCTGGGAACCAGGATCCATTGGGAACCAGTGTTAGGTTCTAAGAGACGTCTTCTAGGTTTGGGTCAAATTTTACTGCTCAGACAGTACCCGGTTCTTTTAAAAATTAAGCTTTCATGAGCTTGGTGACTGTACCACACAGATGACAAAGCCCGAAACAGACATTCCTTATCTGATCAAACTGAAAAGTATGTGAAAGTAATATAAGGGGTGGGGGCACATGTAACAGGGAATCCCAAGTCACTGCCTCCTGTGACCCCTATAGAACAGTCTGTAAATGATTCCTGGTAAGAAAGAGCCGCCTTAACTCTTTCTGGATTCAAAACAATTCTCTGCCGAATCCCTTAAAGAGTATCTGAGCACAAATGAAAGCATACAAATGCCAAGTTCAGCAAGAACTGAGTAGCAGGCTCAAAGGGGAACGAGCCTGGGTGCCTGGCTCAGGAGGAGGTGATAACTATTAATACTCAAATTCCACATTGAATGTGTACCAGGGAGGAAGGCCTCACAGACACAGAGCACAACCCTAGCTTGCTCCCCCCCTACTGCCTTGACTGATGGGCCATACATAAAAGTGCAAAAGAATTATGCTTTTTTTGAGCTCATGTATCAAAAGTAGTTTTGAGAATATACCAAGAGGGAAAAACCCACATATTTTTTTTTTTGTTGACTCCGTGAAGAAGACAGTATTAGATTCATGCCAGAGACAAAAAGCAACAAATCAGTCTAACTATATGCATACCTGTAGAACTTTTATTTCACTGCATTCTTTTTAGCATTCATTTAAGAGAGCTTCTTAAGTTACTACTGACAGCTTTACCATGGATGATAGCTGTTAGCCAAATCACTGTCAATTTTTTTTTAAGATTTTATTTATTTATTTGAGAGAGAGAAAGAGAGAGAGCACACATGCACAAGTTGGGGGGAGGGGTGGAGGAAGAGGGAGAAACAGACTCTCTGCTGAGCGGGGAGCCCACCACGGGGCCCGCCGCGGGGCTCAATCCAGACCCTGGGATCATTACCTGAGCCCAACGCAGACACTTAACCGACTGAGTCACCCAGGTGTCCCACAAATTACCATCAATTTTTAAGGCCAGATTATTCTAAATGCACTCTAACAGTAGAAGTAGTAGAGGAAACTGAAGCAAAAAGTACATTAGGCCTCCGTTTAGAGCAGATTGAAAAAATAGGTTTTACGGTTAACACCACCTCTGATGCGTTGGCCAACACTGTGGTTAGAGGCGGTAGCAGTAACACTGTGCTAAGAAGCATCCCGAGGCCTTATCAAGACACTGTTTGCCTTGGATAGATCAGGGGAAGTTACAGTGTTCGTTATGCTTAGTCTAAGGCCTCAGATATGCACAGGTCTGACTAAAAGAAATAATGAGTTATATCGTAAAAAATCAATTTCAGGGGAGCCTTCACGGCTCATCTGTCAAGTATCCGACTCTTGATTTCAACTCAGGTCATGATCTTATGGTCATGGGACTGAGCCCCACGTTGGGCTTCACGCTCGGCGAGGAGTCTGCATGAGATTCTCTCTCTTCCCCTCCCTTTCTGCCCATTCCCCTACTCGTGCTCTCTCTCTGAAATAAATAAATGAATCTTTTAAAAATCAATTTCAGAAGAAATGTACATTTTCTAGTTGGTGAAATAGCTAGAGTGGCTTAGATTTGTAAGAGATGAGGAAAAACAATATGAGTGTTGGTTCGCTTCTTTCCAAGCATGACAGTCAATGAGCCTCAAGCTTGACTTTGCCTGGAGCTACAATAGCTCTGGAGCCGCCTTGACCATCAGGTAAGATGGGTCAATGGTGCAAGGTTATAATGGCCAGATCTCTGCCTGGAAATATTCATCTCACTGTCTCCTATTACCAAGTGGATCAGAAGGGTCCTGGGAAACTCCTGAGTCCTACACAAAAAAAGCAGTCTTTTATACCATATTCTCTTTTCTTTCCTTCTCCACCTCCAAATCTTGGAGAAAAGTTCTAAAAGACCTTGAACTGGAACACTTTCGGACACTGAGTTTAAAGTCCCCAAGACGATGACTTTAGTGAGGTAAAGCTGCTATAGAAGTGTAATGATGCATCCACGAATTAAACCAGAACAGAGAGCTAGATGGCGAGATGTCATAATCTTTTGCCCTTTCAGACCTCACAGGATAGGCTCTCTTTGCCACCAGATTTGGTAATAGACACACTGAGAGCTAAGACAGTCCAGGAGCCTACAGGTCAACCCAAACAGATAAATTCATGGGATATTAACTCTAGAACCCAACTGTTTCAAGAATCTGGCCATGGCACAGAAGAAGCTTTAAAGAAGTGAATATTAAAAACAAAATAGCAATACCAACAAATAAAAGACTGTTAGGTGAATTCAACTGGATATACTTAAAAGGAGGATCCAATTTTACTCAGAATTTTACTGGCAGAATTCTCTGGTTATTCTGCTAAAACTTAATTTTAGACCTACAATTAACATCAGGCACATGGGAATATGATAAACTGAGTATGGCAAGATACCTAACTACCAAAACAAGCAAAAAAAATTTTTTTGTCTTATAAACAAATGGAGATTTGTCTTCTTTTTCTCTTTGTCTTTTTTTTTTTTTTTTTTAGAATTTTACCCATCCATCTGGAGTTGGAGAAAGGTGTGATACCCCAGCAACTCTTTTAGCTAAAGGATGTCAACTAACTTTCATCGAAAACCCTGTCTCCCAAGTAGAAATACATACAAATAAGCCTCTCAGTGTAGGCAGACAGAAAAATAGTTCTGACATTGTTCAGATTGCGCCTCAAAAGTTGACTCTTAAATTGAGACCAGGTATGTTATGATTTACACGAGCATTGGCTCATGTAAATAAATCTCATGCCACACACGGTAATACCATTAGTAAGCTAACATATCTTATACCATCTTACATATCATTGATTATTATGACTCAGATTTCCCATTCTTAAGGAAGTAGAGAATCGCTGGCTTAATACACTTTTCTTCATTCACATCGGTCACTTATACTCCAAATGCGTTACTAAAATAAGCTTATCTAATAGTAAGCATTTGAATTACTCAGATGTTGTTAAGGCTTACCTCACATTTCTTTAAGCGTTGTAATGTAGCTTTAAACCCCTCTTTATTTTCTTCTCTTTTGCTAAAACCACATACAAAAAATTCAGCTTATCTTCCATCTAAATGGATGCTAGCTCTCCCAAGGAGATATAAAATATCCTAAATTTTACCTCCTTCGGTAGCTCTAAACGCCCTGCTGAAAGATTTTCATGGGCTCATTCACTTGTAAACTTTACCAGAGAGTTTATGAAATCCTAAGTATCTTAAGTAAGTTCTCACTGAAATGAAATAGCCAGGTGGTCCAGTAATTGGCCACTCACGAAGAAGTCTCGATGTATTTTTATGGATTTGCTTTTCTTGTGGGGGCTTTGCAGGCAGTGAACAGACTCTGCAAGTGCAAGTCCGCCAGACGGAGGATTACCCGGTGGACTTGTATTACCTCATGGACCTCTCAGCCTCCATGGATGATGACCTCAACACAATCAAGGAGCTGGGCTCCCTGCTTTCCAAGGAGATGTCTAAATTAACCAGCAACTTTAGACTGGGCTTCGGCTCTTTTGTGGAAAAACCTGTCTCCCCTTTTGTGAAAACAACAGCAGAAGAAATCGCCAACCCTTGCAGGTAAGTAAATGATTCTCTGGCATCTTTGAACACTGATTTCCTGTAGAGAGAGCCCCGCTCTGAGCTGCACTTGGCAGGAGCTTGCTAACTCCCTGACATTTCCCTCCTGCCAGGCTGGATATCAGCAGCTCTCTCAGTTGCCTGGGCTCCTTGGAACCAAGTTGACTGCATCTTAATACCTGGTTCTAGTCTTGGGTTCTTGCAGCATCCTCACATCTGTCTTCCTGTGCAGCATCTTTTTCAGGATGTGGCAACTTTGGCTTTATGTTTTATAGACTAGGGAAGCAAGTCTTTCACTATAGGTTCCGATGGCCTGTCTCCAGCCACAGCCCCTTAGAGACCTTCTAGGACTAATGACCACAGCTTTCTGAGGCTGTTGGACAGTAACTTGCACTTTCTCAGAGTATCTTTCTCCTCTTCAATGACTTCTGCCAAAATTTCGTGCAGCTCCTTCTGACATACTTTGGGAAATGTGGATTTCTCTTACTGCTTGGAGAAGGACTTTGCAGCCTTCACCACTCTCCAATTCAGTAGGAAATTAAGCCTTATGGACCCCATTATAATCTGTTATTATCAGCTATTAAAACCGTTTATTATCCAGGTGATGGCCAAGGGCAAGTTGCTTTGTGATGGCTTACCTTTATAGTCAATGACATGTTCAGAATCAAATTATTCGATATCTTTCTATTAAAAAGAGCTACTGTTTGCTCTAGGCCAGACTCTGTGCTGAAGGTTTCACATACATGACCTCATTCAGTCTTCATAATAAGAACAGTGCAAAGCAGGTTTTATCATACCTATACTCAGAGGAAGTAATAGAGGCTCTGCAAGGTTAGTACTTTTCCCAAGGCCGCATGACTAATCAGTAATCTGTACCAAATCTGGGTTGGTCCCAAACCAAGCCCCTTACTACTATGAATCTAGTATATATGCAATGACTTTCCAAAAAATATATTGACTTTTAATACTTGTATACAACCAAGGCATCAATCTCTAAAAGACAAGCACCTTTATAATAACATTTAAAAACATTTCAATGTGGTTCCTAACTAGAATCTGACACAGTCAAAATAATTTGACCATGAAAGGAATTCATCACTGATTGTAACTGTTAGGGAACTGTGTTTGGTTCCAATCATCAGAGATAGTGGCTTAAAAAGAGAGAGATGTTGTTTTCTTTTCTTTCTCACATGAAGGGCGTCTAGAGAAAGGCAATTTGGGGCTGGCATGTCAGCTGGGATCTGGGTTTTTCTGCTTTCTCCTCTGTCATATTGGCTCTTGGATTTTATCTTCAAAGCCCAAGGAGTTTTCTAGGATGCTACTCATCACTTCTTCATTCCAGGCAGGAAAGAAAGAGGAAAAGAGGGGCGGATCAATAAAGGGCACTGTCTTTCTCCCCACCTTTTATTTTGAGGTATAATTGACATGTACCAAGATGCACACATCAGAAATGCTCAGTTCGATGAGTTCTGACAATTGAATATACCAACGTAATTACCACCTAAAATGTGATGTAGAACATTTCCATCACCTCAGACAGTTTCTTAGTGCCCTCTTATAGTCAGTTCCACTCCCTCATAGGTAACCACTTTCTGGTTTCCATAATTTAGATGGGTTTTTGTCTATTTTTGGATTTCATATAAATGAGATAATATAGTATATATCTTTTATTTCTGGTTTCTTTTGTTCAACATAATGTTTCTGAGAATCATCCATAATTTTGTATTTATCAGCAGTTTGTTCCTTTTTGTTTTAAGTAATAGTCCACCGTATGTATTTACTATACTTCATTTATTCATTCTTTCGTTGATGGACATTTGAGTTGCTTCTCACTTTTGGGCTATCATGAAAAATGCTGCTATGGTCAATCACTTGCCTATAAATTTTTGTGTATATGTATGTTTTTGTTTCTCTCGGGTAGGTATATAGAATTGGAATTACTGAATTGTGTAATAAGTGTCACATTAATTTTTAAAAGAACTATCAATTTGTTTTCCAAAGTAGATGTGATGCATCATTTCACATTTCCATCAGCAATGTGTGAGGGTTCCAATCATTCCAAATTCTTGATAACACCTAGTATGGTCAGTCTTTCTAATTTTAGTCTTTCTGATAGCTGTGTATCTTATTGTGGCTTTAATTTGCATTTCCCTTGTAACAAAAGGTGTTGAGCATCTTTTCATCTATTTTTCTCCCATTCCCATATCTTATTTTGTGAAGTATCTTTTCAAGCTTTTTGCTCGTTCTTAAAAATTAGATTTTCTTCTTAATATTGTGTCATATGAATTCTTTGTATATCCTGGATAAAAGTTCTTTGCCAAATACATGCTTTCTAAATATTTCTTCCCAGTTTGTGGGTTCTGTTTTTATTTTTCTAGTAATGCCTTTGGTCAAGGAAAAGTTTCTAATTTTGTTGGAGTCCAATTTGTCAATTTTTAATTTTATGGTTAGTGTATTTTTTGTCCTAAAAAGTCTTTGCCTAACCAAATATCCCAAATATTCTTCCTATTTTTCTTCTAGAAACTTTATGGTTCAAGCTCTTGCATTTAGGTCTATGACCTCAAATTAGTTTTTATATTTGGAATGAGGAAAAGGCTTAGATTTGTCTTTTGTTTCCATGCAAATAGCCAATTGCTCCAGCACTACTTGTTAAGCAAGATTTTCCTTTCCACATTGAATTACCTTTATGCCTTTGTTAATAAGCAATTGAGTGCATATGTATGAGGGTAATTCTGGACACTTCATTCTGTTCCACTGATCCGTTGAATAGACCCCTGTAACCACCAATGCCTTACCATCTTTCTTACTGCAACTTTATAAAAAGTCTTGAAATCAGGAGTATAAATCCTCCAACTTTGTTCCTTTTTTGTTTTGCTATTCTAGATCCTTTGCATTTCTATGGAAATTTTAGAATCAGATTCTTGATTTCTTCAAAAAACATGCTGAGATTTTGATTTGAATTGTATTGAAATCATAAGTCAATTTAGTGATAATGGACATCTTAAAAATTATGGATAATGGACATCTTCAAAAAACATGCCGAGATTTTGATTTGCATTGTATTGAAATCACAGGTCAATTTAGGGATAATGGACATCTTAAAAATACTGAATGTTCCAATCATTGCATATGACATATATTTCCATTCATTTAGATCTTGTCTTCTTTCTGTCAGTAATGGTTTGTCATTTTCAGGGTAGATATCCTACATGCCCTTTGTTTGATTTATTCCTAGGCTTTTTAAAAAATGTTATTGTTAACGGTGTTTTCTACTTGTTTGTTGAAAACATATAGAAATGCAATTGATTTTGCAGACTCACATTGTATTCTGCAAACTTGATAAATTTTCTTACTAGTTCTAGTTTAATTTTTTATACATTCCTTAGAATTTTCTCTGTACTTGATCATGTCATTTATGAGTAACAACTTCTTCCTCTTCCAATATGTATATCGTTTTGTTCTTTTTCTTGCCTTATTGCACTGATTAGGGTCATTTTAAATAGAAGTGGAGAGAGATGTCATTTATGTTGCTTGTGATTTTAGAAGGAAATCTTCAACATTTCACCATTGATTATGTTATTAGCTAGTGGTTTTTTGGATTCCTTTGATCAGATCAAGGAAGTTCCCTTCTATTCCTTGTTGGGTAAAATTTTTTAAAATCATTAATGGATGTTGAATTTTATTTCCTCGATTTAAGGAGTTTTGCCAGAAATTTTCCCCACCTCCTTATACTTGCATCTTATTGGCAGGACTTTGTTGCATGGCCACTGCTAGTTGCAAAGGAAGTATATTGTTACCCCCACATAAAGCCAGGATTCTGTTAGTAGGGAAGAAAAAAAAGAATGGATCTTTCTAGCAGTTCCAACAACACTGAACAAACAGATTTCTAGAGAACAGATTTATGCTGTATAATAAATAGTAAGATACGATTACTGTTATCAGTTGTTTGATTCGCTTGTAAAGTGAAATAAACTTGGTTCTAACAGCCTCCTAAATGTTTAATATAAAAGTGTTTCTAATGCTCTGGCCTTTTTTTTTAAATCAGAGAATATTGTACCTGTTTAAAATCTGTATTATTTAGATCTTTGGTATGTTAGATGTCTTT
Source organism: Ursus maritimus (assembly GCF_017311325.1). Classification (NCBI taxonomy): domain Eukaryota; kingdom Metazoa; phylum Chordata; class Mammalia; order Carnivora; family Ursidae; genus Ursus; species Ursus maritimus. Next base: position 68,936,884 of record NW_024423343.1, read on the forward strand.
CTCCTGCAATAAGCTTTAGTAGAGAGTCTAGCAGTGTAGTTTCATTTAGGATTACAAAATGCTACCTCTGTCTCAGAGGGCTTGTTTAAAATCATTCTTTCTGTCACAGGCCAGATAAAATGTAGTAATATGAAATACAATAATGACAATGAGAAACAAAGAGTAAGGAATGTTGCCAGAGAAAACAATTAAAATTAACAAATAAATGGTTCAGCTAAGCGGGCAGCCCATCATCTAACAATAAGACCCTGACTTTAATCAGGTTCCTAGAAAATAGAAAGCAGTTTGGCTTTTCATAGTTCTGATTGCATTTCATTCATGCATTCATTTATTCATTCATTCATTAGACAAAAATTTACTGTGCTCCAACTCTGCACCAAGCATTGTACTAGGCATGGGGATATCTGGAAGAGAAAGATTTGTATCCAGTCCTCAAAAAGCTGAAATTCTTTGGGGAGCAGGTACTCAGTACAGCACGGTGATTTAAGAGCATGGGCTTTGCAGTCAGCCCTGGATTTGGTTCTGACTCATCTACTCACTTATAACATCATGTTAGGTGAAGAATTTCACCCTCAAAGCTTTAGTTTGGAATAACCACACTGATCATACAGCGTGGTCCTAAGGATTGGGTGAGATAATGAAGCATTTGGTCCTGGGCTTGTCAGTGAAGCCCTCCATAAATGGTAGTTACTACCAACACCAATACAGTGAAGTTAGGGGGAGACCAGACCACTGCATAAGGTGTGGTGAATGGGGTCCCAAAGGAGGATCACACATTTGATCTCTTGAAAGGTCAATATTTTCCCATTTTCTAAAGGTGTTTCCTTTATTCTTATTGGCAAAATTCACCATTAGTTAAAATTATAAATAACGAGCTCTTTCCTGTAACATTATATTTTTTCCTTGCCCATCACATTCTTAATTCTTCCACTTTCCCTGTCCAGATACCACCTCCCAGACATATACACACCAAGAACTCAAATACCAAACATAAAAGTCAATCCTTTGATCAATCCAAACCTTATAATTATAGAATAAAATGATCTTTAGTAGGAAGGCAAGGAGAGGTAAGAGGAAAGAGTNNTGTGGAGTTTTTCAGACCTGGGTTTAAATCATAACCTTGGACAAACAACTTACTCTCTTTGAGTTTGATATCTTCACCTATAAATGTGGATAATAATATTCACATCCTAGGGTAATCGTGACAATTAAGCTTAGACTACAACAAAAAAGTATTAATTTTCTTCCTCTCATCAACTCTTGGTATCTCTAGTTATTTTAAAATAGCGTCTCAAACTTCTAGATGTCAGGACTTTCTTACACTTTTAAAAATTAAGACCCCCAAAGAGCTTTAGATTATGTGGGTTATATCTATCAATATTTAGCATATTAGAAAATAAAACAGAAAAAATTTTAAATAATTACTTATTGGTTTGTTTAATAATAGCAATAAAAACACACTGCACATTACTATAAAAGCACATCTTTTTACAAATAATTATATTTTTCATAACAAAACAAAAATTAGCAAGAAGAGTGGCACTGTTTTACATTTTTACAAATCTCTTAAAATATCTGGTTTAATAAATATCTGGTTTAAGACAACTGGATTCTCATATCTTCTTCTGCATTTAATCTGTTGCAATATTTTGTTTTGGTTGAACTCCATGAAGAAAGACCTCACATAGATATATAATTGGAAAAAAGAAAAGCATTTGATATAAAAGAAAAGACATTTTGGCAATGTCTGTGGACATTCTTCTTTGATACTAAGTTCAAATTAGACAAGAGGTAAAAGTTAGTTTCAAGAGGCATCTGAAACAATTTCAATGAACTTTTCATAAAGCCATTGGCCTGACTTGCACTATTTTTTAAAGAGATTTTGTTGGGGCGCCTGGGTGGCACAGCGGTTAAGCATCTGCCTTCGGCTCAGCGTGTGATCCCGGCGTTATGGGATCGAGCCCCACATCAGGCTCCTCCGCTATGAGCCTGCTTCTTCCTCTCCCACTCCCCTTGCTTGTGTTCCCTCTCTCGCTGGCTGTCTCTATCTCTGTCAAATAAATAAATAAAATCTTTTTTAAAAAAAGATTTTGTTAATTTGTTTATTTGAGAGAGAGCTTGCAGGTGGCGGGAGGGGAAGAAGGAGAGGGAGAAGCAGAGAATCCCAGCACACTGTGTTGCTCAAGGAACCTGGTGCAGGGCCAGTTCCCACAGCCCATGAGATCATACATGAGCCAAAATGAAGAGTCGGAAGCTTAACTGACTGAGTCACCCAGGTGCTCCTGTCTTGCACTCTGAATGGCTCTTTTACTTATGTATGTGATTTTGTAATATAATGCTTTGGCCACTTGGAAAATATTGTTTCAGTGAATTATGTAGATCTTCCAAGTTTCATGACATAGTATAAAGAAAGTCTCATTTGTTAATATCACCATAAATCTCATCAGATAAATCTTGAAGTACTGAGAAGCTATTAATCTCATGGGTACAGATTAATGTTTTCCAAAACTTTGATTTTCTAGTTACCTCAAATTTTATCATTGGCCCCAAATACTGACAGTTGTCTTCCTTGAACTTGCAGGCTTTCCTCATGTTTAAGAGCAGGTCTGCTAAGTGCCCATGTTGGAATAATAGTCTGGGTTTAAGCATTCATTCAGGTAAAAACGTTCTATAAAAAAAGGGCCGGTTCAGCTCAAATAATTGCAAACATTTTTTTCACTATAAACATTGTACTTTGGTATGCTGCAGAAATGCTATATGTGCACTTTCCATGTAATTACACAGAAATCTTTTTTTAATTATTTAATTACTTATTTATTTTTAAGTATGCTCCATGCCCAAGATAGGGCTCAAACTTGTGACCCCAAGATCAAGAGTCACATGCTTTACCAACTGAGCCAGCCAGGTGCCCCAGAAATATATATATATATATTTTTTTTGTAAGATATTATTTATTTATTTGAGAGAGAGAGTGCGCACACATAAGCAGGGGGAAGGGCAGAGGAAGAAGCAGACTCCCCACTGAGCAGGGAGCCCCACGTGGGGCTTGATCACAGGACCCTGAGATCATGACCTGAGCTGAAGACAGCGGCTTAACCCACTGAGTCACTCAGGTGCCCCAGAAATATGTATTTTTTAAAAACATGTATTCAAGGGTATAGACTTAATAAAATTAATAACTTTTACTGCTTTATCAAGGATAGTCAAATGAAACTAGCAATTTTATTATGATGCCAGGAAAAATCATAAGGACTACTAGCTGGTTTCAAGCCACTACTTTGATCCGTGTGAAGGCACCAGCAGTTTTCCTCACCATTGCTTTTGCAGCATCAGTGCAAATGTCAACACAGTGAAAATGACAAATAACATCTTTTATTATTATTAGAAAATAGTTTGACCTGAAAGCCTCTCTGAAAATGTCTGAGAGACCTTTGTGGGTCTGTGCACCACACTTTTAAAACCTCTGTTTTAATCTAATTTCAATGCTTTTTGGAGTAGCTTTCTTTCTTTATCTCCCTTGGATGTAGAGTCACTAAAAAATTTTATTTCACCATGTAAGAATGCTGAAGTGGTTTACATTTTTAAAGAAGTTTTCCTTAGGCTGTTATCTAAGACACAGTGACAAGAATATATTCTCTCCATTTCTATATTTGCAGATAGGCTGTAATGTGCATTTAAAAATATTTAATAGCACAAAGGTCAAATTTCCTTCCTCTATCAAACACTGTGAGAGATTTCTTTTTTAACATTATTCCATATGTGCTATGTTTTGTTTCAGGTTTTGTTTGTTTTTTAATATGACACCAACAGTGAGGGATTCATCGTAATTTTGCAAAAGAAGAAACAGAACCATGAAATGCTTAGACTTCTTCTATGCACACACACATAAATATATATGAGTATACAGAATAGTTTCTTATTGCAAAGGTAATAGAAGCCCATGTGGGAATGCAGACAAAAAGAGGAAAAGGGAAATTATTTCTAATCCCACTCAAAAAAGATGGTGTTAGCCATTTGGCATGTATCACTGTAATCTTAATTTATGTATATTTATTTAAAAATCTAACCAAAAATATAAATAGCATTTTTGTATACTGTGTTTCATAATTATTCTGCATTTTAAATGCAAATCTATTGTTATCTAGGGACTCAAAATCAAATTATTTGGTGATGAGTACATACTTCCTTCAATTGCTATGCTAGAAAAGTAACAGCCAAATATGAGCCCCTATTAGAGGAAGGACTTCGACCAAAACAGGGAGAGTCTACACTCAAAATTTCCTGGCATGACCCAAGTCTGACATTCTGCTTTGCTTTAGTTACATGGGTCTCACAGCACAGGGGCCTATTTATTGAATTAAACTAACATTTCATTCCACTTTCCAAAAGCACAGAGTTCTAGTAGGATCTACCTAGCAATTCTAACCAACAAACATGTAAATTTCTTACAAAAAGATAGGAATGCTAGTTCTTTGGTTTCAGAAGATGCTCAGTTTCCAAGAGCAGTTAGATTACAGGGACAACAGTACACGTCAGATAGTTACATGCTTTTTATCTCATGTAACCTTCACAAGAACTTTGTGAAGTCGATAGTATTATCAGTCTCATTTTACAGATGAGGATCTGAGGCCCAGCAGTGGTAAGTAGCTTGCCCAAGAATAGATAACTGTTCAGTCTTTTTGTTCTAAATTGAATGCATTTTTTTCCAACACACAACTACTTAAAATGCTATTGGGGCAATTAGAACAAATGCTAAATCATTGCCATTTAATAGGTAACAATTTGAAAAGAAAATTAAACCTCTTCCTCTTTAAAAAATGTCTCATATTTGAAGGTTGAAAAACACTTGACTGCATAAAAAGTTTTAAGGTATATATCCCAAAACAGCATAAACAAAATTAAAAGACAAACCACAAAGACAAAAGGTTAATATTTTTAAGAGAAAAGGTTCTTAAAATTAAGATAGGAAATAAAAAATATTCCAATAAGAAAATGAGCAAAGGATGGAAGCTGGTAATTGGCCAAAAAAGAAATACAAACTGTCAATAAATATGTACAAATGCACAGTCTTAGTAGCAATAAAATGGAAATTAAAAATTAAATTAAGATGTCATTTTTAACTAATCATCTGATATATTTTTATTTTATTTTGTTTTTTTCATGATGTAATTGATACAAACTTTTTGGAAAGGAGTTTGCTAATATGGATTGAAAAGTAACCCAGCAATTACCCTTGAAAGAATCAATTCTAAGCAGAGATATAATAGAGTCCGAAAGGTGTATGCAGAAGGATCACTACATTATTTAATTACAGAAAGATTTATGAAATAAATTTTTAGTAATAGATTATCAAACTGTGATATATCTTGTAACTATTAAAATTTAGATTTTTATTTTCTTCTTTACACTTTTATATTAACTCAAATTTTCTTCAGTGAACATGTATTATTCCTTTAATCAGGAAAAAAAACATATGATTCTAGATGTCATTGGCCAAATCCCTTTCTGTCCTCAAGTCTGTGCTAGACTCTGTGTAAAAGTGATTTATGTAAAAAATGACAGTAATGTTTAGTAAGCACTTACCTGAAGAGCTCATTGTGCTGTGTGCCTTGCATATTTAATCTCATTCAGGCTTTACAACAATCCTACTAAATAGATACTATCTGTGGTCAGCACTTCAGAGCTTCAGTGAAAGCTAATGCAAGATAATAAAAGAGAATAAGACTGCCTTTTGAGAATTAAAGTTAAAAATAATGAGTCAGAAGGGAAATACAAGAAGTTCCCCAGAAGCTATAGGCTGGCTCCTGGGCCCCCCAGACCAGGTGTCTTGACAGAGCTGAAAGAATGAACAGACGTAGGCTTACTCATCATAGGTTAGGGGAATGCCAAGAAAGAGCAGACCCAGAGGCAAGTATGGGCCACATGCATCCAAGAGCCTTAGCCCAGGCTCTTCCAGAGTTTCCAGTCCTGTTGGCTACCAGGGCTTCCCAAATTTTTGTTAACTAAAAAAACCAACTACAGGTGAGGGAGGAGCCAGATATGACCAAGAGCATCCATTCTGGAGATAGCTTTCTTGGGACATCTCAGAGAGCTGCGGTCCTCCAACTCCCCTTGTTCTGAAGCCTGAGGACATTTTGGATTATGACCTACTTTCCATGAAAGTCTACTGACAGGAAGAAAATAGCTACCTTTGCAGACACCAGCATTTCGGTCCCAGCAGAGCTCCACTTCCCAGTGTGAACTAATCCGGAGTCATTCTGATTGTATAGTAGATTCTCATCATTCGTGGGAGTCTTGCTCTATAAAGTCTCCTCAAACACTGACTTAGCCAATGCTAAAACTACTGCTCTAAGGGGAAACACAGAATTAGGCTCATGTGAGCCTCTGGCCATTTTTTTTTTCCAATTGATCAATACGTAACTTTATTTTCTGTGTCTTTCTGTTTAAAAACAACTGAATATATATTATTGATTCATTAGCATTGTACTCACAGCCAACAACACTATATAAGTCACACCAGAACAAAGCTTATCTAACACACATATTTTCTCTGTAAGGCCCATAACAGCCTTCCCGCACTTACAAACACTAGACAACACTTCAACACTACACTTGAGGGCCATTCTAAGCAGCAAAATGTGCCCAAAAAAAGCACAAAAATGAAAAAAAAAATTGGCACCAAATAGACCACAAAAGGGACACTTGCTTACAGTTGGAGAGCTGAAGCGAGAACACAGAGCCTTGTTTCACCTCCGCTGGGAACCTGCGAACCAGGCGACTCAAATTTTTTGCCACTCTGTGTGTGTACATGAATGATTCAGAAAATACTGAAGGTATTGATTGGGGGGTTAGAAATAAACTTTAGTGAGTAGGTGAATTTGCAGATATGGAATCTGAATACTGAAGACGGTCTACCTCAGGCAAATGAACTTGGTGGACAGGAGCCTCACTCTGAAAGATGCTCCAGCTCTTCGTGTGCTCGCAAGACAGGCCCTGAACCTCGAAAGCTGCTCTTACAAGAGTCAACCAGCTCTCTCCAGGCGGCATAGCACAACCCCACTGGGGCCACCCTTTGGTGTCTCTGTACTTCTATACAACTGTTTTTCAAACATTAGAATGCATAAGGAAGATTTGAATGCATCAGGGAGCCCATCCCTCACATTTCTCACTTAGTAAGTCTGGAAGAGTATCCCAGATTTTGCATTTATAACAAGTTCCCATGTGATGTTCGTGCGGCTCGTCCAAGGACTGCACTTAAGAACCTCTGCTCTGTACCATTTTCTCCGTTTTACAAATGAACACCTGAAGCTCAGAAGGATTGAGCAACTTGTCCAAACTCTCATCCACGACTACTAACTGGCTTTCAGAATAAGATGTGGCTGAATTCATGATCAGCTTTTTCTGTTCAACTGCAATATCTTTGGGGCAGATCTCATCCTAACATTTCTCCCATGTGGCAATTGTTTTAAGAGATAGTTTTATTCCTACCCACGTCCACAACAGTCTGTTCAGCCATAGTCGAGTTGAGCTCCAGAACCAAGAGCCCTGCTGTGATTTTGGGGCCCTTGGCAGTCAGGGCTGGGAGTACAGGAAGGAGCAGAGAAGAAAGAAGATGGGTATCTCTCTCAATCTTGCTACAAGGTGACTCATACTTGATAACAGCTTAAGCTATCAGAATACAAAGGAATTGTTGTCATCACAGAAACTTAATGGTAGATTTTGGTTGAGAAGCACTAGAAGGTAGTGATTACACACACACACACACACACACACACACACACACACACACACACACACACAGAGGAGTGGGGAGTCCGACCTGATTATCTGTTATCTGAGCTTGAGCCAAAGTAAAAAGCACAGTAAGCACTCAGTAGTAGCTAATACGGTCAATTTGGAAGGGGTAAGTGGGAAATGCTGAAACAAGCTTAACGGGGAGACGGAGAACGAAGTTCCAGAGTCAGGCTCTTAAGGAAAATCCACCTTCACTTAAGATGAAGTTGCTAGGCTACTAGGTCCATTACTTGTGTGTGGTATCACATTTCATTAAGAACATTTTCACATCTTACCTTTGCAGTAGTATTCCATACTTCTGCTTACCTACATTTGGATTCAAGCACATTTTGCCATTGACGAATGATGCTGAAAGATTCAATGAAATTGTGAAGAATCAGAAAATTTCTGCTAATATTGACACACCAGAAGGTGGATTTGATGCAATTATGCAAGCTGCTGTGTGTAAGGTATGCTGAGGGATAACACAAATTGAGTCTCTTATTAGCAAATCTACTTTGAAAAGCTTAGCTAACTTTATCTTTCCTTTAATTGCCATATTTTTACATTTCTTAAAACATAAAATTTCCAAAAATTTGTAATTTAGTCATGTTGAAACAGACACTTTTTTATGTCTGATATTCAAATAATCTAATAACATTAGAGTAGTGCTGGGAAAAATTGATTAATTTTCAAAGATCAAGATTAGATTATTTTTGAATTAACCATGGTAAAAATAAAAACCACAGGCAGAAATTAACGAAAAAAGTAAAAATGTCTTGAGTCAGTGTAAACTTCTACATAAGAATAGATATTTATTGTTTTGAAACAACAAAATCGGTATCAGAAGCTACATTGTCCCTACAACAATGCAGGAACACCACTCCTCCTTGATAATCAGACAGGTATCAAAGGGAATGACTGCCCTGTCTTCAGATGACAGCTCTTCCTGGAAAATACCAGGAAACAGACAGTGCTGAAAGTCCTGGACGGTTGGGGTGGTGGGGGGGCGAGGTATTAGGGAAAGAAGAAAAAGGATAAAGTGGGATGGCCCTGCCAGGATGACTTTTTGTCCCACTAGTTCCTGAACTAATATCAACTAAAGGGGAGAGCTCTGCTAAGAAACAGACAACAGATCATCTTAAAAAGCCATATGCTGGGGATCATACTTTGATAACCATTTCCTATCTTTGTATTACATTTATAATTTTTGGATGGTATCAGTAGAAAGAGAAAAATGTGCCTAATTTTGGGTGACATTTTAATAAAACAGGCATCCTTTAAGTCCATTGTGTATTGCATTCTTACTAGCTTTTCTTCAGCTTGGATTTGGGATAATCTATGACCTCCCTCATTCCCTCTCCTCATTTTTCTGGTAAATTGAAAGTTGGACAGTAAAAATAATTAACTATACAAAAATCAAGATCAACTGGATAGTGATTATAGTGGAACTATTTTTTCTGAAACATAAATCATCAGAAAGTGTTATCCAAGAAAAAGCAACTGCCATACAATTTCATGTTTTAAATACATTAATAATCATCAACTCACAATAGATGAAAAAGGCCAAAACAGATAGATCTGCAATATAGTTTTTGTAATCTGAATGTGTCCAGTCATAATTGATCCACTCTCAATAAATGCCTGCCTCTATCCCACATGACCCAAATGTTTCTTTCTCACTGTAGGAAAAGATTGGCTGGCGGAATGATTCCCTCCATCTCCTGGTCTTTGTGAGTGATGCCGATTCTCATTTTGGAATGGATAGCAAACTGGCAGGCATTGTCATTCCTAACGATGGTCTCTGTCACTTGGACAGCAAGAATGAGTACTCCATGTCAACTGTCTTGGTGTGTAACCTGCGCTCTACACTGTTTCCAGGGCTGCAAGTAGGCAAATGAAGCAACAATCACTGCAATACACAACATAACCCACATTTTTTTTGGTGAAAACAGTACACATTTTCTGCTTTGAGACGAACAAATTGCCCTTAGAGCTTCCCATAGGAACACAGGTGGGTGGTGGGGATATGGTGAGAAGTTTGGGTCTACTATGGCTTGAATGATCCCAGAACCTCCCTGATTTCTCACAAAGCCCAAGGTCAGTAAAAAGCAGTGCCATCGGCTCATTCTGTTCTCAATGACAGCCCCAGAAAGGGGAGCTGAGGCCAAAACAACAATCACCTAGGAGTTTCTGTGAATGATACGTCCCAGAGTCATGGCCCTAAATAACATCATGCTTTTATGCACCATGGTGCTCCATGGGGAACGGCTGTCAAGTACTGCTTGGCTGGTGTTTATTCACATTTGGCTTATTTTTGTCATTTAAAACATCATCTTAAAAATGCTGGTAACATTCAAAGGGTGGGAAAAAAGCTCTTGACTTGTGTAAAATAACGTAAAATTTTCAGAGCTCTCTGACGTACATGATCGCATTTGATACTCCTCAGGACCCTAGGTATCTGTTTTCCTTGACTTGTGTAAAATAACATAAAATTTTCAGAGCTCTTTGACATACATGATCGCATTTGATACTCCTCAGGACCCTAGGTATCTGTTTTCCTTGAATGGATCACGAGGCTGCCATGCTTGTGCACATGTTGTTCCCTCTGTCTGGAATGCCCTTCCCTCCGAGGCTGCTGAGAGACTCTCGATTATCCTTTAAAATCCAACTCAATCATGACTGCTCCCAGAGAGGCCTATTTGCCCTTTACTGAGCCCCAAAGTGATCATCCCTCCCCTCGCTCTAGTACATAGATCTCTTCTTACCCATCGCTATGTGGAAATGTGTTTGCTTATGTTCGTCTGTCTTTCTCTAATATGCATTCCTTGGGACCAGGACTGGTGTATTACCTCTATTTCCTGCCAGCACAGTGTCCAGAACACAGTGGGAGCTGACTATGTATGAAATAAAATTGAATTATGAAGCAGCACCCTGGAAAGGTCATATTATCTCCATTTAACACTTGGGGAAATATGGCACAGAGAATTCAAGTGACTTTATAAAATAACAATGCTATAGGAATGTATATAAGAGAGAGAAGGAGAGAGAGAGAGAGAGAGAGAAAGAGAGAGAGAAGAGAACCCAGAATACTAATATCAGATTGGAAAAACTATTCTCTAAAGAAAGAATTCAGCGAGATAACACATGTGTATGTGTGTGTGTGTGTGTGTGTGTGTGTGTGTGTGTATATATGATGCTAATTGGTTTTTTTTAAAAACTAATGATTCACAAATCACCTGCTACCATTCCTTGACTTAAATTGCTAAACTTCAACCATGAGTGTTTTCCCCTAAATTCTGATCAATATTAGTCCTCAAAATTTTATCACATAAGTTGCCTTTCCATATTACAATATCCATGAGAATAGCCACATTTCCTTTGAGTGCCAAGAAATTGTGAGACATAGATCTCTTTCTTATTACTTTTTCTTGTAACTATTCAAATGCTCCATTAATAGACGTCTTGGAAAAAGCAGGATCATAGAAGCAAACATTACTTGTGTTCAATTCATTGTTGCCCAGTAAGTTGCTGCAAATGCACAGAAGTCATGGGTTATCTCCATGCCTACAGCATAGTTCCCCAGGTCCTTTGAGTAATTCCTATGCACGCAACACTGGGCTTGGCTTCTGGGGCCACAAAATAATAGGACATGGTCCCTGTCTTTGAGGAACACACACACAATATAATTGCGTGAATTGAGCCAACTGATCTACGTCAAATAGAAAACGACATTTGTCCACCTACGAAGGGCTTCATGGTGTGATCCTTGCTACACACCCACAACAGCTGAAAATGCAAGAACGTGTCGTTAGGAGGGGCCAGCGTTGGGGGAATTCAGGCTTAAAGGTCAATGATTGTTGGTGTTTGGGCAGTTGAAAAAGAAGGGAACACTAAATATGTCAGCCTCTGGAAAATTTATATTACCTGGATTCTACTTACTGTTTATTAATAAAAATCCAAATTGGATGGCAAGCACATATTACACAGCCAGATATGCAGCTGGTTCATCTACCTGAATATTTTAGGCGAAACTGTACTTTTCCCTCAACTTGAATCTGGGGCCTAATGAAGCTCTTAGGCAGAATTATTCCCAGCATGCTGAGAATATGTGAACATGTTAGTGTCCAGGAAAGCATACTTATCAGCGTTCCTCCACTTTGGCTGACTTCGCGACCAACATATTCTTAGTTTCATTGTTTGCAGGCTACTCTTTCATTGAGTTTCCTCTTTGTACATTATCCACATTTGGAGTCTTACAACAGCCAAATGTGCTGTACCTTTTTTAACTTTAGAAAGTAATCAAATTTGACAATTTATACCTTCTTTAGTTTTTAAAGAACTCATATCACTTGGGAATTAATGTGTCAATGAGAAAAAGGTACAATGTGTTTTCAGCTGTCCTGTAAATATATTGCAGGATCCCATAAAACTGATCACTGACATCAAAAAGTCAGTAAGACCAAACCCGAAACTGGCGCAGGAGTGTCACAGATCAGATGGACACAGGAACTGTAGTGTATCATTCCTCAGCAGGCTGCCCTTTCCTCGGCCCTCAGCCCTCAGCCCGCCTCATCCAATTCCAGTAGGAGTTTCTGAGCTACCTGAGTCCCCTCAGTCACGTCTGTCATCATCTATCTGCTCCTCCCCTGACTCTAACAAACATTCTCTACAGCTTGAGCCTGCTGCCAAGTGGCACTTAGAAGAACTGTGTCTCTACCCTTGAAAATATGACACACTATAAGTCTTTAAATAAATTCCAAGTGCTCTCCTTAGAAGTGACAGACCACAATGCACCACATTGCTGGGCACTGACTCTTAGGAATTAATTGGATTTACAAGATTTAGGCAACAATTATTAAACCAATTAAGTGACTAATGTTAACTGTGATTTTTTTTTAACTTAGAACCAAAGCAAAATGCCAATGATATGTTTGATATCTTTGATATCTTTGAAAGAAGTATTCCTCTCTTTATTTTACATACTCGTGTTAAGATGATACTTAAATTCTTTATGTCAATTTTAGGAATATCCAACAATTGGACAACTCATTGATAAACTGGTGCAAAATAACGTGCTATTAATCTTTGCCGTAACCCAAGAACAAGTTCATCTATATGAGGTAAGTAAACACCATTTGGGGAATTCCTTCAAGGAGATTACTTGACATGAAACTTTAACATGAACTCTGAGGGTTTAATGCATGGAATGCCATTAGAAAATCGTGAACACATGACAAATATACTGGACACTTGGTAGAGTGGATTCGGTTACTATCTGCAATTTAAATTACAAGCCCAGGGCTGCGATGGAGAGTGGGGGACAGATATGGTAGGGCAAGGAAGAAAGAACTTGAGAATGACATGGTAAGTTGTAAGAGCACGAATGAATGGAGGAGCACCTGTCTAACAGAAATCAGTCTGTCTTCCCTTGAACTGTTCCATCTGACGAGGAGGGGGTTAACAGAGAATAGGAGCGGAATTGACTTGAAACTTTCAGACGCCTACAAATCAGATGCATAGAAAATACATTAGTAGAGGGGCGCCTGGGTGGCACAGCGGTTAAGCGTCTGCCTTCGGCTCAGGGCGTGATCCCGGCGTTATGGGATCGAGCCCCACATCAGGCTCCTCCGCTGTGAGCCTGCTTCTTCCTCTCCCACTCCCCCTGCTTGTGTTCCCTCTCTCGCTGGCTGTCTATCTCTGTCGAATAAATAAATAAAATCTTCAAAAAAAAAAAAAAAGAAAAGAAAATACATAAGTAGAGACACAATTTCAACCATTGAGAAGTAAGAAGTTGAAAGGAAAAACTTGTTAAATTGGTCCAAAATATATTTTCTCCCTCCTACTAGCTGGATTTGCAGTTCAAGTTTTTGGATAGAAACACCAGATGCAGAAAGGGAACTGTTTTATTAGATGCACTAATGTTCATAAACCACTGCCTAAACTGTAAAATGCACAGGCAAATACAAAAGGTTTCTGTGGTTGTATTCCAGCCTATGAAAACAGTAGGTCAAATACCATGAATCAAGGTAGTAGCAAATGCTTTATTCCTAAAGGGTGGTTTCACAGAGAAGTAAGGAATCTCCAGCCTGGCCCTGAGAAAATGTAGAGAAAATAGGTGTACATTAAATTGTCTATGCCTTCTATGCAGAAGCTTCAAATACTCCTAAATTCAGAGTCTGACCTTCCTTTGAAAGGACCCCTTAACTCTCTTGGTGACTTTACAGGGCTCAGGAAACTCAGATTATTTCACAGAAGGCTTTGATTAAATGCCACTCACTGCTAAGGACAGTACAGCCCATGAACTTGCATTGGGTTCTGTAGAAAGGATCCAGGAGGAGATCCTATCTTGCATTTTTAATGAGAGCAGGGTATTGTACTCCAGGTGAGTTTGCCTTCTGCTGAAAACCAAAAAAGTCCTTTGCAATCAAGCTGCATACTCAAGTCCTTTGTTCTACTCAGAGACCATGTGGGTTCACCTGATCTGGGCATTTTTTTAAGGCTCTTTAGTATGTGATACTTGTTTCCAGTGGTTTTAAGTAGTCGAGTTGCATTAAGATTAAAAAAAAAATATACCCCAATTACAATAGTGCACCTCTTCTGCCTTTGATCCTTAAGGCTAGAGTGGAAGGACCTTGGGGGTCACAACACCTCCTCCACAGCCAGTTCCTGTTTAGAAGTGGGAGGAGGGTTGTACAGAACTTTTCTTAAAAGGGGAGTCTGGGAAATAGGATTGGTGATCGAGAACAGAGTCGTCCGTAACTCACTTCGGTATAGTCTCTAAGACTCACAACTCCTTTACACACCTCCTCAAAACTGCTACTAAAAAGACAGAACATGAAAAATAACCACGTGGCAAAACAGAATCTGTCAGATTTAAGTTCCTTAGAAGCCGACGGTTCCCCGGTTCCCCGTTGCAAAGGAAATGATCATTTCCAAGGAAAACACCAGATTAGAGCCTGCCTCTAATGTAACAGCAGGACATTTATTTTGCCTGCCTACTAATCTCATTATGAGGCAAATTTATGTTTTGTCATGATCTGTGGTCTTTACCATCCAGGCTCCACTAAATTCAAAGGGACATTGTCAGGGAGCCACGCAGCAGACCAGGGCAGCAGCCCACTCTATGACTCTGATGCTTTCTTTCATCATTTCATCTCTATTTTGATGGACTCATCATTCCATCTGCTTTTGTGGGGGCAGGCGGGGGCAGTCGGGTCTAAAAATAATGACAGCGACATTGCACTTCCCTGAAGGTTTCATACAGCATGAAAATGCCGATCTCTTGTTTTACTGGTAATGAAAACTGAAAATAAACCAATAATGGCTTGCCTTGCCCTTCCATTTAAATCTCTTAGAAGGAGACCTCTGTGAGCAGGAGTCCCATGCAAGCTGATGTTTGGATAGCTGTGATAGAAGGAACATGACTACTAAGAATCCCTGAAAAATGAAACCAGTGATAGGATAAATAAAGCAACTAAGTGGGTGGGTCTATGGAAATTCCAGAAGGCAATGTGCTTGCCCCAGGTCTGTGTTAAGCATAGTTATGTGCACACACTCCAGGCAGGGGATGGCTCAGATTCAATGGCGGCCCCTCTTGCAGCAAATATGATTTATGTTGTCCATTCATGGAATGCAGGAAAAATTTGGTTTGGGTTGTGGGGTTTTTTTGGGGTTTTTTTTTTTGTAACTTTGGTAAGATGCTCTGGACTGTCCAGATATGTAGTGTTGCTGTACTTTGTGGTAACAAAGAAGAACAGACAATGGAAAGGAAAAAAGTAAGCAGCTTTGCAGTCAGTTCAATACGACAGCAGTGTGCACCCCAGACTCCAGCAAACAGATGATTTTGAACAAACTTATTATTATGAATAGATGCCTGTTTGTCCAATTACAGGGTTCAAAAGATAATGATAGATAATAGACCGAGCAGTAGGTAGCATATTACATTCTAGTGCTAAACACCATTTTGAATCAGGATTCAATTACCCAAGCTTAAAAAAAAAAAATTTATCTCCTCTGTTGTTTTCAAATGTTTACTGTTAATTTACATTAAGATAGTATCAGGCTACTAAAGCCTGACTGTCTAATTTGACTAGTCTTTTCTTCCTAGTGAGATATTGAGATAAAAAACAAATTAGCATTCTTAACTACATTGTCAAATCATATTATTTATCACCTGGGATTAGTTGCAAGACTTTGAAATATTCTAATCTTTCAAAATGTCTACATCTGGCTGGAAAAGATGAGTTTTGTGAAGTTGATTAACGATAATTATTATATAACCTAGTATTTACAATGTAATGTTGAAACATTAGAAAGTAAACTAGACATTGGTAATGGACACTGCCAGTTTAGTTGCTAACATTTATGACTGCTAATTGATGTCCCTGTGGTTATTAGGACAGAGTGATGTATCTAAAGCACAGGGACAGGGGACCCGTGCTGGTTTTAATACCACCAAAGGGCCCTTCTCTCTAGAGGTGAAATGCCCTCAATGATTGCCTCTTTGAGGAGAATAGTGGGTTTTGCTCATCTTTCTGTTTAGGCTATTTCCAAATACACGGTAGATTTTCATCTTTAGTCAAATTGGGCCAAAGTTTCTAAATAGTAATTTGGAGTTTCATGTGACAAATACCTATCAAAGCCGAGGGAGCCCATATACACAAGCAGGGAGAGGTGTGCCTGACCCATTGCTATAATCCTTTGCAGCCCTGGCTGTCCCCTCCTCCACCCCTTCCACGTTGGACCCAGATGGCACCAGAGGAAAGGAACTCTCTGCCATCACCCTTGGGACCACCTTGTTGGATAAGCTCAAGAGCCTTCTTATTAGGCCACAAAAGGAAAACCCCTGAGCAAGTACCCCCATTTGATGATCATTGTTATCTAAGAACAAGCATAAAGAGTAGCCACAACATGCTATGAGCCTGCTGTTTTTGTGTGGCTTGTGAATATTATCTATCACATAAAGTTTCATTTTTTCAAGAATCAATAACCCAGTTTTTATTTCACCCCTTCTTTCCTTTTTGCTCATCGTCTGAGCTTTTCAGTGCAGCAAGAGAGTTGAAAGGAGGCAGAGAATTAGAGAGGGAGATAAAACAAAAATTGGACCCTTTTGCTGTCTGTTAGCCCGTTCTATTATTGTTTTGTTTTATAATGTTCACTACTGGAAAAGATCAAAACAATTTTGTTCTGATGAAAATCCCTTTTTCTCTGGCTTCAATTTTGACAAAATAAAAGGACTGGACCAGATGACCTCCAGCTTTAGTAGTCAGTGACTCTCAACCTGGAAGAGAGAAATCACCAGGAATTCCAATGATCTACACACCAAGTCCAGCTAGCCAAAATACAGCTAATTTTAGGGCATGGACAAAAAAGTTGTTCTTTATCCTATCAACCCCATCCTGTAAAGAAGTATTCCAAATTTATGCTTTTAGTGAATATAAAATCATCTAGGAATAAAAAGAGAACTTCTGGATTATAAGAAATCCCCACAGAGTTAACAAATTCCTCTTAATGCAAGTGTAATGGAAAAGGATTTTGATTTATCTTTAATTGATGGTATCTGGGAATAAAGACTGAGGAGAGCCAGCCTATGCTTTCCTCATTAATAAAAACAGCTTGTAGAGAGGGAGGATTTGGAAATAACACTCATGTCCTCAGACTATCAGGGCAAAGTAGTTAGAAGCATTTTCCAGACTAATTAATAAATCACAACCGTGAAAAGTCACCAGTAGTTACCGAGTTTACACATAGTACTTTTCTTCTAAAGAATTCAAAGACTCATAAATCAGAAAATAAACACACAGGTAAAAAAATTTTAAAGATACAGCTTTAAAATAGGGTTTTAATGAGATGCCCTATTAGACCAACCCTTGGACAAATATAAAACGGGATTTTTTAAAAAAAATTCTATTTATTTAAGTAAGCTCTGTACGCAATGTGGGGCTCAAATTCATGATCCTAAGATCAAGAGTTTCATGCTCTTCCCACTGAGACAGCCAGGTCCCCCCTAGAATGGAATTTCAATACAAAGCCTAAAGGTTTCAAGATTTACAGAACATCCAGAATGTCTAGCATATCATTAGAACCAATATGCTATTGACTAAAGCCATTCATTCATTCATTCATTCATTCATTCATTCATCAAATATTTCTTGAGAGCCTCCCTTGGACTAGGCCATGGTTTGTGACAACAGAGGAAGATAAATAGAGTAACTGCCATAAGAAGTCTCACAGAGCCGGGGCGCCTGGGTGGCTCTGTTGGTTAAGCATCTGCCTTCGGCTCAGGTCATGATCCCAGGGTTCTGGGATCAAGCCCTGCATTGGGCTCCCTGCCCAGCAGAGAGTCTGCTTCTCTCTCTCACTCTCCCTCTGTGCACTCTTTCTCTCTGTCAAATAAATAAATAAAATCTTGGAAAGAAAAAAAGTAGAAGTCTCATAGAGCATTAACAGACTTGTAGACCAATAATTTGCCTAAAGAGAAGGATGAGGGGATTTTAGAACTTGTGTTCTGGACAGACATCCCAAGGCAGAGTTTTGCTGAGGGGTCAGAGTTTTCATATCTGTCAATGTTTTTACTTTTTTCTACTCACCATCTTTGTTAGAAGGGGCAGCAAATTAATTGCCTATCGTAAAACTAGCTTTGATGCTAACAGTATGATAGCGTTGGACTAAGCCCTTCCCTTTATAGCAGTGGAAACTGAGAGCCAAAGACGTTATGCAGCTATGACTATGAGAATAATAGGGAAGGTTTGCTGAGGGCTTATTAGGTGGCAGCTTGGGTTAAGTATTTTAACTCATTTTATCATTTAATCTCCATGTTATGGACCCAAAATAAACCCAAATACAATAAAAAATAAAAATTGAACCAAATAAAATAAATTAAAATGAAATAAATAATAAAAGAATTCAAAATAAAGCAAGTTGCCTGTGAGAGCCAGGATTTGGACCAAGACTCTTTGAGTCTACAGCCTCAATCACTGAGTTAAGTTGCACTGGAACCTTGGCCGCTGTCCTGAAAGAGCATGCCAATTCCTAACTACTAGACAACCAAAGAAGCAGCCTTGTAAACAAAGTAACCAACTTTGAAAGTCAATGAGCAGTAAAAGCACAGAGCCTAAGGGTGGAGCAGAGCAGCCTCACAGATGAAGAGATGAATAGATAGAATTCTTAAAAATGGCAGTCCTTCAAAACCAGTGTACACTTCATCTTGACTGCTGCTGCTAATTTAGATGAATAGAGTAATTTAAAAATGTGTGGAGTTGAAAAAAGAGAGACATTTGGATTCTGCCTTATGGGCTATTAAGTTCTGAGTGGTAAGAACAGGCCACACAGCTTGGGCCCATCATGCCATTGGCCAACACATCCCCAACAGCTATTGTCTATGGCAATCACCATACAGTTCAAGCCAAAGGAGAAAGGGGGACACATGGTTTAACAAAGACTATAGGGTTTTGTTATGATGATACAGTTCAAACATACAGAAAAATGAAGTAATATAATGACACCCACATGCCTACTACCCAACTATCTCGAATCTCAACATTTGCCACCATATTTGCTTCAGATTTTTTAAAGAAATAAGACATTCCAGATATAGTTGCCTGCTGTGTCCTCGTACAACACTAACCCTACCCTCCTCTTTTCTTCCATAGAAGTAACCAATGTTCAGCACTTAGAGTTCATTGTGCCCATGTTTATTTTTTGTACCATTAAAAAATATGTAGATCCATAAATAACTACATAATTTTGGCTTACATTTTTAATTTCATCTGTGCCTATTATTTCTAAAATTCGCATTTTGACTCAATGTTATGTTTTGGAGGGCTGGGTTATGATGGTAAACACACATAACATAAAATTTACCATTTTAACCATGTTTAACTATTACAGTGGTGGGGCATTAAGTACACTCACACTGTGATGCTCAGTGTTATGTTTCTGAGGCTTATCCACAGAGATACATGTAACTCCAGTGTACTTTGTTCCCCTGCCACGCACAGTCCATTGAGTATATGCACTGCAGTGTGTTCTTTCTGCAGCTGACAACATCAGATCGTTTCCAGTTGTTCAGCATTACCAAGGTTGCAGCCATGCACATCCTTACACATGTGTTCTCCATTGACAATCCATGTCTAGAACTCAAGTCCTTGGCTCACAGGAAACAGCATCTTCAAGTCACCTAGATGTGTCCAAACTGCTTTCCAAAGTGGCTGTATCAGTTACTCTCCTACCAACACTGTGGGAGTGTGGCCAAAACCAAAAATCAAAAAAGACCACACACTTTAAATTACTTTTTTTCTGATGACAAAATTAATCCATGTTATTTGCCCAAAAAAGAGCAGGGGGAGGTGGATACAGAAAAGCACAAAGAAAATAAAGATCACTCATAAACTCACCACTCAGACACAGCTAACCAATCTTGACATTTTAAAATAAGTCTTCTCTTTTTTTGCATGCATTTACATAGTTTAACATAATTGGCATCATACTGTACATATTAAGTATATTCAGATTTTTTGAATGAGTTTATACATTTACAGTCTTATAAAGGCATGAAAATTAAATTGCATTTAGTTATATGTCAAACAATCACTTTTACTGACAAGAATCACATTAGATGAAATCAAGGTCATTCTACAGTATTCCAAATCTGTGGTTGCCATACTTATAGGGTATCTGCTTTAAAATAAAAACAAACTTGCTCCCAGGCGCCTAGGTGGCTCAGTCAGTTAAGCCTCCAGCCTCCAACTCTTGGTTTTGGCTCAGGTCATGATCTCATGGTCATGGGACGGATCCCTGTGTTGGTCTCCAGCACTCAGCACTGAGTCAGCTATAGATTCTTTCTCCCACTCCCTCTCCCTCCCCTTCTGCCCCTCCCCTCTCATGCACATGCTCTCTCTGTCTCTCACAAATAAATAAAAAAATCTTGAAAAGAAAAAAACAACTTGTTCCCCTCTCATCAGCAGTCCCAGAACATCCATAATTACTATATTTTTACATTAACTACCAGGCTACTTTTTTACATATTCAAATGATACTTAGTTACTTTTTTATACATTCATGTTATAACCTTAATAGGACCAACAAATTATTTCTAGTATCCTTTTTCTAATCCCTGAAAGTGCCCTTTTGATGGGGACTCCAACATCTGTGAACAAACTGTTTCTTCAAAGGTGCCTCTCTGTACTACAAAGTGCTCAGAGTTGTGTAATTGCTCTACTCTTCACTTCCTCAGAGCCTCACAGAATTCAGGGATTCTTATTTAACTCAGTTACCCGTTTATCCCCTGAAGCCTTTTCTACAGTGACAGTTGGCCTCTCTGTCCATGACTGTGAGGCTGGCCCAAATTACAGCGATGCTTAAAGGAAGCTCACCTTGGCTCAGATCACCAAGGAGGAGTTTAACTACAACGCATTCTCCACATGGCATAGTCTTTTACAGATTACATAGGGCATCAAGGTACAAGGGACAAGTTAAACTGACAGCCCCTGGACATAGAAATGTTGGGAGTATTATGCATATTAATTTTATGCCTAATTACCTAAAAAAGCCAAAAATATGCTACAAGGGATAACTATTAATTATAACATTGTTCAATATTTTGTTGTCCTTATGGTATTGAATCTTCAAAAAGTAGACAGAAAATTCTCAAAGGAGAACATTTTGTTGAGCTTGAACAGTTTTGGCACACTTTATTCACTTATTCAGAAGTTCACATACTTTTTCTATAGGGTTGCCAGATTTAGCACATTAAAAATACAGGGCATTCAATTTGAATTTCAAATAAACAAAAATAATTTTTTAGTATTAGTATGCTCCATGCAATATTTGGAACATGCTTATACTAAAAACTTTGGAAATATTACTAAAAAATGGAAAAGAATAATGTATAACAATGGAAAAAATTAAAGAGGAGAGTATAAGACTTACTTCTATAGGATCTTCTGGGAAGACGCCTTTCAAGACGTGATTATAGAGCAGCAACCTTAAGGTTGAGGAGTTTTCAAGAGGAGAAGGCATGTGCAAAGGCCCTGAGGCAGCAAAGGACTCAGAGCTCAATGCTTTTGAGAAACTGAAAAAAGGTGAGTCAGCTTGATGTGAGCCAGCATAGAAGAGAATGGAGTGGAAAGGGTAGGCTAAAACTAGATACCTCAGTCTTGAAGGCCTAGGGAAGTAAGCATGGTGTCTTTCTATGGGCATCAGGCATTCCAAAACACCAATTTTTTTCTTGATTAGAGAATAGATGTCACAGGTATCTGACTGACTGAGGACCCCTTATAAATTATGGGTGTACAGGGTTTTTTTTAAAGATTATATTTATGTATTTATTTATTTGAGATAGAGAGTGAGAGAGAGAATGCAAGCAGGGAGGGGCAGAGTGGGAGGGTGAAAGAATCTGAAGCAGACTCCCCACTGAGCAGGGAGCCCAATGCAGGGTTCAATCCCACTACTCCAAAATCATGACCTGAGTCAAAAGCAAGAGTCGGAGGCTTAACTGACTGTGCCACCCAGGCATCCATGGTGTACAGGTTTAAAAACATAGCAACTTTATTTTCCAAATTGTCACAGCCTTCCTGGAAGCATCCATTTGGCAACAAGAAGGGTATAGATAGACTATTCTATACCAGATATTCTTAAACTTTGGTGCTCATTAAAATCACCTAGGGTGCTTTCTAAAAAATTCAATGCCCAGGCCACACCCTGATCTGATTAATTCAGTATCTCTAAGGCTGAGACCCAGGCATCAGTGTTTTGTTGGTTTCTTTTTTTAAAGCTCCTCTGGTGTCTCTAATAACTCAGGGAGCTTATTAAAACACCAGCACTGATTCAGGTACAGGATGGGGTCTGAGGTTTTGCATTTCTTCTTTTTTTTTAAAGTTGAGGTATAATTGACATTTCAGTTGCACAACATAATGATTAAATATTTGCATTCACTGCAAAATGATCACCATGATAAATTTAGTTAACATCCATCACCGTACCTACTTCCAAAAATTTTTTCTTGCGATGAGAACTTTCAAGATTTACTGTCTTAGCACCTTTCAAATATGCAATATGGTATTGTTAATATTGTTAACCATAGTTGCCATGCTGTATATTATATCCCCATGATGACTGGAAGTTTTACTTTTTGACTCCCCGTACCCATTTCATTGCCCCATCATCCTCTTTCTCCTCTGGAAACTACCAGTGTGTTCTCTGTATCTATGAACTTGGCATTTTTATTTGTTGTTTTATTTTTATTTGATCAAATTGTACAGTATTTGTCTTTCTCTGCCAGACTTACTTTACTTAGCTTTTACTTAGCCTAATGCCCTCAAAGTCTATCCGTATTGTTGCAAATGCAAGATTCCTTTCTTTTCTTATGGCTGAGTAATATTCTACCGTGTGTGCGTGTGTGCATGCATATGTGTGCGTGTGTGTGTGTGCGTGTGTGTGTGTGTGTATGTATATCACATCTTTATGCATTCACCTAGGGATGGGCACTTAGGTTGTTTCCATATCTTGGTTATTATAAATAATCCTGTAGTAAACATGGAGGTGCATACATCTTTTTGAGTTAGTGTTTTCATTTTCTTTGAATAAACACCCAGAAGTGGAATTATTGGATTATATGGTAGCAATAAACCCACACATACATAGTCCATTAATCTACCACAATGGAGGCAAAAATATACAATGTCTCTTCAAGGTCTCTTCAAGAAAGGATTTTGGGAAAACTGGACAGCCACATGCAAAAGGATGAAACTAGGTCACTGTCTTCCACCACACAAAAATTAATGCAAAATGGATTCAAGACTTGAATGTAAGACCTGAAACCATAAAACTCCTCGAGGAAAACATAGGTGGTAAATCCTTGACATTGGTCTTGGCAGTGACTTTTTGGATCTAACTCCGAAAGCAAAGGCAACAAACAAAAGCAAAGCTAAACAAGTGGAACTACATCAAACTAAAATGCTTCTGCACAAAAAAGGAAACGATCAACAAAATGAAAAGGCAACCTGCAAAATATTTGCAAATCATATATCCAATAAGGGGCTACTGTCCAAATATATAAAGAATTCATACAAGTCAATAGCAAAACAAAAACAAAAAACCCTAAACAATCCAATTTTTAAAAAATGGGCAGAGGACTTGAATAGACATTTTTCCAAAGAAGACACTCAGATGGCCAACATGAAAAGATGCTCAACATCACTCATCATCAGAAAAATGCAAATCAAAACCACAGTGAGATACCACCTCACACGTGTTAGAATGGCTCTCATCAAAAAGACAAGAAGTAACAAGTGTTGGTGAGGATATGGAGAAAAGGGAACCCTCCTGCACTGTTGGTGGAAATGTAAATTGATTCAGCCACTATGGAAAACCATATGGAGGGCCCTCAAAAAATTAAGAATGAGTTTTTGCATTTCTCACAATTTTCCAGGTGCTGCTGCTGCTACTGGTCCACCCACCACACTTGCAGTAGCAAGGGCTGATAGCGAGCTAGCAGTCCTTGTATATATACCTGCTTTCTCTTTGTTGGTCCCCTTCATCGTGCTCCTACTAGTCATCTTTCAAAGTTTTATTACCTGCCGTTTGGTCTGCAAAGCACATAAGCTGCTATTGAACCCAACATTGCTTCCCATTTTAGAAGAGCTTTCTAAAGCTTTGGGACTTGAGTTTGCCAACAAAGGTCTGCAATCGCTCTCGAAAAGCAGGGTAATCTTATTAAGGGACGATCTGAAGTCTCCTCAGCAACAAATAGTCAGTGCAGCCTCTTTGTTCTCTAAGTTTCCGTTCTCCAATGCCTCTGTGTGCATTTGTTTGTCTCGGAACAGTCATGCACGGTGGGTCCATTCGTCTTCCCTTATCACTCTGTCACTGCTGCCGAGCACTCGTTCAGCTGTGCGCTACAGCTCCTTGGCTGACAAGATAATTACATTCCAGGGCAGACTGGGAGAAAGACAGGTAGTGCTCAAAAGTTCCAAAGCCGACTACCTAGTCATTGCTGGTGCAGACTTCAAGATCAAGCACCTGATCTAATTAGCACACTCCCTTTGCTGCCTGCCTGACTGTGGAATGCTGACAATTGAAAGCCTGAAGGCAAAGCAGATATCATGCAACCCAGAGACAGACATTCATGCTACCTTGTGCCAGAAACAATTACATATTCTTTTTGGAATCTTGGGTGTCCTAGTAACACAGTCAAGCCTGGGGGTAAACTTTTGCATAATACTGGGAGCCCTGCATTTACCGATAATGAACATGAGAACCAGCAGAATAAAATCCCACAAGAATGAAAGACCTCACGGGAAGAAAGCCTTCTGATTGCCTTCAGAAGGACTTATTTCAGCAAACCCAGCCCGCCCCTAGCTCTGGAAGAAGCACACTGCTCAACAAAAGCAAGGCATCACCAGCAAAGAGCTGTTTTCCTTTGACCAGATAAATAGCACAATACAGTCCCCTGGGACAAAAAAAAAAAAAAAAAAATTGTTTTGCTTCTATGCTTTTGCTACTTGCTCCATTTCTTTCAAGATGTAGCCTTTCCATTTGAAAGTGATGATAGCCACAACCCTTTTTCTTCCTTTCTTTTTGCTTCAGGTAAGAAAATGTTCTATATTCTCTAAGCCACTATATATAAATACAAAGCATTATTATCTTAACTTTCTAATGAGCCTCACCCTTAATGGCAGTTGGCATTTTTCCAAAGAAGAAATGCAGATGGCCAACATGAAAAGATGTTCAACATCACTCATCATCCAGCAAGGGCCTGGGGGAGCCGACTGAGCACTAGATTTGGAGTCAAGACCTGTTTCTACCACTTAAAAGTTCTGTGACCGTGCAAGGAAGGTACTCCCGTCTCCAACGAAAACTAAGGGTTTAAACAAATTTGATTAAACAAATCAAAAGAACCCTAGCAGAGTGTAGGGGGCTGAATTGTATCCCCACAAGAGATACGTTAAAGTCCTAACCCCTAGTGCCTCAGAATATGGTACTATTTGGAAATATGGCCTTGCAGATGTAATTAGTTAAGATGAGGTCATACTTGAGTAGGGTAGATCCTTAATCCAACATGACTGGCGTGCTGATAAGAAGAGAAGAGACCCGAGGATGGAGACACAGAAAAGAGAACACCATGTGAGGATGGAGGTAAAGACTCAAGTGAGGCATCTCCAAGCCCAGGACCACCAAGGACTGGCAACAACCACCAGAAGCTAGGAAGGGGTAAGGACAGAATCTGCTCTACAGGTTTCAGAGGAAGCATGCCCTGTTGACACCTTGATCTCAGACTTCTGGCCTCCAGAACTGTGAGACAACAAATTTCTGTTGGGTTAAGCCACCCACTTAGTAATAGCAGCCCTGTGGAACTAATACATTCAGTTAACTTAGGCTTACTTGTTAATGTCTCTCAGGCTCACCAATAACATCACTAGACCAGAACAGCCATTGCCAGGCACTTATCATCAGTGGCCTGGCTAAGGGATCTGGTTCTAGAGCAGAGAAGATGAATCCAGCTCTTTCTAAGCTGGATGACTTCAGGCAGCGAATTAAATTCTCCGGGCTTCAATATCTTGGCAGTAAAACAGAGATAATAATGGTATCTGAACAAAAGAGCTTGTGGGAAGAATGAGAGAGATGGGACTGCCAGGTACCACAAATATTAGCTCTAGGTCATCTTTCCTAGATGATGGTGGGCTACAGGCGAGTTCTGGACACCTTTAGGCCTGTCTGCATTGTGGGCTCGCTGCACCAGAACAAAGAACTATATGGAACTAAGGACCTAAAGAGCAAGATGGTCCCCTCCCGTGCTTTTCTGTCACTTCCCCAAGGCTGTCCCAGAGTACCCACAATAAGTAAGATGCTCCAGGAGCCTTGGGTTCTTGAGGATGCAGGTGTCAAAAGGCATGGGGAGGCCAGGAGGCTTGTGAGGATCTCTCCACCCCATTGTGAGGCCCCCTGAATTGGTGAATGCAGCTCATGAGGACCTGGTCCTGAGACCAGCTCCTGAGGATGGAGAGAGATACAGAAAGAAGCAGGCTATGCTGTGGGTGCTGAGGAGTTTGCCAGTGTATAGCTCCCCTGGGTCCATCCCCAGGTAGAAGGAATCCAGGGAAGAACTGATTACTCCTTATGGCCAAACGCCTGAAAGATCTAAGATCCTTTAAGAATTATCTGTACTTTCTCTAATTTAGGTGACATCTTGATTACCAGAAGCATCTTCTTGACAACAAGAATGAATGTTTCTCTATGCATTTGTTTGTCTCTGAGCAGTCACACGTCATGGGTTCAGCTCTGTTGTGTGGCCATACCTAAGAGTGGGGTGGGGGAGCCATCGGCCGTGCTCATGTTCAACAATGGCAGCTACTGCCAGTTCTCCAAAGTACTGGTCCCAATGTAGACGCCCCTGCAAGTACTTGAGAGCATCACCAGTTCTTTTTACAGTTTAGCCATTCTAGTGGGTACACCCTGGCATCTCACTGTGGCTTTAATTCCTATTTCTCTAATGATTAATGATGTAGAACCCTTCTGCCATACTCTTTTGCCACTTGCATATCCATTTTTTTCCAGATATCTTTTTCTTGTCAATTTGTAGGAGTCGTTTAGATATTCTGGTGCCAAATCAGATGTATGTATTACAGATATTTTCTCCCACTCAAGAGCTCCTCTTCGCTCTCTTCAAGGCATCTTTTCAAAACAGAAATCCCTACTTTAAAGTCCTATTTATCAATCCTTTCCTTTGTATAGGTAGTGCTTTTGCGTCCTACTTAAGCCATTTTTGTTATCCTTAAGGCAATCTAGTTATCTCCCCTGACTTCTATAGTAATAAAAGTCAGAACAGTGTTTAGTCTTTTAAGGGAGGGTAATGACTGGGAAACATTACAAGGGAGGATTCCAGGGGGCTGATTATGCTCTATTTCTTGATCTTGGTTTGATTACACTTGCTTGTTTACTTTTTAAATGTTCATTGAACTGTATACTTATTACTTGTATGCTGTGCATGTGTGTTATACTCCCATTAAAGTTTCTGAGAGAGAGAAAATGGACAAATAGGAGCTACTAATTGAAGATATACAAGGTAATGACTATACGTGTATATATATAGTGAGGTATTAGAGAAAATATTTGTGGATATATTATATAACATCATAGGTTTTCAATCTATACAAGCCACACTTTGACTAAATGTATTTTAGCAAACAAAAAACATTTAGTAATACAGTTTAAGACCAGAAATGATCTGATGTTGATTAATAATAAATATAATATTGAAAATAAACGATACTGGGCATAACATCCCTCCGTATTAATGAGGCTTTGCATAAAGAGTTAAGCAAGCATAGAGCCTAAAGAGAAGCAGCAGGTTGGTTTTCAAATTCTTTATTAAGATGGCTGCTAGCAGATGTATGGGAAGTCAACCCCTCCACCCTCTGATGAGGGGCATGAGTATCGTGGTCTGTATAAAATGGTGGCTACTGAGTCTCAGGTGGTGAAGAGTCTTTGAGACCGCAGCAGAAATGTCACAACAATAGGACAGAAGGATCCAGGAGAGTAACGATCTAAGGCAGAAACCCAATCAAGATGTCCAGCAAAGATACAGTTAATACTAAACCATGTCCCAGATCCTCAACCTGGAGAAGAGTGAACCCAACAGGAAGTGCAGTCAAAGGAAGAATGCAAGTCACATCAGGAACGTCCCTTCTAGCACCAAAAGCAGCCAAGTATCTGCCATGGTCCTTAGTCTGAGTCTCCTTGAGGGAAAAGCCAACCAGTAGTCTGTCCATGGATAGCTGGGATGGCAGGTGTGCATCTGCAAGTTCCTCTGCCCTCAACCAAGCAGGAGTACACGCCGGACAGCTGGTTCTAGTAGCAAGACACCAAGAGGCCCTGACCTTGGAGACATTCCCTTAGAGAAGCCCAGAGTGCAGGTGTGAATTCAGGCACTTTCCTCTCTCTGTTGTCTGCCCACCAAATGACCCCCTCTCCTCCTCTTATCCTTCTTCCTTGACAAGCAGGAAATCTCTAAGGAGCAAATGCAGACTGTTGGACAAATAAGAATTCTTTTCTGAGATGGGGACATAGTGAG
Organism: Ursus maritimus; assembly: GCF_017311325.1. NCBI lineage: Eukaryota > Metazoa > Chordata > Mammalia > Carnivora > Ursidae > Ursus > Ursus maritimus. The sequence continues at coordinate 68,965,730 of NW_024423343.1, forward strand.
CAAATAAATAGGGCTTGATGAAGGAAGTTAAGATAACTAAGGCAATCGGAAAAAGCCAACTTTGCAAACATGAGTGAGAAAAGCAACCTCGGGAACTCGTGGGTAGCATGGTGGAAGGAGAGGGAGAAAAATCCATAATTAGGATAATCCATGGATAGATAACAGGGAATTCAAGCTCAAGATATTCAAGCCCAAGGAGTTGGCATTTCTAATCAGCTCATGAAACATATTGTTTTTAGAGTTCACCATTTCTAATATCCAGGAGTTATCTTTTACAGTCACGGTGCTATAATTTATCACATCCAGGCATCCAAAATCATCCTTTTTCTAACACTAAACATGTTTAATCAGGACAATTTATAATAGCACTTTAGGGCTTTAATGAAAGAAAGGCATTTGACATGTGATATTTACAGTAATCATAATACTACAAGACTTAACGTATAATTTTTTACAGTGTTAGATCAGGAAGCCAAATTGTCCATGTTTTTAGTTAATTATTTGCAATGCTTTTGGGAGGAATCAGCATCCAAAAATTAATTAGTAGTTTTCCCCTACACAATTGTCGGAGTTATCACAGGGTACTGCTACTAACTGCCAACTCCTTTATACCCTTGCTCTAGTAGCAATCAGCAAAGGCGATTAATGTTAAACCACTTGTCCTAATAGCCAATGCCAAATGTCATACCACATGCAGGATCATAATTATTCTCTAGGAAGTTGATGGATTTGGCTGTGTTAACCAAGCATTAACCCAAAATTCAGAGGCCACTTGAACTAGTGCTTGTGGAAAGTACCCCTTATACCTTGGCCTTGGAGAAACCAGGACATTTTTCAAGGCTATCAGTTTCGTGCAAAGCTAAGAGTCATGAAATTCTTTTTCAAAAAGATCCAAACCTTTCTTCATCAAGCTTTAAAGTTTCCCTTTGCCTTCTCTTTTGGGACCAGCCAAATTTACACACATTCCAGCTCCACTTGAGTGAGAGTCAAGTTCCTATTTAAGTATTCACTGTTAACCACAGGTCTCATGCTTCACGGCCCTTTTGACATGTGTTTATTTGAAAAGGTAAGTCAATGAACCGGTACCTTCCTCATATTTGACAAGTTCTACCTGACTCAGGGAAACAGAGTGAGGCCCACCTTCAATACACAGTGATGTGGGGCTCTGGGTAATGGGAGGAATGTTACCTGGATTACTGTCCATGACCCCTTCAAAAATAAAACACAGTGTCAAGGCAGCATGACAGCTGACATTTTTAAGAGTTCAGATTTCCATCAATTTCAAACTTAAACATAATAATAAACACTGAAATAAGTGGAATATTACAAAACCCACCAATTAAAAGCAGCATCCATTTTTCCATACGAGAGTTGTAGAAACCTTGGACTTACCCCAGGTGCCCGCCTCTAGCAAGGGCCTGAGACCTCCTAGAACATGTTGGTGTTCTAATGTCACTCTGGCTTCATTTGTTCCTCTCCTTGGCTCCCTGTGACCTGATCTATTTATCTAGTATCACAATTTCAATCAATAATTACTATTAATTCTACCTTAGTTTTGTACATCTTCTAAGCAACTTAAATCTTCTTGGGAATAAGACAAGATATCATTATGTTTGAACTCGAGGAGGTACCCTCAATCTTTCACTCTAAACTTATTTCTCTTTCTACATATCATTTTAATAAATTCAGTCATCTGATTTCACAACACATAGCAACTCAGAAGACCACAGCTGACAAAAAGGAATGATTGTCTCCTCTTGATGTAGCACACAATATTAAGCCTGCTTAATAGGTGTTGAACGCAACAGTAAATTAATGAATGAGAAAACTGGTAGGTGAGTGATACCTTACAGCTTAGCAAGGAGAAGATAGAAACTATTTAAAAGCAAATAAAAGAAGCAAAAGCATAGTAGTTGGTGTCCACTTGGTATGAGTGTGATCTACCCATGGATTTTAGAAGTCTTTGATGATTATAGAGGTATAGTTAATATTGACAAGTATGACTGTTTCTGCAAGGAAACAGTCCAAGTATGCTTGGGAATCTTTAAGAAGACAGAAATGTGTGCTGTATACTTTAGAAAACTTTTCATTTGAAAATAAGTTTTAAAACATAAAACTTAAGGGAGGGGTAATTTTCAGCGGTCTGGAAAATTCTCTTCTTTGCAACGCCTCATTCCCTGGTCATGCTTGATACCTGGAGTGTGGCTGAACTAATGTGAGCTCTCTGCAGATGGGAACGACATCTTGGAAAAGGAGATAAGTGGAGAATGCAGATAATTTAGAGATAGGTTCTGACTAACTCCATCGTGATGTGTGGAGACAATTCCGATCAACCCCAGCACCACGGTGACATCCCTAAACAGGTGCTCATTACTACTAGGAAAGGAGGTTAACAGCAAGCATCCAAATAACTCACTTCTTTTCTCCATCAAGCGGTTGACAATTAAGACCCCTGGACTGAATGATTTGCAGAGCAACCTAATGGCGAAGAGGGGCCAGTGTGGAACCTGGGTTTTTGTAACATTACACGAGGAGAAGATAGCTCCCGGTAGTATGCTCAGAATTTTTTGGACAAAGGATGCTCTGCAAATGGAAGATGGTATATAAGTGCTATTATTATTTGAGACTTGACTCCAGTTGTGATATAAATCACAGCTCTAGACTAAGGCAACCACACACACTTGATGTCCCCAATGGCAGCTCTGGCCAGTCCACTTCCCACTTGTGCACAGGAAGGAGCACCAGTAGGGCCACAGTTTCGGGAAAAACACTGGTTTATTATCAGGACCCTGTTTCCCCCAGCCAGTTAAATAGAGGTGATCTCAACCGGCAGGCCGAAACCCACACTTAACATTTCTTGATTACAGGGAGCAGGTTGACTTATTCTTTTTTGTTTACAGAATTATGCAAAACTCATTCCTGGAGCTACAGTAGGGCTACTTCAAAAGGACTCCGGAAACATTCTCCAGCTGATCATCTCGGCTTATGAAGTATGATATTTTACAGTTGTTTTCTTTTGTTTTGCTTGGTTTTTTCTTTGCATTTCTGTGGTATTCAAAAACTAAGATGTGTTTTAGGCAGTTAAATGCACTGGGATTTGTTAGTGGAGAGAGTACAAAATCTCTCTGCACTAATGCAGCCAAAACATAAATTTTGTTCTCCTTATTTGCAGATATTCTTCCTGAAAGGTGAGGAATAAGGTAAAAAATCATAACCTGATCATAAAGTTGAAGTTATTTTTGTAATTATAACCAATAGCAAAATTTTAATTCTATTGAAAAGGCTCCATGAGCCCTACAATTAAGCTCCCCTCTTTCCTGCCTAAAAAAAAAAAAAAAAATTTAGTTTAAAATACCAGTGAGTAACAGAACTATGTGGAGAAGTAACTCCACAGGCTTAATAAGACTACCTCATAACTCAAAGAGGAAAAAAGACACCAAGCATATCAGGAGCACCACTTTGTAGATTCTCTACTTTTGAGGACCAAAGAATTTTTCATTTTTATGGATATATACATAGAGAGAGAGACATACATATATATGTATACATAGACATCATTTTTTTTTTGCCTTGACTTTAAATTAGTACCAGAGGACAGCATTCCTCCCTTAAAAGAAAATACATAGCTATAGGGTTGCTATGTTCTCTTGCTTTGTCCCCATTTCATAACATAATTAATCAATGGTAGATGGCCAGTTACCAGATCTTCTTTTATTTTGTTTTCTAGGTACCCTTTCCATTTTTTGCCTTAACTAACAAAGAAAAAACACATACATGTGCACATACATGCACACAAAGATGAAAATGAAGGTCTAAATTAGAACATGAATGAAAAAAGTAAATTTTTATAAAGCAGTAAATCTCCGACAGTTATTCTAAACAGCAGTTACATAATAACAAATAAATAAAACTTTAATTTTGGATGTTTTAAAATTACAAATAAATGACCTATATGCACTATATGAAAATACTTGGCATGTACTGAGCCAGTGTTCCTTAACTAAGCAACTTTTCAGAATCATCTGGGAAGCTTTTAAAGTGTATCCAGATTCCTCTCACAGACGTCTTAGGAGAACTTTCAGGGAAGGAAGAGCTACGCATTTTGCAAAAAATACTTTCCAGTGATTTTGACAACATACCACCAATTTTGAAACTCACCTTAAGTGGGAAAAACAAGGTATTTCTTCTCAAATACATTTCTTCAGAGAATAAAATAACAGATGTGTCCATTAAAACTATAGGATGAGGGGTTTTTTTGAACTTATGTCCTCAGAAACTTCAGTGTTCTTAGCTCACATCAAAAATTAACTACACATTAGCTCATGCTTGAAATTCTTCCAGACAGGAAAGCTTGTCAACAAACTACTATAAAAACCATCCTCCCTCTTATGCAGTAATTAAAGTTTTAATGTGTAGAATCAGATAAAATCACACAGCAATCCTCCACTGCATTAGAACACACTCAATTTTCTTTAACCCAGAACTCTCAGAAGCATTGGCCACTAATATCTTGAAAGGAATTCAGCAAATTAGAAAACGTAAACATCAAAAACATTTCTCCCTCTTGTGTGACCAGCCCCGTGCATGCCCCTGCTTACTCTGTCAGGGTTTCTGTCTCCCTTTGTGCTCCCAAATCACCCACGTAACTTACGGGGTGGTAGAATCAAGGCATCAAACATTTGAAGTGAATCTCATGTCCTTATGTTACTGTCCAAAAATATAAAGAAGTGTCTATCGTTCTTATACTATATAATCTTGCTCTGGAGTTATTATTATAACGTTGTGATTCACTGAATGAAGTGTGTAATAGATCTTGGCACTAGTTCACATTATTTTCCTATCCTGTTATTTTAAAATGTATTCTAAAAGAACTTTTAGAGTATGGGGATCCAGGGGCACCTGCGTGGCTCAGTCAGTTAAGTGACCAACTCTTGATCTCAGCTCAAGTCATGACCTTGGGGTTGTGAGATTAAGCTCCACGTCCGGCTCCACTCTGGGTGTGGAGCCTGCTTGGGATTCTCTCTCTCCCTCTGCCTCTCTCCCATCTATAAAAATTAAAAAATAAAAAATAAAATAAAATATGGGGATCCATTGACTGTATTTCTTTCTAGTCTATAAAAAGATAGAAAGGAAAGAGAATACATTGAGAGAAAATACTTCTGACTAACTCTGAGGCAGAGGTAGACAATTTGTGTTTATAATTAGTGACTTGAATTTCAGCTCAGTGTTTTACAGTACCATATTGACAAAAAAAAAAAAAAAAAAACCTGAAATACCTGGTGTGTATTCATTTGACCATCATTCACTAATTTTATTCCTTCCTTAACCATGTAATAAAAGCTACTGAAATACCAGTGCTCCCAACAGTAAGCTCTTCTATTAGCATTTAAGCTCCAGAAGGGAAGTGACATGGTTTGTTTTGTTTTGCCTGGTTCATAGTAGATGTTCGGTGAATGAGTGAATGATTTGATGAAATATACACATAAACACTTATGCCCTTTCTTTGGGAAATTCACATTAAAATATTCCTGGCAATATCTGCAATATGATATTCCAAATATACCAATGCTGCGATTTCCCTTTTTTTGGTCAGATTGTGTCACCCACTCTTCCTAATTTCAAATCTACAGACTTGCAGTTCATATCTCTCATTTCTCCCTTTGCTCCGCACTCACAGAGCCACTGTCTCTAACATTACTCCTGCTTTACCTCCTGATTTCAGCTTCAGTATACATATATTCCTTCCTGTACTCTGGCCTCTGTTTCTTGAACTCTGCTTCTAAAATGATCTTATCCCCCTTTTGTCATACTTAAACTTTACCATCGCTAATAGACTCCTCTATAATCTCAGCTTCATGCAACCCATTCCCTGCTCAGCACTTCCTACCTTTTCAGCTCACTCCTGCTAGTTCCCCTAGTATTTCTTCCAACCAATCAGGATCTCCAGTTGGTTGGCCCTACCCTCTCTCTCTCTCTCTCTTTTTTATTCAAGTGACCCTACCTTCTCTTTTCAGTTCCTCATCCCCTCTATGTCCTCTTGTGCCTGGGCCTCCAGCTTAAGTTCAACCATTAGGATCACTCTATAGACCCACCCTCAGCTCCCATGCCCCTTACGGCTCCACTGAGGTTGCTTGGCCGATCATAGTCCTGGTTAAACCCAACTGTCCACTCACCCTGCATAGCTGAACAGGAAAGGGAAAAACATGCAATTGTGCTAACCGATCTCACTAAATTCATGATCATGGACCTCAGGAGGGCCCTCATTGCTGCCCAGCAACCATGCCATGCTATATATACTTCTCTAGGAGACAACCAAGTGCAGATGTCTAGGAGTCGGTTGATGTTAATTAGCAATTTAGGAGGGTAACCTGGACTGTCCTAAACATACTTCACCAATAGTTTTTTCCTTCTCAATTGATGGTAATCCTATCCTTCATGTGGCTAGGGCCAAAAAGCTTGTAATGACCTTTGACTCCCCTCTTTCTTTTATCCTGCACATTTAATCCATCAGAAAATCTTGCTGGCTCTATCGTCAAAATTATTTAGAATTTGATCCAGACACTGCCTCCACTGCCTTCATCCTGATTGGAGCCACCATTTTCACTCACCTGAATGATTGCAAAAGCCTCTTAAATGCTATTTCTCTTTTCCACCTTTGGTTTCCTACATTCTGTTGCTAAAACAAAATAAAACAAAACAACTAGAATTTTCCTTTAAAAATATTAAGTAAGGTCATAACACTCTTCTATAGATAGCCCTAATTGTTTTCTCATTTTACATAGAGTAAATGCCACTTTCTTTAAAACCACTACAAGGACCCTAGCAGATCTATTCTCCTTCACACTGTTACCTCTGTGACTTCACCTCCTATTACGCCATCAGAGAGTTGATCCAGTGCAGCAACTCTGGCCTCCTTGCTATTCTGTTTCCAGAGCAGGCCAGACATACTCCTGCCTCAGGGTCTTTGCACTGACTGTACCTCTTTCCTGGAACACTCTTTTGACAGATATCTGCATGTTATCTGATTCTTCACTTCCTTGAAATGTCATCTTCTTACTGAATCCTACTCTACTTTTTAAAAAATTGCAGACTACACCCCCTAAACACACTCTCTTAATCTTCATTATCCCACCCTAATGTTTTGCATAGCATTGTCATCTTCTAGCATGCTACATAATTTTCTTATGTGTTATGTTGTTTCCTCTCTGACTACCCGCACTGGAATATAGACTACAAAAGGTCAGCTATTTTAGAGGGTTTTGCTTCCCAAGCACCTAGAACAGTGTCTGGCACATCATGGACAGTCAATAAATATTTTCTGGATGAATAAACTTATAATGTAACTAATTGAAATGAAACAGATTAAAAGAGTAAATTGTAATGCTAAATTAGCAGAATTTGAAATACTAAGACATGATAGAAATAATCTTTATGACTGAGAAATGACACTTTAATCACTGATGAAGACTATATTCTGGAAAATCAGCCTTATGTCCATCTACTGAAGGAGTGACGATATGGGGCAAATATAAAAGCAGGGAAGAAGAATAACTTAGAATTTACAGTCAGCAACTTAGAATTTGGAGAAAGATAAGGTCATCTTACCATGCAGTTGGAAAAATTATACTTAAAGAAAATCTGAAGCTGAATATGCTTTTAAAATTCCAGGATTATAGGGACTCGAATCTTTTTAGGTGAGCTGAAGTATTACTTAACTCATAATGTTTTACATTTACATTTATTTTTATTCTATTTTATTGTTTTTATTTTCCATAGTTTTGTTTTGTCCTCCAAATATAGACTTTTATTTTGCAAAAGAAAGAGGAACAGAGAAAGTCTACATAACACTAGATTTCCCCATAACAATAGCTCTTTCTTCCTCCTTCCCTGACATTCTTCCCCCAGAAAAACCTTGTCTTTATCTCCCCTCTGTCATAATGTTTCATATCTAGTCTTTCTCTCTTCAATCTATGTTATCACATTTACCAACCACCCCAGGTTCCTGATCCTTGTGCCTCAGCCTGGGCAAATACAGCATCTCAGCTTTCTTGACTCCAGTCTCCCTATCCCCTCCCCTGTAAGTCTGACACACCATAAGTCTGTTCTGCACACACCTCTCAGACAACTTCCCTGCAGCTGTATTTTCAGCAGATTGGCCCCTGCTTTAAAGCTATAGCAAATATTTCCCACAGGTCTTAAGTCATCTCTCCAAACCTCAAGGCTCTTTGTTGTCTGGTGTCTCACAGGACAGCAGAAGTCTGGGCTGGGTCTGAGCCCCATTTGTCTTCATTCTATACACTCCTGGCACTGAGCTTTCTCTCTCCTGGTCCCCTCCCCTGAGACACCATTGTCATCCTGTCCACACATCCACATCCAACATAGCCATTAAGGACTTCTAATACTTCAACCTTCACTGACCACTCTTTTCTGAACTGTCCCAAACCTGCATCTGTATGACATGATTTTTTAAAACATAATGGTACATTGATTGACTTGCATGTTAGCTGCTTTCTTGGTTCCATTTGTTTGGTTTTTTTCACAGCAAAATGATAATCATCTTGAGGGCAGAAATCTCATCTTAAACTCATTCCCCAGACCCGACTCTACATTAAATGTACAATAGGCACATATGAAATTCCAATATTGATTTCAAGGAACAGTTTCTCCCATGTTTAACATCTCTAAAATTGGGAAATGTCTTATGATTAATGGTGTCTTACAAATGCTGGGTAGAAGTCACAATGGAGTATTCATTGCCTGCAAATGTATGAAATTGGCCCTAACTGTATATGTTGTTGTCACCTCAATTTGTTAAGTTCACTATTGGTGTTAAAGGTGTTTAGCATAATTGCCATTTTCAGATATTTTCAAAAACTTTGCATGACGATTTGATATTGAAATGAAAAGTTGTATATGCAGCAATGTACCAAAACACAGCAGCGGGGTATAAATTTGGTATCAGTGAAACAAATATTGTCGAAGGAATGACTGTAATTTGGTATTCCTCGCAAAGCAACAACCAGCTGCTTTATGGGACCTAAGAAGTGACAATACTTACAAGTAAAGGAAGCCATTGTTATATTGTGTTACTGAGATTAAAGCAAAAAAGAAAAGTGTTTTAGATGCCAAGCAATGCTACTCAGGGCTGGAGAATTTGCCAAATCCCTCAGAATGCATAAAATAATTTTCAAAGCCATGATAGACTAATAGGATTGATCCATAGGTTGCAAAGAATGATCATGAGATATTTTGTCATAATGTCATTGTCATAAAATAATGGTGTGTTTTGTAATCGATAGCCTCTTAGACTCAATAAAACATGACAAGTATATGTGCACGTGTGTGTGTGTGTGTGTGTGTGTGTGTGTGTGTGTGTGTCTTGCTGGCTCTCTTGCTTGATTGATGGTATGGTGAATTTCTTTTAGACCAATTTCATTTTACTCACTTGTAGTTTAATGAACAGGATTCACAGATTCTCCTGGTTGTATTCTTTGGTTATGACTTTAACCCTTTATGTCCAAACTGAAGGAACTGCGGTCTGAGGTGGAACTTGAAGTGTTAGGAGACACGGAAGGACTCAACCTATCTTTCATGGCTACCTGTAACAACGGGGTCCTCTTCCCACACCAAAAGAAATGCTCTCACATGAAGGTGGGAGACACAGTAAGTATAGGGTCAATAGATTGTCTGAAAAAATATTCAGGTAAGTCAGAAGTGACCTTGTTGCCCTGAAGCTGGATTTTTTCCTTTCAAGTGTTTCAAAAGCGATTTTCAAAAATTTCCTAATAAATGCTTTTGGCAAAGCTGATCCCCATGCAACTTTGTTTCCTCCCATGCCTTTCGGTGGATGGAAGAAGATAATTAGTATTTTCTGTTCCAGGCTTCATTTAACGTGACCGTGAGTATACCCAACTGTGAGAGAAGAAGCAGACACATTATCATAAAGCCTGTGGGGCTGGGGGACGCCCTAGAAATACTTGTCAGTCCGGAATGCAACTGTGACTGTCAGAAAGAAGTGGAAGTGAACAGCTCCAAATGTCACAACGGGAACGGTTCCTTCCAGTGTGGGGTGTGTGCCTGCAACCCCGGCCACATGGGTCCTCGTTGTGAGTGTGGGGAGGACACACTCAGCACAGATTCCTGCAAGGAGGCCCCGGATCACCCCTCATGCAGTGGAAGAGGCGATTGCTACTGTGGGCAGTGCATCTGCCACTTGTCTCCCTATGGAAACATTTATGGGCCTTACTGCCAGTGTGACAACTTCTCCTGCGTGAGGCACAAAGGGCTGCTCTGCGGAGGTAGGTGTTGTCTAAATCCACCTCACACCACAACTGGGCAAGTATCAAGAAGGGGCTTTGCATCCTTTGCACCTTCTACACTTGTCTGGGCAGAGCAGATGCTCAATAAATATTTGCTGATCAAGGGAGTGGGTCAATCTCTAAACCAAAGTAACTGAACTTTGTTTGCATTTTCTCTGGCTCTTACATTCTCTTGGGGTGAGATCTCTGCCAATTCAACTTACATCTCTTCTGTTATTTCCCTCAGAGTTCAGTAGGCAAAAAAATGGAAATGCCTTCTCTTTGGTTATTACCCAGACTCCACAAAATTGCATGTAATCTGTACTCCATTATCTTCCAGACTTTTCTGGATCAGGTTTCTCGGTATCTTACCCAACTCTTAAATGCCTATTACTTTGGAAAAATAAAAAGCTAGGCTGCTTAAGGGGCATATTGCCAAGGACAAGGGACACAGAAATACTAAATGAACTTTCAGGGCCTTCATTCATTCCACAGATATTTATTAAACACTTATTATGTGACAGATACTAGATTAGGCAACAGGTATAATAAAGATGAACAAGGACATATGAAGGCCGTGGAAAGGGTAAAAATGAAACATTTTTGGAATTTTTATGATCAAGAAAATGTTTAAATAGCAGAAAAATATATGTTTTAAAATCCTTCGCATATGGAGAATCACTGTAGTTTAAGAATATATTGCATATACTAAGACTATTATAAAAATCATTCTGATATGTATCCATATATTTAAGTATAATCTCTCTGCATAAGAATTGCAAATGTGTTCATGTTCTTTAAATGATATAAATTTATGTTACAACAGGAATATTAACGAACAGCTGAATTTAAGCTCCCAGTGTCTCCCTTTTTCACAGTGTGTGAGCAGGCAGCTTTTCAAAACAGAAAGCCATTATCTTTAAAGAAAACTAAGAAAGTTATGTTTTCAAACCGCAGTGTCAGGAACATATAAAAGAGACTGATTTTCAGGAAAAAAGGCCTGAGAAGAGAAGCCTCAAAGAATTCCGAGCTCTTTGAAAACCCTGTGATGCCCTTAGAAGCGTACCTCCATTTCATTTCTTTGCGGCGGCCCTTGCTACCAGCAAGTGCCTCTGAGGCTGCCTTCTATCTTCTCCCCAGAGAGGGAAGAATGTAGGGTCTGTCCAGATTGAGACACATTTCTCTCCCCTTTCATTCAGAGGTCTATTTCCTTATTTAATGGGTGTGTTTCCAAATCCACATCAGTTCTCTTCTCATAAGATGTAGGCAGGACACAGCCCGAAGCCAGAGGCTGTCACCACGCCTTGAAAAGAATATGCTCGGCAGACTCCCAGATTGCATCTCTAATAAAAATCTTTCAACAAAATATGTGCTCAAAACATTTGAAATCACCTTTCAAAAAAATTCTACCTGTAATCTAATACAGGAGGATCGCAATCCTACCCCCACCTATATTTCACCCTTTAAATCTTAGGTCGAAGAATTCTAGAGCAGTGTAGACTGCTGAACTGTGCTCAGCAACACAGTTCTTCCGGTTTGTGGGTGGTCTTTCACTTTACTTGGTGCCATGCTTGCAAAGGGAAGTACACTCAGAAAGAGTTGACTTGATCTGTGCATTGTAGTTTGGAAGGTCTGACAATAGGGCCTCTCTTTTTATCAGATACAACTATCGTTAGAGATATTCTATTTAGAAAACACAATGATTTCCTCAGTTGGACTCTGAAAACTTCCCTAATGCCAATTTCCTTCATATTTGAGGGTCCTTTACAATTCTCAATCATTACTGTTTCTCAAAAGCTATTTTGTTTGTAGTAACATCGCAAAGGATGTCACTGTATTATTAGTTAACTTTCTTTTGAAAAGGTATAATAGGGGCACCTGTGTGGCTTAGTCTGTTAAACTTCCGACTCTTGATCACAACTCAGGTCTTGATCCCAGGGTCATGAGTTCAAGCCCTGAGGTGGGCTCCAACTTTGTGTAGAGCCTACTCAAAAAAAAAAAAAAAAAAAGTTTAAAAAATGGTATAACAAAAGTAAGAACTATTATTCAAATTCAACAATAGTTGTGGAGTACCTACTATGTGCCTGGCATCCTGCTTAGTGCAGGGATAAAAACGGTGCCTGGCCTTGTGAACAGACACTCTGTTGTTTGCAGCAGAGGCCAACATATGGTTCAGCTCCCCTTCTCATGCAGATCTCACTTCTTCAACAACTAATTCACTCTGCAATGTGTCACTTCTCTGAAGGCCTATTACCACAACGTTCTTTTTCATGTACCTTCTTTCATCCGTCTGTAAGCACTCACAGATATCGGGCTCCATTGATTTATTCCCTTGCCCAAATTCCATTAGTCTTTTATATTTTGATTCTAAGAGACGGGAAACTAACAGGCAAATAGCATTACAGAAAATACTTCCTGCCATTATGCACTTACAGTTTTCAGTCAATGGCATTCCAGAAAGACCTATCCCTCTGAAAAGAGCCTGACAATTTTGTCTTGATCTTTGGTTATCATCTTGTTTCTTCATGAAGCCATCGTGAAGGTTTTGTTGTTGTTTTTGTGGTTGTGGTTATATGAACAGGTACTTTATAATTGGTTGCTTGTGGATATCAATTAGCAGTGATATGGTAGATGGTTGAGGAAAGGCTGCAGAAAGAAGGGTTTCTAAATTCCGACAGGAGCTCTTGGAAGAGTTTTCTAAATTTTTGCCAAGTAATTCTTACATGCAGTGATACACTTGGGCTCTCTCAAAGGAAATGCACATTTCATTTAACAATATTTATAAATCATATTAATTTTCTGGAATAAATTTCAATATAAAAATCTATCCCTATCATGAGAATAAGTTTCCCTTTTTGCTGAGGAAGAAACAAAAAGCAATTGTATTTTAGAGGATAACTTAGACGAGCTATGTCTGCAGCAAGTTGCCATGCGCCGTCTCCTCCAAGCTGCCTCTGCCCTAGGTTTCTGCAGCTTTGCTCTCATTGCTCTCCTACCTCTCAGTCTCCCTGGTAAGATCCTTCTCTCCGATCACATTTGTTTTAAAGATTCATTTATTTGAGAGAGAGAGAGAGAGAGCACGAGCAGGGGGAAAGGGAGAAGCAGACTTCCGCTGAGCAGGGAGACCGACATGGGGCTCGATCCCAGGACCCTGGGATCACGCCCTGAGCCGAAGGCAGAAGCTTAACGACTAAGCCACGCAGGCGCCCCTCTGATCACATTTTAAATGCTGATGCTCTTCAGGGCTTTTCTCACTCTATCTGCTTTCTCTACATGACCTGATCTACCATAGCTTTACCTGCCATCTATCTCTGATGGATCCAAACCTCAAACCTCTCTGTCTCTCTTTCCATATATATACATACGTATATACATCTCTGCCTACTAGGATGTCCCATAGGGCCCTCAGAACGCAACAGAACCAAAAATGAACTCATGATCTTCCCTACCCAAAGCTGCTCTTCTTCCTCTGCTTCAGAACAATCTATTCGTTCAACAGTTAAGCACTGTGCCAGGCACTGGGGATAAGTCAGTGAGCATGAGCAGGCAGCTTCCATTCCAGGTGAGTAAAAATCAGCACCCTCCACTGAGCAGCTGTCTGGTCACCTGGGGAAGATTCTATCCCTCTCTCTCTTCCCTGCCCCCTCCACCATGGCAGTAATTGCACTCATGCCCTGAGTATCCGTCCCCTGAACTGTATCCCCTTTCCTCTCCACTCCCACTGGTGCTGTTCAGGACCTCAGATCTTCTTGCCTCATTTGCTGCAACAAAACCTCCTAACCAGTTTTCCTGTCTCTAGTTTGACCCTCTCTACTGATGCCAGGATATTTCTAGACACATATCTATTTATTCAGGTCTCTACTTAAAATTCCATAACTTTTAGGATAACAGTTCTTTCTTTAGCCCATAAAGCTTTTCATGATGTGATTTCTGACTTTCTGTTGACCTTTCCAACCCCCACCCCTGCCATCCTGCCCTCTGGCCACTGCTCATATGCACCTTTCACTCTACCTATATGAAACTACTGTGGGTATTAAGCAGCTCACACCCTCTTCTATCTTTTATCTATAGCATCCAAATTCAGCTCAAGCATCACCTCCTTTGGAAGTATCTCCAAATCTCTGGTCTAATTTGGAAACTCTCCCTCTGTGTGCATAACACTTATCCCATTGTACTGTATTTATTACTGGTAGTATTTATTTGCCTGTCTCCTACTCTAGACTATAAGCTCAGTGACCTTATTTAATTTTGTATTTTCGTGCCTAATGCAATCTTTGGCACATGATATATGCTCAATTAAAGTTTCTTAAATAAATGAATTTGTTGAGCACTCACTATATGCCTGTAGGACATCTAATTGGTGAATGGAAAGCTAGAAGATTTACACATTATCTCATCTGACCAAAACTGCTGTAAGATTTTATTCCCTCTATTTGATAGATGAGGCTTTTATGATCACCCGGCTTGAATGCTGTAGAGGCAAGGCCCTACCCAGGTCTGTGCTGCATCTCTATTTTATGGCACCTTAATTAAAAGCAAAAAAATTGTAAAAACAATTTAAATACACACATACGCATAATCACACACACACACACACACACACACACACCCCTGAAGTTGCTATTACAGGCTTCTGGATTATCTCATTTCATTTTTCTGTAAGTTCTTTTTGATATAACATCAGGTAATCAGATTGGTCTTCAGTTAAGAGACCAGATCAATAAATATACACACTTAGCAAAATTCGTTCCATAAAATATATCTACGCTCACTGCTCCCCAAACCCCCCCCTCCACACTCACTTTTTTCTCATTTTTCTTCTTCAGTCTTTCTGATGGTGTTTAAAGGCCAAGGGAAAAGATTCCCCGCCCCCCCCCCCCCATCTGAAGTGGCCGTGGCCCTAAGCATCACGGAGCATTTGTTTTGCAGATAACGGCGTGTGTGACTGCGGTGAATGCGTGTGCAGGCCCGGCTGGGCAGGCGAGTACTGTAACTGCACCACCAGCACGGACTCCTGCGTCTCTGAGGATGGAGTGCTCTGTAGCGGGCGAGGGGACTGCATCTGTGGCAAGTGTGTTTGCACGAATCCCGGAGCCTCTGGACAGACCTGTGAACGTTGTCCTACCTGTGGTGATCCCTGTAACTCTAAACGGTAATGTCTCAACTTCCCTCATATTGCTTTTGGCGGGTTTGTTCTCTGACCATCCATTCAAATACACAAACCCACCAGGCAGGCCCCTGTGATCGTCAGCCTGGAACGTCGGTGTCTCACTTGCCTCTTTCTTTGTCCTGATTATCCAGGACCACAATGTCACGTTTCTGCTAGAGACAAGCCTTTGGAAGCTGAGCTAATGTCCCACACTGATAACATCAGATGGCCTTTCACTTACAATACCAGCCACACATAAGGAATGCCCTGGAGGTAGACTGATGACACACACATTCAGTGCCTTTTCAGGGGAAACAGACAAGCTTCTTCCTTATCTAGAAGTTTACAGCCTGACCTTGCTGATTCATTCCTCTCTATAGACTCAAGGAGGCAAAAAAGCAGAAAGAGGACTGTGGCTTTCCATTTCTTCCCTCTTCTTTACCACTCATGCTCTTTGGCAACTCTCTTTGGTTGTCATTCTACACAGCTATTGTGTGTTGTGTTTTCTTTTATACCACATGAACAACAACAACAAACCACTTTTTTGTTTTCCAGTAAATCACTATTTGTTTGGTTGGTAAGTAACTTCATAATGGAAGTGGGGGCAACATTTCTAGGTCAAGTGAAGCAAGTCTCCGAATGGGCTGTGTTATGACATTGCAGTGTATAATGTATTATGCAGCAAACATGCTAAAGCAGTTCGTAGTTTCATTAAATCTGTACCCAACATGGTGACATTTGCATTTCTAGTGTACACAGAGTGAGAAAATCAATATTCACTCAGTGGTTCCTCACCATTCAGGTGTCAAACCTTCTCTGTTGCTGTGCCTGGACATACTCCAAGAGAAGTGTGGGGACATGGTTAGATGTACTTGAATGGAATTAAATGTAAAATGTCCTTTCAGGATGTTTCTTCCATTATTTATCTATTTAATCTTCTCTGTAAACATGATTCAATTTAAAATGTGGTTTATAAAATATGAAGTTAACAGTCGAGGTAGTTTGAGTTTGAGGAATCAGGTAATCTCCTTGGTGTTTATGCTAGCTTTGAGATGAGTCCATTCCACTTATTCATTCATACATTCATTTATCAAATAGGTATTAAGTACCTACTGTTCACCAGAAATCGTGTTAAGCCAAGGGCCTATAGTGATGACTGACACAGTTACAGTTCCTGTCATCACAGGTGCTAAGAATCTAGTGGGAAAGACAGACATTAATTAAAGTAATTATAATAATATAATAATAATTATATATAATAATTAAAGTAATTATAAAGTAATTATAATAATTATAATAAAATTATGATAAAGTAAATGTAATAAAAATATAATACAATTATAATTGTAACTGAGCTGACAGTCACAATAAAGGATATAAAGGGTGCTATGGAACCATACAGCAGGGCTACCACACAAGCTTGGGCAGACATCAATGAGATGCACCAAGGGTTAGAGATTTTAAGGGTTTCCACAGTGTCCAGCAGCCCCCTGCAAAGCCACTCTAAGTAAATATATAACCTAGATAAATGCAATATAATTGCAATGCAAAGGCAATTTCCAGCCAAGACTTCTATCTCCACTCCCACATCGATTGCTGCTCCGCAGCCCTTCCTACAAAGGAACACAGAGGCTTACACTGCAAGAGAACTAATGTGTAAGGGTTAGGGAAGAGTTGCCTAGGGCAGGACAGTTTTGGCTGAGATTGGGGGAAACCTGGGGGTGGAGCGTGGGAAG
The DNA here is from genome assembly GCF_017311325.1 of Ursus maritimus. Taxonomy (NCBI): domain Eukaryota; kingdom Metazoa; phylum Chordata; class Mammalia; order Carnivora; family Ursidae; genus Ursus; species Ursus maritimus. The sequence continues at coordinate 68,982,913 of NW_024423343.1, forward strand.
GAGAATGTTTCCAGCACTTAAAAGAGTATACATTTGCATGGCCTGGGGAAGAGAGAGGCAGGATGATGCATAAGAAAACTTTTGCTGTTTTGGGTTAATCCAAACAGAATCTAGTTGTAAAGTGATTTTCAGCACAAGATTAATTCAGATTCTGAGTTTTACTTAGTTGTATAGACATCATTAGAGAAGCTTAATTCCCTGGCTATGTTCTTGGAAATACACTTTTCTGTAAGTAGTGGTCATTTATTAAAAAGCCTGAATTAATGAGGTCCAAGCCATAACTTCAGCTTTTGAAAATAACTCTTTAAGGCTTAGACTCATTCAAAATAGTTACAGACAAGTGACTCTTTAAATAGTCATCCATGACATGTATGAAATCTTAGAATTCTTGTTAAAATACAGACCATTTCTGTTAAGAAATTCGAATTTGTTTAGTCACTGATCATATTTTAGGAGCATAAACCTTTCTCAGGAGAATGTAAAATGAACCAAAAAACTAAATCAAATACCAAAATAAGTATGCCTGATTGTTGGGGCTTTTTGTTTGTTATTTAACCAATCAGAAGCAGTCATTATAAATAAATGAGGATAGTAGCTATTATAAAGCCTGGCTCACGAAACACTGATTACTAAGGGGAATCGGAATAAAGCAATTTCCTCTTGAACATCACCCAAATATCTTTCTGAAAGTAACAAAAGGCAACACCCTCTTATGAGATACTCTTATAGCACGAATCATAGTAACAGTGCTAAAGCAATATCCCAGCTGCATATCTGTTTTCCACCAACATGAACTGATAAACTCTACTGAATAATGTTCACAGGAGCTGCATTGAATGCCACCTGTCTGCAGATGGTCAGGCCCAAGAAGAATGTGTTGACAAATGCAAACTAGCTGGTGCGACCATCAGTGAAGCAGAAGGTTAGATTTGTCTTAAATTGCTTTCTTTTTCTTTATGTTGTTCTTGAGAGGCAGAATCTGTGAGGGGCTTTCAGTAGATCGACCTCATTTGAACCCGGGCATTAGTTCAACATTAGTTTTTAAGAGTAAATGCATCCCAGAAGACTAAAAACATGACGGTTTGGGATACAAGCAATTTAAAGTCATAGCCATTCTCTTTGACTTCGGCTTTATTGGCAAGTTCATCTTTGCTTAACAAATGCAATTGTAGAGAACTCTAGAATGCTATTTTTTTAATTAGAAAAGAAGAAAAAAAATAAAGATTTTATTTATTTATTTGTCAGAGAGAGAGAGCGCACAAGCAGGGAGAGCTGCAGGCAGAGGAGGAAGCAGGCTCCCTGCTCAGCAGGGAGCAGGATAAGGAACTAGATCCCAGGACCAGGATCATGACCTGAGCCAAAGGCAGATGCTTAACTGACTGAGCCACCCAGGCATTCCAAGGAGAAAATTTTTTAAATAGATAAATGTTAACCCCTAAACCTGAACTCATCCTCTATCATCTGATTGCCTTGTGTCAAGATAGGACAAGGTGAAGTGTAATATGGGTTTCCCCAGAGCAGCCCGGAGACACCAGGCAGTTTCTGGTCAGTGGCCATTTTCCCTCCACTTCTTTACAAGTGTTTTTACTCCGAACTTTCCAAACATGGGTGTTACATGACCACCCTTAATTCCCTGTTGTTCACTCCCCAAATACAAGAAGGGCCTGTGACCTTTAACTACGAAGCAAATTCTGCTCTTGCTTTCTTTCACCTGCCATTTTAAAATTTAATGACTTAAACTCAGATTCTTTTTAATGGCAAAATGTCATCTCAAATATTTAAATCCATTGTATTTTAGCTGGGAAGTCCACTTAAAAAATAATCTGTGAAAAAGAGGACTAGCTCCTCCTCCAGGGTCAATCTAGGGGGATTTGTTTTTCCTTCATCCCAAACTCTGCGTTCTCACGCGACTCAGGTGGAACTGCAGCTTTACGCGCGTTAGCGACATGACCAAGATGTATCTCGGGCAAAGTGCAATACTCAAGACAATTTATGACACGCTAGAATATGTATCTTGAAGACACAGAAATGGAGTAGAGAAATTAATCCATTTCCCAAGTGGAATACGTTAGTGGCATTTATATCGTTTTGAAAATTACCTACATTGTTGCAAAATTGGGGTTTCTGACTGTGCACAGTTGAATAACCCTGGAGGGAGGACCATGATTCGTGCTCGTAAGACCCCTCGGCTGTGCTTTTCTGGTGACTAAAGATAGATATGCCAAATAACCATAAATTGGGCAAGATGGTGTGTGTCTTACACTAATACTGAAAGTAGGATGCGGTAAAAGCACCGAGGAAAGTAGCATTCGTGGACTGACCACATTAGGAACTAGTTCAATGTCAAAGCATATCCTCGGGCTTCATTTCACAGCAAACAGTTGAGATATTTACCAAGTGTTTCTAAGAAATGGCTAAAAATTGCAGAAAATGCCCTGCAAATGACTAGAACTCCATTCACAGGCAGCATGGGAAATCTAATGTGCTGAGGGGGGAAAAGGAGTAAACCTTGGAAACATGGTAAGTCCTGAACAGAGAGTTACTATAGTTAAATACAGTTTTCTAAGTAGATTCTCATAAATGCTTCGATTTGAGAGGAATACTAGGTCTCAAGGGGCATTTAAAATATTTGCATTATTCTTTTTGTGTAACTGGGTAAATGATCTTCAAAACAGGGGAATACAACTACTTCTAACTCAGAAACTGAAAATAATAACTGGATTCCTAATTCTATTTAAAGCACTAACCTTGTTCAATTTGAGAGAAAAAATATATTTGTCAGCCTATAAATGACTTAAAAAGTCACTTTTCTTTTTTTTTTTTTAAGATTTTATTTATTTATTTATTAGACAGAGAGAGCAAGAGCACACAAGCAGGGGGGGCAGCAGGCATAGGGAGGGGGAGAAACAGGCTCCCTGCAGAGCAGAGAGCCCTATGCGGAGCTCGATCCCAGGACCCTGGGATCATGACCTGGGCCGAAGGCAAACACCTAACCGACTGAGCCACCCAGGTGCCTCAAGAAGTCACTGTTCTAATGAGACTTTTTATAAGTTCTATTTCAAGTTACTCACTCAGTTATGGCATTGATCACATCACCTTGAAATTATCACCACATATTTGCTGTTGCACAGGGGCTTTTATCAGCCCATCCTTCCCCCAACAAGGACATAGAGAATAAAGTCAAATAGTGTAACTTTATAACCCAAAGACATTGTTCCTTAACTGTGCCGTGGAGACTCGCATGAGCATCTCTAAAGATGCTCAGGGTTTAACTTTACTCATTCCATTTTGCTGAAAGTCACTTTTTAATTTACCCAAACACTCATGTATTCAGAGCATTGTTACTCAAAGTGTGTTCCATGGGACATTAATTCTGAAAGTATTAGATGGGACATAGCACCCATGGTCATATCAGTTTTGGAAATGGAAAGCTAAGCTTTTTTTTTTCCCCCCCGCAGGACTCCTAAAAAATTATGCACATTACATTAAATGTGCATTGTTAATTTTCAGGAGATGCAAAAGTAAGAATTAGAGTAAGGAAGGATTCCCAAACTTACTTGACCACAGAACCCTTTTCTTTTCCTTGGGAAACTATTGCCCCTGAGAATTCCTGATTCGTCCCCAGAGCACAGGTCTTAAACACGTAGTTGTCATAATTCCGTGGTGCATATGCACATGGTTTATATTTCTGTATCCTTCCTGGACCTTCCTAGATGCCAGCCTCCTCACCCCCATTCTCGCATTTCTTCCTTTTCTAAGTAAAATTTCATGGACTGCCTGAGATCTTATTTTCATTGTATTATTCTAGGGCAGCAGTGCTGGCACTCATAAAGGAGGGTAAAAAAGAAAGGTCCATTCCTTAACAAACAACAAAAGAAAACCTTAGCGGCTAATTATGCAAATCTCCAACCCAAGCTGGACCCTTTCATTGCACATTCAATAATACCATTTTAATACCCAAACATGACCAAACAGGCTAAATCTAGAGTCATAACAGTCATGGAAAAGAGTGGTGAAGTAATTAAAGCAAGAAGGGAGTCATGACTCAAAGGTCATATTAACAGTTCCGTGAAAACTTAAATAATCCTGGTGAAGTAAATTAAGCCTCTCTGTACTTCACTGTAGCTATTTAAAAGAAAATAAAAAAGCAGGATTAATATTACTGAAAGGAGTGTTATAAGTTATCTGTGTATTTTCTACCCAAGAATAAAATGTTCCAGTAAGTAAGCTCGAGAGGAACAGAGTAGGTGTGCACTGTCATGGCAGAGAAAGAGAGGGAGGGAAAAAACTCTCCACCAAGAAAAGGCATATTCTCCAAGACTTTATGAATCCTAATTAATTGGAGCAGTGTGGTAAGAGGACATGTGGTAAAGGCCATCTAAAAATGACCAAAGTATGAGTTATATATGCAGTGCCCACTCATGACATACACACAAAATAACACAAATATCACTAATCAACTGTTGCCCAGAGGTTCCCAAATGTCATAATCCGATCACCATATTAAAAATACTATTAAACAACTCACTAAAATACAAGCTCCTGTGCATACCACTGCCCTCTCAAATCAGATACCCAGGAGGGTCCCTGGAATCCTTATTTGAAAAAAATCCCAGGTGATTTAGAAGATCCTAAACATTTGGGAATGACCAGATGAGAATGATTTAGAATTAGATTTCCTAATAGTCCTATGTAAATAGATGCTTCTAATAGATTCAAAAGCAATTTCTTTACTTAAATCTATCATCTGAAATCCTATCCAAAATGCTAAATGTTTTACTAGTCCCTTTTTTCATAGATAATACAGACATTCTTCTCACAGACCCTGACATGAGGTTTTTATCTTATAAATTAAATGCAAAAACAACTTAACATTTTTCTTTTTGTGGCTACAGCATTGTTGAGCAATGAATAGCATGTTATTTACTTTTTCTTTGTTAGAATCAAAGAAACACATATAGATTCTGTTTTATTAAAACTGTTTTATTTTTAAGCTAATAAGAAACGTTATAGGTCTAGCAAGAGTATGTCCAAGATTATCTGGGACAGTCCCAGTTTCAATACTCTGACCCACTGTGTCATACATAATACACTAATATTGGATCATGTCAAAATTTTAGGTTAAAAGCAAACAGTTGTTCTGTTTATAAGTTTCTGAAAAACAGTTTGGTTTCCAAAAAAAGTGTTTGTAACAGTATCATTACAAAGTCTCCAACTTAGAAGATAGGAGAATTTTAAGCAAGTTTTGTGGGTTTTTTTGTTTTTGGGTTGTTTTTTTTTTAATTTGGAAAATGCTACATAATTCTGGCATAGGTACCAGACCACTACAAATTCTGATAAATAATGTTGACATCTAGGACTGACCATTTTACTCTATTTTCAGTTTCTGTAGTGACATTCATTTTCTGCCTTTTGAATAAGCTCAGTAAGAAAACATTTCTTTTTGAAAAAGATTTGAGGAAAACTGGATTATTATTATTTTTTTTTTTGAATTAACAAAGGGCTATATTGAATGGTAGGCCAACTGTCAACTGGGTTCCTTTTAATCTGGGGTTTACTTTCATCCCCCAATCCCTGAGTACATAACACTTCAATGCCCATTTCCTGATATTAATTGGTATTTACTGTTGTGACAATACATGGCCAGCAATCTTGACTGTGGGAAAGGCCCCCTTAGAAGTATCAGTATCAGTTTGGGCTGTGTTGTCTTTTTCTGAAATGTAATCTAGGCTTCCTCCCAGATGCTGTCAGCCAAGAGGAACATACAGCCCCCTCATTACCACAATCAGAGCCATTCTATTCCCCAAACAACTAGGCATACCTGCCTTTAAGTACTTTCACTCTATTGAAATTCTGCCCCCCATCAGTATGATAAGTGCATTTGATGGTCAGTCCTGATTGACCACACCTGGAACTGTTCTTCTGGAACATGAATAGAAACTAAAACTTCAGGTGGTGGGAAAAATCCTATGTCTTTTCTATTCCTATTCTGCAGTGTTGGAAATTCTTATTTGCATATTAAAACTTAATACCACTTTGCTTTAAAAATAATCTCTTTTGGAATCCCATTTAATCTAATGAATGACTCCTTTATCTGCAGATTTTTCAAAGGATAGTTCTGTTCCCTGTTCTCTGCAAGGAGAAAATGAATGTCTTATTACATTCCTAATAACTACAGATAATGAAGGGAAAAGCATCATTCACAGCATCAGTGAGAAAGGTGGGTGGCATGCCTTCCATTGTCAATGGTAAGTGATACCACATGGGAGAGGAAGAAACAACCAGAAAGATGCTTGTGGTAGCTCTCCAGGAGAGACATTGCCAAAATTTTGATAGAGTGCTTCTACTTTCTCCGTGATTGAAATATACCTGTTGAAAGTTTTGATGTGTTCCAATGTCTCTTCCTTAGCCCGCATAACAAGATATATTTGTACTAAGCATTATTACCTCAAAAGCTGGCTGATGGTTTATAGAAAGATGGACTTATGATAAAGTCCAATATTAGAAGAAGGTATATCTTTAGGAATGGCTAGTAGTGAGGAGCATAATAGTCTAAAAGAATGAGATTTGCATCAGGCAAACCTTGGCTCAAATCCTGCTCTGCCACTTAATAGCTGCTTGATATTCTGGAAGATACTTGCCTCTGAGTCTCTATTTCCTTATCTGTAAAATGGGAAAAATAATAGTACTTTCTTCTGAGGGTTGACTCAAGGATTAAATAGAATAATGCATATAAAAATGTGCCAGTTCATAACCTACAGTAATGGGTCATTGAGTCAGAAAAGACATGAAGCAGCAGGTGAGGAAGGAAGTGATCCATACATACAAAGAGTCCATCGCTTCTGTGGGTTTTCACCCATACCATCCATATGGAGTTCGCTTGGAACTTGGGAAGCTCTCAAATAAAAATCTCTTCAGTGAGGAGAGAGAGAAGTTTATACAGGTAGAAAAGAAAATAGTATAAAAGGTACTTTTATTGAGAAGTTTTAAATTTTAGTGAGTGTCAGACTCACCTGGGGGCTTGTTAAAATGCCTGCATCCTGTGCATCCTGAGTCAGCAGGTGTGATGTGTGGCCCTGGACTCCCCATGCATTTTTTTTTTAATTTGAGAAAGAGCACAAGTGGGGGTGGTGGAGGGGAAGCAGAGGGAGAGGGAGAAACAGACTCCCCACTGGGCAGGAAGTCTGCTCAATCCCAGGACCCCGAGATCATGACCTGAGCAGAAGGCAGATGCTTAACTGACTGAGCCACCCAGGCGCCCCAAGGACTCTGCATTCTAATACTACTCTGCTACGGATGGCTTCAAGACCTCCCTGGCTGTGGTCTTAGATATTCACAGGTGCCTCTTTCTGTCTTCAATTAATGATGTGTTCCTAAATCTTTCTGGCAGAAATGACAGCTGCATTAAATCAGATCTCTCCAGACCCTGTCAGCAGCCTCCTTCTCGTCTTCCAAAAAGCTTGGAGCCTGGTTCTGCCCAGACAATAGCAGCAAGGGCAGGCTAGCAGGGAGATGTGTTTTGTTGTGTGTGCTTGCTTATCAATGTGCCAACAAAATAATTAAGTCCTGAATTTAAAGCCAAGAGAATCAAACTGCCACCACTAAAGAGTGTAAAAACCAAAGCAATACCAAAGTAACCAAAAAGTAAGTTCAAGACAGTATAAACCAAGGAAGAAAATATTAGAAAAATACCACATTGCAGAGTTGAGGGTCAAGGAGAGGTAGAAGTCAGCACAATACAAGATACAAAGGTATGATTGTGACCTTGGCCTTGAAGCTCAGGTGGGCAGAGTGCACCTGGGACTTGCTTTGAAATTTTCATATAAATCAACTTCTTTGAAATGCATATATAAAATACTTTGTAGAGGCCATTAGTTAAGGAAATTTAATGTGAATCCTGCTGTACAAGGAAGAATTACCTAATACAAAAAACCTGCCTCCTCGTTATGTGTTTTATAAAGTCAGATTCGTGGGACTACACCCTCCAAGCCTCTGTGGCAGTGGCAGGAGCTTTAGCAAGTCCTCCTGAAATCAAAGCCATTCCTTTTAATATTGATTCCATTGGAAAAATGAGTTCCAAACAACAAAAATGAACTTCCAGAATTGTTTTTAATTCAAGGGCTTTTGTATCTGGTTGGTTTTACTTTTATTTTTATTTTTATCTTGTGTGTGTGTGACAGAAAGAAACATGCCTTTAGCTGATAAGGGCATCCTTGTTACCGAACTATTGGTCATTGTTTGTTTGTTTGTTTGTTTGTTTGTTTTGGTGCTTCCACGCAATCTGAGTGGCACATAAACAAAAGCACTCAGACTCCCTGATGACTTCTTATTAGGGCTTTTTCTTCTCCCTGTGCTTTTGTAGTTGGGAAAAGTGAGGGAGAAAATTAGCTTCCCGAGGCTAAACAGGAGTCACCTGACAGCTCCAAGGATGCTTCTCCGTGGCAAATATTCCCGTTCCTAGGTAGGACCCAAGCTTCTAGGGGCCCTGAAGACAGAGCCTGTCCTAGAATCTGTAAGCCCTTCTCACAGCACTAAGACTGGAGAATCCCAGGACTGCACATCAGACGCAACGATGGGAGGGAGGAAGTGAAGGCTAAGCATTCCCACGGTCCTACAAACAAATTTCAAAAGAAACCAAGCGAACAGTCACCATCAGGGTGTATGTGGATGTAGAGGGATCTTTGCTCGTCTTTTTCCTTACATCTGGAAGAATTTTCAGAGAAGAAGAACAACATTCATAAGAGCCACAGTTAAGGAATGACAGTTGGGAGCCTTCCTGGCAGGAATGTAGGTGTGGACGTTACACCCACAGGTCCCAATGTGGAGGTTCCAGGCCTTTGAACTCTTGAGGATAGAAAAGCAGGAAGAGTATAGTTGTAGTAATACTACTAATACTACTGCTAATAATAATAGCAGGTCTCATTTATTGAGCCCTTACTAATGCCATATACCAGGTATCATTCTATATGTTTTACATATGCCAGGTATCATTCCATATGTTTTACATGCATTAATTCTTTTAGTACCTTCCATATAACAACCATGTAAAGCATATTGCTCTTATTTCCATTTTACAGATAAGGAAATTGAGGCAAAAAGAAGTTAAAAAATGTGTTAAGTCTTGCAGTAATTAAGTACCAGTGCTGGCTGGGAAAATCTGGCCGGTTGGCTTGGAGCTTGTGCTCTTAACTACTGTGCTATACTGCCTCCCACTGGCTGTATGGAAACCTGTTAGATCGGCAGCAATAGAAATGTTATGCAAACCACATATGTAATTTTAAATTTTCTAGTAATCCCACTAAAGAGTAAAAATCTGGTGAAATGGATTTTAGTAATGTTTTATTCAATCCATTCTATCTAAACTATTGTCATTTAGCATGTAATCAATACAGAAATTATTGAGATGCTTTATTTTTTTCCATACTAAGTCTTCACAATCAATGTGAGTTTTATACTTACCACACAACCTAATTCGGAAAAGTCACATTTCTGGGTTCAATAGCTGCATGTGACAGAGCTGGCAGGCTGGCAGCTCAGGGATTCAGGACCTGAGAACCAGCTGGCACTGGCCAGGACTTGACAGGCAACATGGCGCCTCTTCCCCCACCTAGAAACATGCCTTCAGTCTGAACATCTCAGGAAACACTAAAGACAGTATAAATAGTGGACATTTCTATTGTGTAATACCTGCTCTGGTACTTGGGACAAAATCTTTTCCTGAGAAATGTAGAATATTTCAATGTATAATGTATTCTCAATGTATAAATGTATAATGACCCTAAGTTCTTAAAAAATTATCTCTGCCAGGCCATGCATGTTCCTCCTTTATTTATTCTCTACGGGAGAGCCCTCCTAATTCACATTCTGGCTGCAGGGTCTAGCAAGCTTCATTTTGCTTTCCACAAGAACATGCTATGCCCCACCCCAGACATTCCGTAGTCAAAGATGTAGCCAGTATATATTCTCACTGACACATGCCCGCCACTTTCTTTGCAATACTGTTGCTAACCCCTTAGAAGCAGCCATGGTTCATTTGTTATGCTGGAAGCAGTCTTTAGATCTTCATACCATAGTAACTACTTCATTAGCTCCTTTACTTATTTCTGCATAATGTCCTTACATGGTTTGTTTGTTTGTTTGTTTGTTTGTTTTTGTTTCATCCAAAGAACAAAAGTGTGTGAGGCCAGGCATCATGCTGTTGTGGGGTCATTAGTCCTGCTCAAATTCAGATCAGTTATAGATCCATACCTTGAAAGCAGCATGACAAGTCCTGTGTGTATAACTCTCCTTATTAAATATCTAAAAGCAATAAGAGTTAGGATAAACTAAGCATGATTCATTTCCTCCCCAGATACCACAGATTTGCCTCACTTCTTGCAGAGGGAGACAGATACTTAATGATAATTTTTATGTGGGGTTTTTTTCTCATGAAAGCAAGGGGAGAGCTTAATTATAATGTTTCATTAAGAAATGTATCATCTCCCAGGCATATTGGAAGAATTATTAGTCATTCTGCTGTCAGTGAGGGAAGGCGCTGTGTAATTGTAAAATTATATTAATATCATCAATAGAGTCAAAATAACATTTCATAGAATGTTTTAAGTTGAAAGGACCACACAGTACATCTAGTTTCCCAACTTCCCTGAAGATAAGAATTCACTGGGATACTGTTAATCATCATCATCATCATCATCATCATCATCATCATCATCATCTGTGGCTCCATCTAAGACCCACTGAATTAGAATCTCTGGGGAGGGATCTAGGAAGCTGTGAGTTTAATAAGCATGAGCACCTGAGCTCAGTCTTATCCTTAAGGAAGTTAAGGGAATGCTGAAGTCCCACCACTTAGTTTGATGGTTGAGGATCCTGGGGCTCAGAGAGGTCATGGGACTTGTTTTATATCAGATAGCTACTATACATTGGACGCAAATTGAACCCACCTCTTCTGAACCCAGTCCAGGAACTTTCCAGGACACCAGAACACTGCATTAATGTTAAAATAAAACTAAAAGCCATCATTGTCTTCTGTCTATTAAAAAAAAAAAAAAGCAGCAGCAGCAAGTAATAAACTTCTTAGGAGGGTGGAGTTTATATGTTTGAATACAATCTCCTAGACAGTTCATGTTTCAAGGAAATCCATGAAAAAGGAATGTCATGTGTTTGTGTAAATGAGCACATACATACACATTTCATTTCTGTTCTATCACATACCCAGAAAAGACCATTTTTAGTCATTAAACTGCAGTCTTTTTCATGGCCCTTTATATATTCCGTGTGTATTAATCCTCATTCTTGGATTCTAACTCTTTTTGAGTCAGCCATTCAAGTATATATCCATTTGCCTTAAATAACCAAACGCTATCTTTTGTTCTTCTTTGTAGGAATAGGGCTATCCTTCAACAAGTAACTCATTTGTTTTTAATTCAGCAAAATAAAACGGGTTACTATTTTTCCTTCTACTGGAAAAAAAATATGGTTGGAAAATTTAATGAGAAATGTTTTCTCTACATCACAAGATTGATTATACCTTCTTCTTCTTCTTCTCCTTCTTCTTTTTTTTTTTCTTAAGTTTTTAAGGTTCCATGCTGGGAGCCCCAGGGCTTGAACTTACAACCCTGAGATCAAGACCTGAGCTAAGAACAAGAGCCGGACGCTCAACCGACTGAGCCACCCAGATGCCCCAATTATACCATCTTCTTAATATAATTTTCTTTGTTTCTACAGACTGTCCAAAGCCCCCAAATATTCCCATGATCATGTTGGGGGTTTCACTGGCTATTCTTCTCATTGGGATCGTCCTATTGTGCATTTGGAAGCTGCTGGTGTCATTTCATGATCGTAAAGAAGTTGCCAAATTTGAAGCAGAACGGTCGAAGGCCAAGTGGCAAACGGTATGCAAACCCTTAGGGGCTATTCCTTGTCCAGGGGAGAAAGTGACTTGTGGAAGAGATAGATGTCAGCTTTCTTCTGCTCTAACAGAGAGTGAGAATGCCATGTTCTTTCCCTACCGCTCTCATTGTGTCCTTAACAGCTATGATTTTTTTTTTTTTTTTTTTTTTTTTTTTTTTTTT